>NC_137497.1:13178720-13603720 GCF_041902795.1 Electrophorus electricus | reverse complement strand
CACCAAATAATGATCTGTGATTACAAATAACAATACAATAAACTACACACAACCACAATGTTTTCAAAAGGTATGAGATGTACGCAGACAACTGCATTAGCACGGCTATAATAACTACAATAACTATAATAACTAGAACTCTTGGAGTTGTATTCTCTCACTCTACGATCGCTACACACATGGACTGACTCACTGCTACTGACACCCTGTGGTTCTTAAATGAATTACAACTAACCTCAAAAAATGGAACAGAGTTTATAAACTCCTGACAGAACAACATCTGTACTTCCTGAGGAGGCTGAGGAAATGTAGCATGTCAACTAAAACTCAGCAGTTCCTACAGGAGAATGATGGAGAGTGAACTCACCAGCCACCACAGTATGATATGGGAACTGCACTACTCAGGAATGGAAGACTCAGTTTTCAGTATTTTCTCATTCTCACTCTTTCATACACACACAGACACCAACACAGAAACACATACGCACGCACACACACACACACACACACACACACACACACATACACATACACGTAAGCACACACAAACAAACCCACATACGCATGCACACACTAACGTTCCATACCTGAGAGTGTCCAGTCTGCAATGGGGATCCTCCAGTCTAGCAGAGAGCAGCTTCACTCCTGACTCTCCTGGGTGGTTGTACATCAGATCCAGTTCTTTAAGGTAAGAGGGGTTTGACCTTAGAGCTGAAGCCAGAGAAGAACAGCCTTCCTCTGTAACCAAACAACCAGACAGTCTGCAGAAAGGAGGGAAACAGGTAGAGAGAGACAGAGAGTGAGATGCACTTCCAGAGCAGCCTGCATGGGGCAGCTAGAGAGGCTGGTAACTGTAGTTGGAGGTTCCTCCACTCTCATCTCTCTCTGGCGTCCTCCATGGCAGATGGTTTTGTTCACTCTTCTCCAGATCGCTGCTGTCTTTGTTTATTTTAGCTCTTATTTTTATTCAGCCCTTCAGAACTCTAGTGCACTATTAACCTACATCAGAAGAACCCCAAAGCTGGACTTACACTGTGTGATTTCAGTGGTCTTATAAGACTGTTACATGTCAGACTGTATGAGATGATGCCAGTAAAATCTTGGCAGAATTCTACATCTGGCTGTGATAACAGGAGTAAAAACACTGTCACATTTCTGGACCTGTGACTCAGAGATAAAGTCTAAGAATAGTAAGCCATGCATACTTTTTGGAAGTTGCAAAGCTGATGCCAGATTTTGACAAGTGTTTTCCTCAAAATCACAGATAGCTAGACTGCAAGTAGATACAACAGACATCACAATATATCCTACAGTAGATACAACAGATATCACAATATACCCTACAGTAGATACAACAGACATTACAATATACCCTACAGTAGATACAACAGATATCACAATATACCCTAGAGCAGATACAACAGACATTACAATATACCCTACAGTAGATACAACAGACATTACAATATACCCTACAGTAGATACAACAGATATCACAATATACTCTACAGTAGATACAATATTACAATATACTCTACAGTAGATACAACAGATATCACAACATACTCCATAGTATATAGTATAGTGGAATTATTTTGTCATTATGGGAATATCTCTGAGAAATAGATATCCAAAATCAGCATATTGTAAATGAGTACATGAATTCCTTTAATGGTAGTATGACTTTAATATGGGATTATTAAACTTCCGCGTGCTGTCCGGACAGCAGTCCCTCGCAGTCTTCAAACACAGACTGAAGACACATCTGTTTGTGGAATATTTAAATGACCACTGATCCTGCTCCTATGTTGACTAACTGAAAGTCTAGTACTTCTTGTAGGGTGTTTATTACTGTGATGTTGACTGCTCCTATGTTGACTAACTCTAGTACTTGTTTATTACTCTGATGTTGACTACTCCTGTGTTGACTAACTCTAGTGCTTATTGTTTATTGCACCGATTGTCTGTTATAGAGCTTAAATATATTTTGTACTTCTAGACATTAGCATTGATCCCTGTATTTCAACAGTATTCTAGTTCACTGGTATCTTGCACGCTAACCTACTTTACTGGCTAGGATCTGTTCTATGAGGAAATGACAAAGCACTTTTCTAAGTCGCTCTAGATAAGAGCATCTGCCAAATGCTGTAAAAGTAAATATAAATGTACTCTTATGTGGTCATGGAACTGTCTTGGCTTGATGGGACATTTCTGAGAAATAGATATCCAAAATCAACCTGAATGAAACATGAATTCACCCAAAGGTATTATTATTTTAATAGGAGATTATGAAAAATAGTAGAGTGAAATCTGTCCAAACTTACTCTGCTGATACTCTGCAAATTCAGTCTATACAAAATGAGTGCATTATTTTGCCTAAAGGGAGTTTGACTTTAATATGGATTTATGAAGACATTGTAGAGGGAGTGTCCAAACTTACTCTGCTATAGTCAAGGGCTTCTACTCACATGTGGTAGTGGAACTGTTTTTGCATTTTGTTAAAATTCAGAAAAATATGTAAAACGTCACACCCTCACCCTCCTCCCTCCTGCTCTTAACTACGTGAAGATCCAACCGCATTTCTCCTAAAGACTGTAACTTGATTGTTGCAAAGACAGGAAGTCCAATCTTGCTTATTGACGGTTTGGTCAAATTGTTGAGACTGTTAGCTGGTTAGATATCTGTGCTGAACAGTAAACAACTAAACAAATCAACATAGCTAGACTTTCTTTGCTAACATTACCTAGTTAGCTGTTATCCATGAATGACGATCAGAGATTCAGTGAAAAACTCATACAGGCTTTGTCTGTCTGTCTTAGTCCATCTACTTTTACTTTTTGTCTGTCCCTTTCTGGTATTTTCATTTTCTCTTGGAAATCACCATAGCAGCAAATATCCTCCAATTCCAGTTTGAGATTTTCTGTCATTTTCATGATCCACTACAGTTCTCTTCACCTCAGTAAGTTAAAACAGCTCCTCTGATGCCACTGTAATGATGTCATTCAATATTCTGCTGCCCCAGCCGTCCTACCACATATGTGATTGGATAAAATTACTGTCACTCAAAATGAGAAACTTGTCACTCATATTTCTGTTACTGCTGGATACAAGTGCTTCTTGGATATTCATGTTATTACTACCTTTTTTTTTTTTCAAATGGTACAATTTAAAAAATTTGTGGAGTGTTTTTATTGTACCTTTTTTAATACGTCAACATAGACTTCCTAAAAACACAAGGGCAACAATCACAAGGTTATTACTGTATTTCTAGACCAAACTGTTTTCTGCTGTTTCGTGTGCTCCCAGTTTTAGTTGAGAAAAATATTAGGAACATTATCTTCACTACATATAATGGTGCTATACTGTTTCTGACCATTCTGGTGCCCTACACACACCCAAACACACCCTGCTGCTACCACACTACAGTTACAGTGAAACTACAAACACTCCATAACTGCAGCCTGATTAGATTTAATAGACAGACTGAATACAGGCATGCTAATAGAACACAGATTTGTACCTTCAGTTTCCAGAGTTGGTTCTGTCCTAGAACAACTCCCCCAGGTCATTGTGCCAGTGTTGGGTAGTGTAGTCTATTGTGTGGCTGTGTGTATCAACATAAAATATTGTGGGTGTAGAAGATTACTGTACATTCACTGAGTGGATTTGAACTTGTTACATCTACTACTGTATTTTCTTTTCCCTCTTATGGCTTATGTTTAATGAAGACAGGTTTGGGGTGGAGCATGTGTTGGGTTTGGCTTTTATTTGGCATGTTTGTAGATCTCTATTACTTTTTTGTAATAATGGTTTGTGCTCAGAATAAAGTGTCTGTTGTGGTCTCTCCCCCTACACTGGCACATAACAGAGATGTATAAAGGTTGGTATCTCTCTCTAATCATCTGCAGCTGAAATAACCAGCAACTGAAGATGGCTGTCTCCAACACTCCTTTATCATTTATCAAACACTAAGATAATACTGGTGATTTTCTTCATAATTTGTGAACCCTAAAGACAGCCATGTTACTATATTGTATGGGATGTAGCTTGGACACATATTAATGTGCACCATATTAAAACTGTAGCATAACCATTGTATTAGAGTGTTGCTATGAACAATGCATTAAATAAGAGTTTTACACATTTTTTTTTTTTTTTTTTTTTTTTTTTTTTTAACAGAACAGTGCCTTGACTCTCCCACTATTTGTATTTTATATCTTTTCCCTGCAAAACACCTTCACTATTGTTTCTGAACTTCTGAGCCCTCCAGACATCTTGTGGTTTTAAGTATTTTCTGTGGTCAGTGTTTGTTCTCCTGTATGGAGGAAGCAGAAAGACAAGGAGCAGAGCAAGGGGTCCAGTGAGGAGCACATTCCATCAGTGGGGGTCACACACAGATAATAGTTCTGCCTCTCTAACACACACAAATAGATCTGTCAGTCTCTCTCTCTCTATTTCACACACACACAAACTCACAGATAATAGTTCTGTCTCACACTTACAAATAATAGATCTGTCTCTCTCTCTGTCTCTCTCTATTTCTCTCTCATATATACACACACACACACACACACACACACAGATAATAGTTGTGTCTCTCTCTCCCTCTCTCTCTTTCTCTCACACACACACACACACACACAAACAAATAATAGTGCGGTCTCTCCCTCACATACACGTTTCAATTGAGGTGAAGCATTATAAACAGTAAATGAAACATACTTGTGTCAATCTGTGTAATAAAAAAGATTTCAAACAGTAGTCATATTGGCCCTGAACTAAACAGTGTGAGGTCTGGTTTACTGTGTATATACATTAGTCATATTGGCCCTGAACTAAACAGTGTGAGGTCTGGTTTACTGTGTATATACAGTAGTCATATTGGCCGTGAACTAAACAGTGTGAGGTCTGGTTTACTGTGTATAAACAGTAGTCATATTGGTCCTGAACTAAACAGTGCGAGGTCTGATTTAATTGTGTGTGTGGTTATATTTCTACATGTAGTTATATTGCTACATTTGGTTAGAATTCTACATGTGATTATAATTCTACGTGTGGTTATATTTCTACGTGTGGTTATAATTCTCAGTGTATCTGAATTATGTAGTATCAAATGATGAATTATGGGTGCAGAAATGTCTGATCTAAAGTTCTGATGTAATACAAAACACCACACATGCTATGCACCACACACACACACACACACACACACACACACACACACACACACACACACACACACATTTCACTCCTCTCCTCCTAATCTCCTGATTACTGATTACTGTGTCTTTCTTTCTCTCTTGTAATTAAGTTCACAGGTTCACTCATCCAGTGCTGAACATTGTTCCTCACTACTGTGTTCAGTTGTCCTGAGTTTACTGTCAGCTGTCTGCTCAGTTTCTCTCTCTGCTGACTCCACGTCTTCTACCATCACTGTTCTATTTTAGTTTGATGTCTCTGGCTTGATGAAAAAATTAGCAGCCAACATTTACTCCTAAGTCAAGCTAATATGACGTTAGCGTGAGGTATCTAGGTGTAGTAACCAACAATATACTGTAACTTGGCAGCCGGCAATATTAGCCGGCTACATGTTTCATAAAAACACCCGTGGAGAGAGATCACAGGTTTATCTTAAGGAATAACCAATAAACCTTTCAGGTCTATTGAATGAATATTAACTTGTTGCGTTCTTTCCTCCAGCACGGCTGTCAGATCAGCTCATCTCAACATGTGTTGAACACACGGTGTAAATCATAATGAGAACAGGGTCTCCCTCCCAAAAACACAAGGGAATTGTGTGATTGTAAAAGAGTCCTGTAATGTGTCCAGAACCTCAATGGTTCAGCTTTAAATGTTTTAATTAAGATTTTAAGGGCTTGTATTTGCAGAGAGATTAGAATGACTGATGTTTACAGTGTTTCCATACATAAACTAGATAAAATCACTCAGTAAAAATCTTAAATTAAAACACTTCATTTTACCACGGTGTTGTTGGGAGTTTCTGAATATATTCATCTTGTAAGACATTTTGCAAAATTTCTGCTCTCAGGTGACCAAAAGTGCAGCTTGTAGACAAAATGCCAAAGCGCCTGGTTGAAGCAGCATTGTAATAAATACACCTGTACACGTGGACAAGGACTCATCTGTGTCTCCTCTTTACAATGTTATATTTCTCTTATAGACTTGAAAATCTGCTCATGCATCACAAATGTAACTCTTTGTCTCCACAGTGTGGTCATTTAATGAAATGTAGTGAGGTTTCAACAGAAAACTCTATTTAGAAATATTTAAAGAAGACAACTTTATAATATAATATAAAAGTGTACATTTCCTTGCATTGCCTTGCCTGGCAATGTTTGTTTAATACTGTACTATAAGGGAGTTGTCACTGACCTTTTTAAAATGGCTCTTTATTTACATTCAAAAATATAAACTCACCCGAGAATCACCAGTTTACATTGTGAACTCTTCAGTCCAGCACAGAGCTGCTCCACTCCTGAATTCTGCAGGTCATTATTATTCATCTCCAGTTCTCTCAGTGAGTTTTCTGTTTGTAGAACTGATGTGAGAGATTTGCAAGACTCTTCCGTGAGACCACAGCCAGATAGTCTGTAAAAGAGTAAATACAGTAAATAATGTAGTTCATTCAGAGGATGATGAATTAAAAAATCTGAACTGCTAATAAAAATGTAAAGAAGAGCTGGATAGGTCTGGAACACACTGATACATTTTCAGCCTTTTAATTTCACAAACACAGTAACATTTCTACACTACCGTGTCTTCATCAAAGAGAAAATGGACAAAGACATGACAAATAACATTCATTAGCAACCTAAGACAGGTGACCACATAATGGATGGTTGGTTCATAGGTCAGTGAATGGCAGTTACCATAATCAGAGTCCAAATATCAAAATATCCCACCCCTAACACCATAACAGGAAACAGAACAACATAGATCTCATTCAATGTTTCACAAATACAAATACACTAATATACAAACAGAAAATATTGTTGGAAGACAGGCAGAGTAGTGATTATGGAGGAATAAACACTGCAGTAGTGATTATGAAGGAATAAACACTGCAGTAGTGATTATGGAAGAATAAACACCGCAGAAGTGATTATGGAGGAACAAACACCGCAGTAGTGATTATGGAGGAATGAACACCGCAGTAGTGATTATGGAGGAATGAACACTGCAGTATTGATTGGACAGAATGCAGGCAGCATAATCTTTTACTAGTGTTTACATTCCTGTGCTCACACTATGAGTCACTGAACATGAAACATTCTCCTCTGCCTTTGCTTTTCCCAGTGAGGTCCTGAGTTCTGTCTTTGTGCTGCACCGAGAATCCCGGAGGCTCAATAGCTGAGTCAGGGACCCCATCAGTCAGTCAGGTGTGTGTGAGGCAGTCCCCATCAGTCAGTCAGGTGTGTGTGTGTGACTCAGACCCAATCAGTCAGTTAAATGTGTGTGAGGCAACTATCTCATGTCTGCTGTTGACAAAAAATTTGTCCCTGGAGTTTGTCCTTCAAGGACTGTATGTGTACAGTAAAATAATGGTGAGAAGAGGACCGTTCACATGATGATTCAGTTGGATCAGAACTTCAACTCACAATATCGTTACTTCACACAACTAATTTATTCAGTAAAATCAACCATTTACATTAACACAAAAAAACAACTAAACAAGTCAGCAGCCCTTTTTGGGGCTACAGTGAGAGTGGACACAGCTGACACTACAACAGACCTGTGGGGCTACAGTGAGAGTGGACACAGCTGACACTACAGCAGACCTGTGGGGCTACAGTGAGAGTGGACACAGCAGACACTACAGCAGACCCGTGGGGCTACAGTGAGAGTGGACACAGCCGATACTACAGCAGACCTGTGGGGCTACAGTGAGAGTGGACACAGCTGACACTACAGCAGACCTGTGGAGCTACAGTGAGAGTGGACACAGCTGACACTACAACAGACCTGTGGGGCTACAGTGAGAGAGGACACAGCTGACTCCTCTGTCTCTGTCTGCTGTGTTCACTCTCTTCCATGTCCTCCTCCTGGACACTTTCACCATCAAGTTCTGTCTTTTCTCTCTCCTGCTGTCTTCTTACTAAAGAAGGTTGCCATGGCAATAGCATTACTTTTTCTCTTCATCCTGGTTGTTTTCTGTCTCTATATACTAACTGTATACGAACAAGCAGGAGTATTTTATATTCTAGCAATTTCCTTAGATTTAAGGAAGCTAACATTAGCTTCATTAGCTTTATTACAGTACATCAGGCACCCAGTGAGACACACACACACACACACACACACACACACACACACACACACACACACACACTTCACTCCTTCTCTCCTCCTAATCTCCTGATTACTGAGTCTTGTGTGTCTTTCCTTCTCTCTTGTAATTAAGTCCACAGGTTCACTCGTCCAGTGCTGAACATTGTTCCTCACTACTGTGTTCAGATGTCCTGAGTTTACTGTCAGCTGTCTGCTTAGTTTCTCTCTCTGCTGACTCGACGTCTTCTACCATTACTGTTCTATTTTAGTTTGATGTCTCTGGCTTGATGAAAAAATTAGCAGCCAACATTTACTCCTAAGTCAAGCTAATATGACGTTAGCGTGAGGTATCTAGGTGTAGTAACCAACAATATATTGTAACTTGGCAAGCTTAAGGTTACTAATATTAGCCGGCTACATGTTTCATAAAAACACCCGTGGAGAGAGATCACAGGTTTATCTTAAGGAATAACCAATAAACCTTTCAGTTCTATTGAATGAATATTAACTTGTTGCGTTCTTTCCTCCAGCACGGCTGTCAGTTCAGCTCATCTCAACATGTGTTGAAAACACAATGTAAATCATAATAAGAACAGGGTCTCCCTCCCAAAAGCACAAGGGAATCGTGTGATTGTAAAAGAGTCCTGTAATGTGTCCAGAACCTCAATGGTTCAGCTTTAAATGTTTTAATTAAGATTTTAAGGGCTTGTATTTGCAGAGAGACTGATGTTTACAGTGTTTCCATACATAAACTAGATAAAATCACTCAGTGAAAATCTTACATTAGAACACTTCATTTTACAACACTGTTGTTGGGAGTTTCTAAATATATTCATCCTGTAAGATATTTTGCAAAATGTCTGCACTCAGGTGACCAAAATTGCAGCTTGTGGACAAAATGCCAAAGCGCCTAGTTGAAGCAGCATTGTAATAAATACACCTGTACATGTGGACAAGGACTCATCTGTGTCTCCTCTTTACAATGTTATATTTCTCTTATAGACTTGAAAATCTGCTCATGCATCACAGATGTAACTCTTTGTCTCCACAGTGTGGTCATTTAATGAAATGTAGTGAGGTTTCAACAGAAAACTCTATTTAGAAATATTTAAAGAAGACAACTTTATAATATAATATAAAAGTGTAAATTTCCTTGCATTGCCTTGCCTGACAATGTTTGTTTACTACTCTACTATAAGGGAGTTGACACTGACCTTTTTAAAATGCCTCTTTATTTACATTCAAAAATAGTCACAGAAACTCACCCGAGAATCTCCAGTTTACAGTGTGAACTCTTCAGTCCAGCACAGAGCTGCTCCACTCCTGAATTCTCCAGGTCATTATTATTCATCTCCAGCTCTCTCAGTGAGTTTTCTGTTTGTAGAACTGATGTGAGAGATTTGCAAGACTCTTCCGTGAGACCACAGCCAGATAGTCTGTAAAAGAGTAAATACAGTAAATAATGTAGTTCAGTCAGAAGATGATGAATTAAAAGATCCGAACTGCTAATAAAAATGTAAAGAAGAGCTTGAAAGGTCTGGAACACTGATACATTTTCAGCCTTTTAATTTCACAAACACAGTAACATTTCAACACTACAGTGTCTTCATCAAAGAGAAAATGGACAAAGACATGACAAATAACATTCATTAGCAACCTAAGACAGGTGACCACATAATGGATGGTTGGTTCATAGGTCAGTGAATGGCAGATACCATAATCAGAGTCCAAATATCAAAATATCCCACCCCTAACACCATAACAGGAAACAGAAGAACATAGATCTCATTCAATGTTTCACAAATACAAACACACTAATATACAAACAGAAAGAATTGTTGGAAGACATGCAGAGTAGTGATTATGGAGGAATAAACACTGCAGTAGTGATTATGGAGGAATAAACACCGCAGTAGTGATTATGGAAGAATAAACACCGCAGTAGTGATTATGGAGGAACGAACACCGCAGTAGTGATTATGGAGGAATGAACACTGCAGTATTGATTGGACAGACTGCAGACAGCATAATCTTTTACTAGTGTTTACATTCCTGTGCTCACACTATGAGTCACTGAACATGAAACATTCTCCTATGCCTTTGCTTTTCCCAGTGAGGTCCTGAGTTCTGTCTTTGTGCTGCACCGAGAATCCCGGAGGCTCAATAGCTGTGTCAGGGACCCCATCAGTCAGTCAGGTGTGTGTGAAGCAGTCCCCATCAGTCAGTCAGGTGTGTGTGTGTGACTCAGACCCAATCAGTCAGTTAAATGTGTGTGAGGCAACTATCTCATGTCTGCTGTTGACAAAAAATTTGTCCCTGGAGTTTGTCCTTCATGGACTGTATGTGTACAGTAAAATATTGGGGAGAAGAGGACCGTTCACATGATGTTTCAGTTGGATCAGAACTTCAACTCACAATATCGCTACTTCACACAACTAATTTATTCAGTAAAATCAACCATTTACATTAACACAAAAAAAACAACTAAACAGGTCAGCAGCCCTTTTTGGGGCTACAGTGAGAGTGGACACAGCTGACACTACAGCAGACCTGTGGGGCTACAGTGAGAGTGGACAAAGCTGACACTACAGCAGACCTGTGGGGCTACAGTGAGAGTGGACAAAGCTGACACTACAGCAGACCTGTGGGGCTACAGTGAGAGTGGACACAACGGACATTACAGCAGACCTGTGGGGTTACAGTGAGAGTGGACACAGCCGATACTACAGCAGACCTGTGGGGCTACAGTGAGAGTGGACACAGCCGATACTACAGCAGACCTGTGGGGCTACAGTGAGAGTGGACACAGCTGATACTACAGCAGACCTGTGGGGCTACAGTGAGAGTGGACACAGTTGGCTCCTCTGTCTCTGTCTGCTGTGTTCACTCTCTTCCATGTCCTCCTCCTGGACACTTTCACCATCAAGTTCTTCTGTCTTTTCTCTTTCCTGCTGTCTTCTTACTAAAGAAGGTTGCCATGGCAATAGCATTACTCTTTCTCCTCATCCTGGTTGTTTTCTGTCTCTATATACTAACTGTAAACAAACAAGTAGGTGTATTTTATATTCTAGCAATTTCCTTAGCCTCATTAGCTTTGTTACAGTACATCAGGCACCCAGCATGCCACACACACACACACACACACACACACACACACACACACACACACACACACACACTTCACCCCTTCTTTCCTCCTAATCTCCTGATTACTGACTACTGTGTCTTGTGTGTCTTTCCTTCTCTCTTGTAATTAAGTCCACAGGTTCACTCATCCAGTGCTGAACATTGTTCCTCACTACTGTGTTCAGATGTCCTGAGTTTACTGTCAGCTGTCTGCTTAGTTTCTCTCTCTGCTGACTCAACGTCTTCTACCATCACTGTTCTATTTTAGTTTGATGTCTCTGGCTTGATGAAAAAATTAGCAGTCAACATTCACTCCTAAGTCAAGCTAATATGACGTTAGCGTGAGGTATCTAGGTGTAGTAACCAACAATATACTGTAAATTGGCAAGCTTAAGGTTACTAATATTAGCCGGCTACACGTTTCATAAAAACACCCGTGGAGAGAGATCACAGGTTTATCTTATGGAATAACCAATAAACCTTTCAGGTCTATTGAATGAATATTAACTTGTTGCGTTCTTTCCTCCAGCACGGCTGTCAGATCAGCTCATCTCAACATGTGTTGAACACATGATGTAAATCATAATAAGAACAGGGTCTCCCTCCCAAAAACACAAGGGAATTGTGTGATTGTAAAATTGTCCTGTAATGTGTCCAGAACCTCAATGGTTCAGCTTTAAATGTTTTAATTAAGATTTTAAGGGCTTGTATTTGCAGAGAGATTAGAATGACTGATGTTTACAGTGTTTCCATACATAAACTAGATAAAATCACTCAGTGAAAATCTTACATTAGAACACTTCATTTTACCACACTGTTGTTCGGAGTTTCTAAATATATTCATCCTGTAAGATATTTTGCAAAATGTCTGCACTCAGGTGACCAAAATTGCAGCTTGTGGACAAAATGCCAAAGCGCCTAGTTGAAGCAGCATTGTAATAAATACACCTGTACACGTGGACAAGGACTCATCTGTGTCTCCTCTTTACAATGTTATATTTCTCTTATAGACTTGAAAATCTGCTCATGCATCACAAATGTAACTCTTTGTCTCCACAGTGTGGTCATTTAATGAAATGTCCTGAGGTTTCAACAGAAAACTCTATTTAGAAATATTTAAAGAAGACAACTTTATAATATAATATAAAAGTGTACATTTCCTTGCATTGCCTTGCCTGGCAATGTTTGTTTAATAGTGTACTATAAGGGAGTTGACACTGACCTTTTTAAAATGGCTCTTTATTTACATTCAAAAATATAAACTCACCCGAGAATCTCCAGTTTACATTGTGAACTCTTCAGTCCAGCACAGAGCTGCTCCACTCCTGAATTCTGCAGGTCATTATTATTCATCTCCAGCTTTCTCAGTGAGTTTTCTGTTTGTAGAACTGATGTGAGAGATTTGCAAGACTCTTCCGTGAGACCACAGCCAGATAGTCTGTAAAAGAGTAAATACAGTAAATAATATAGTTCAGTCAGAAGATGATGAATTAAAAGATCTGAACTGCTAATAAAAATGTAAAGAAGAGCTTGAAAGGTCTGGAACACATTGATACATTTTCAGCCTTTTAATTTCACAAACACAGTAACATTTCAACACTACCGTGTCTTCATCAAAGACAAAATGGACAAAGACATGACAAATAACATTCATTAGCAACCTAAGACAGGTGACCACATAATGGATAGTTGGTTCATAGGTCAGTGAATGGCAGTTACCATAATCAGAGTCCAAATATCAAAATATCCCACCCCTAACACCATAACAGGAAACAGAACAACATAGATCTCATTCAATGTTTCACAAATACAAATACACTAATATACAAACAGAACATATTGTTGGAAGACATGCAGAGTAGTGATTATGGAGGAATAAACACTGCAGTAGTGATTATGGAGGAATAAACACCGCAGTAGTGATTATGGAGGAATGAACACTGCAGTATTGATTGGACAGAATGCAGACAGCATAATCTTTTACTAGTGTTTACATTCCTGTGCTCACACTATGAGTCACTGAACATGAAACATTCTCCTCTGCCTTTGCTTTTCCCAGTGAGGTCCTGAGTTCTGTCTTTGTGCTGCACCGAGAATCCCGGAGGCTCGATAGCTGTGTCAGGGACCCCATCAGTCAGTCAGGTGTGTGTGAGGCAGTCCCCATCAGTCAGTCAGGTGTGTGTGTGTGACTCAGACCCAATCAGTCAGTTAAATGTGTGTGAGGCAACTATCTCATGTCTGCTGTTGACAAAAAATTTGTCCCTGGAGTTTGTCCTTCATGGACTGTATGTGTACAGTAAAATATTGGGGAGAAGAGGACCGTTCACATGTTTCAGTTGGATCAGAACTTCAACTCACAATATCGCTACTTCACACAACTAATTTATTCAGTAAAATCAACCATTTACAATAACACAAAAAAACAACTAAACAAGTCAGCAGCCCTTTTTGGGGCTACAGTGAGAGTGGACACAGCTGACACTACAGCAGACCTGTGGGGCTACAGTGAGAGTGGACACAGCTGACATTACAGCAGACCTGTGGGCCTACAGTGAGAGTGGACACAGCTGACACTACAGCAGAGCTGTGGGGCTACAGTGAGAGTGGACACAGCTGACACTACAGCAGAGCTGTGGGGCTACAGTGAGAATGGACACAGCTGACACTACAGCAGAGCTGTGGGGCTACAGTGAGAGTGGACACAGCTGACATTACAGCAGACCTGTGGGGTTACAGTGAGAGTGGACACAGCTGATACTACAGCAGACCTGTGGGACTACAGTGAGAGTGGACACAGTTGGCTCCTCTGTCTCTGTCTGCTGTGTTCACTCTCTTCCATGTCCTCCTCCTGGACACTTTCACCATCAAGTTCTTCTGTCTTTTCTCTTTCCTGCTGTCTTCTTACTAAAGAAGGTTGCCATGGCAATAGCATTACTCTTTCTCCTCATCCTGGTTGTTTTCTGTCTCTATATACTAACTGTAAACAAACAAGTAGGTGTATTTTATATTCTAGCAATTTCCTTAGCCTCATTAGCTTTGTTACAGTACATCAGGCACCCAGCATGCCACACACACACACACACACACACACACACACACACACACACACACACACACTTCACTCCTTCTTTCCTCCTAATCTCCTGATTACTGACTACTGTGTCTTGTGTGTCTTTCCTTCTCTCTTGTAATTAAGTCCACAGGTTCACTCATCGTGCTGAACATTGTTCCTCACTACTGTGTTCAGATGTCCTGAGTTTACTGTCAGCTGTCTGCTTAGTTTCTCTCTCTGCTGACTCAACGTCTTCTACCATCACTGTTCTATTTTAGTTTGATGTCTCTGGCTTGATGAAAAAATTAGCAGTCAACATTCACTCCTAAGTCAAGCTAATATGACGTTAGCGTGAGGTATCTAGGTGTAGTAACCAACAATATACTGTAAATTGGCAAACTTAAGGATACTAATATTAGCCGGCTACATGTTTCATAAAAACACCCGTGGAGAGAGATCACAGGTTTATCTTATGGAATAACCAATAAACCTTTCAGGTCTATTGAATGAATATTAACTTGTTGCGTTCTTTCCTCCAGCACGGCTGTCAGATCAGCTCATCTCAACATGTGTTGAACACACGATGTAAATCATAATAAGAACAGGGTCTCCCTCCCAAAAACACAAGGGAATCGTGTGATTGTAAAATTGTCCTGTAATGTGTCCAGAACCTCCATGGTTCAGCTTTAAATGTTTTAATTAAGATTTTAAGGGCTTGTATTTGCAGAGAGATTAGAATGACTGATGTTTACAGTGTTTCCATACATAAACTAGATAAAATCACTCAGTGAAAATCTTACATTAGAACACTTCATTTTACCACGGTGTTGTTGGGAGTTTCTGAATATATTCATCTTGTAAGACATTTTGCAAAATTTCTGCTCTCAGGTGACCAAAAGTGCAGCTTGTAGACAAAATGCCAAAGCGCCTAGTTGAAGCAGCATTGTAATAAATACACCTGTACACGTGGACAAGGACTCATCTGTGTCTCCTCTTTACAATGTTATATTTCTCTTATAGACTTGAAAATCTGCTCATGCATCACATTACTGTGTCTTCATCAAAGACAAAATGGACAAAGACATTACAAATAACATTCATTAGCAACCTAAGACAGGTGACCAAATAATGGATGGTTGGTTCATAAGTCAGTGAATGGCAGTTACCATAATCAGAGTCCAAATATCAAAATATCATACCCCTAACACCATAACAGGAAACAGAACAACATAGATCTCATTTAATGTTTCACAAATACAACTTCACTAATATACAAACAGAAAATATTGTTGAAAGACATGCAGAGTAGTCATTATGGAGGAATAAACACTGCATTAGTGATTATGGAGTAATGAACACTGTAGTATTGATTATGGAGGAATGAACATTGCAGTAGTGAATATTAGTGTATGAACACTGCAGTAGTAATGATGGTGGGATGAACACTGCAGTAGTGATTATGGAGGAATGGACAGAATGCAGAGAGCAGAATCTTTTACTAGTGTTTACATTCCTGTGCTCACACTATGAGTCACTGATCATGAAACATTCTCCTCTGCCTTTGCTTTTCCCAGTGAGGTTCTGAGTTCTGTCTGTGTGGTGCATCGAGAATCCTGGAGGCTTAATAGCTGAGTCAGGGACCCCATCAGTCAGTCAGCTATGTGTGAGGCAGACCCCATCAGTCAGTCAGGTGTGTGTGAGGCAGTCCCATCAGTCAGTCAGATGTCTGTGAGGCAGTCCCCATCAGTATGTCAGGTGTGTGTGAGGCAGACCCCATCAGTCAGTCAGGTGTGTGTGAGGCAGTCCCCATCAGTCAGTCAGGTGTATGTGAGGCAGTCCCCATCAGTATGTCAGGTGTGTGTGAGGCAAACCCCATCAGTCAGTTAAGTGTGTGTGAGGGAACTATCTCATGTCTGCTGTTGACATGAAATGTGTCCCTGGAGTTTGTCCTTCATGGACTGTATGTTTGCAGTAAAATACTGGGGAGAAGAGGACAGTTCACATGTTTCAGTTGGATCAGAACTGACTCACTTCTCCTGCACTGCTTGTGTGAGGACTCAAGGACATCTGACTTTTTGTACAAAAGAACTGATACAGTCAGTTTCACAACTGTGCTTACATGCATTTGAGTAGAGCCAAATACTAACACTTTCTGAAATTCATGAAAAACTTTAAACTGATCAGACAATTTATGCTGATTATATCATTTGTAAAGAAAAGCATCGTATTAAACTTGAGAGAAATGCAAAACAATCATTTTCACTAGTGGTCTGAGATATTGGTCCCACTGTATGTGATCAACAGTAGTAGCCTGTTACAGTTTTAGGTGAGTGACAGTAGTAACAGCATTAGCTTCTGGGAGACTCACTGCATGTAGTCATATTAACACCTACACCTTTCTAATGTGCCCAATCACCATCATCGGCTCTAAAGAAAACCCATGATAAAGTTTGAAAACTGCCATCAGTGTGAAATATATATATATATGTGTGTGTGTGTGTGTGTGTGTGTGTGTGTGTGTGTGTGTGTGTGTGTGTGTGTGTGTGTGTGCACATGTGTACACGTGTGTACACACTGGTCATGCTCATCATTATACACTTTTCTCTGTATTGGTCAGTAGTGGTTGAACTGTAATGTTGGTCAGAAAGCTGAACTGATAGTTCATATTTAAATCCTTTTGTATGTTACACTGTGTGGTGTGGTGTGTGTGTGTGTATGCATGCGTGTGTGCGTGTGTACACACTGATAGTTCATACTTGAACATTTCTGTATGTTACACCGCAGCACATTTTCGGTCTGTTTCACTAAGAGTGTGAACTATAAACACTGTTGGCACTGTTGTAAATGTAGGACTATTCTCAACACACAGACACACAACTACCCATGACATCAAATATCATTTAACCATCATTAATACATTTAGACTAATGAATCACTGGACTGTATTGAATCACTGGACAGTGTTACTACATTCCAATGTTCCACAACTTTATGGTTTAACTTAAGCACCTGGTGTTGGAGCCTTCAATCACCTACATGTGCTTTAATGTAGGATCTCTCTATCCTGCTCTCTCTCTAATGTTCTCTCTCACTCTCCTTTTAATTTTTCACAGAAGACCTTCTGAGTCAAGAACATCCACTGCCTGCTACACCCACAGTTCATCTCTAAATGAAAATACTCACATGGCTTTTCTGGATGCTTTGACCAATGGCAGCAGTCTCAGTAGACATTCCTCTGATGGGTCATATTTCCTCAGGTCAAACTCATCCAGGTCCTCTTCTGAGTTCAGCAACACAAACACCAGAGCTGACCACTGAGCAGGAGACAGTCTGGCTCCATGGAGACTACTGTTACCTCCTCTGCTCAGGTATGTTTGGACTTCCTGCACTAGAGAATGATCATTCAGTTCATTCAGACAGTGGAACAGATTGATGGATTTCTCTGTAGAGGGACTGTCACTGATCTTCTCCTTGATGTACTTGACTGTTTCCTCTTTGCTGTGAGAGCTGCTTCCTGTCTGTGTCAGTAGGCCTCGTAAAAGAGTCTGATTGGACTCCAGTGAGAGACCCAGAAGGAAGCGGAGGAAAAGGTCCAGGTGTCCATTTTGACTCTGTAAGGCCTTGTCCACTGCACTGTTGAGGAAGACAGACATTGGGGTTTTGACCATTTCAGGGTGTTGCTGTTGTAGCACATTGGTGTTGGTGGAGATGAAGGAAATAAACACATATACAGCAGCCAGAAACTCCTGAACACTCAGATGTACAAAGCTGAACACCTTCCCCAGCTGTAGCTCAAACTCCTCTCTGAAGATCTGAGTGCACATTCCTGAATACACTGCCATTTCTCTGACATCAATGCCACTGTTTCTCAGGTCTTCCTCATAGAAGATCAGGTTGCCTTTTTCTAGCTGTTGGAGAGCCAGTTTTCCCAGTGCCAAAACATGTTTTCTCATGTGATGTGGGTGAGTGGGACCTTTTTGTCCTTTCATACTTCGTCCATACTTTTGATCCTTGTGTCTGAGCTGAAAGATCAGGAAGTGTGTAAACATCTGAGTCAGAGTCTTGGGGATCTCTCCACTCTCTGCTTCACCCAACATTCTCTCTAAAACAGTGGCTGCAATCCAACAGAAGACTGGAATGTGGCACATGATGTAGAGGCTTTTTGACGACTTCATGTGTGTGATGATTCTATTGGCCAGGCCCTGATCACTGATTCTCTTCCTGAAATATTCCTCTTTCTGTGGTTCACTGAACCCTCTTACCTCTGCTACTTGGTCAACACACTCAGGAGGGATCTGATTGGCTGCTGCTGGTCGAGAGGTTATCCAGAGGAGAGCAGAGGGAAGCAGATTCCCCTTGATGAGGTTTGTCAGCAGCACATCCACTGAGGTTGATTCTGTTACATCCCACAATCTCTCATTGTTCTGGAAAGCTAGAGGAAGTCTACACTCATCCAAACCATCAAAGATGAACAGAATTTTGTAGCTGGTATAATGTTTAGGTTTTAATTCACGTGTTTCTGGGAAAAAGCGATGAAGAAGCTCCACCAGACTGAACTTTTTCTCCTTCAGCAAATTCAGCTCCCTAAAAGGAAGTGGGAATATGAAGAGAACATCCTGATTTACATTTCCTTCAGACCAGTCCAGTATGAACTTCTGCACAGAGACTGTTTTACCAATTCCAGCCACTCCTTTAGTCAGCACAGTTCTGATGGCTTTGTCTTGTCCTGGTAAGGGTCTAAAGATGTCACTGCATTTGATGGATGTCTCCTGTGTTGCTGGTCTCCTGGATGCTGCCTCAATCTGTCTCACCTCATGCTCATTATTGCCCTCTCCACTCCCTCCCTCTGTGATGTAGAGCTCTGTGTAGATCTCATTCAGAAGTGTTGTGGTTCCCTGCTGTGAGATTCCTTCATGAATCTTCTGACATTTGTCCCTCAGTTTGGATTTGAGCTTTCTGTGGCAAGCAGGGGCCAGTTCTGATAAAAGAGGAAGACAACAGAACACATGCTAATCTCTTTTAGATTCATTCATAAGACTCATTACAGGAGTTACAGGAAAAGAGATAAACAGATTGTTATAAATAGATTGTTTATTCCTGCTAGATTGGGCATGAAAAGTCCCGTGGTAAATCTTAGTCAATTCAGGGACTGACAGCCTTAGATTTCAAGATTTCAATGGACATTGTATTATACATTATTTTGTTGATAATATTTACTGGTTATCAATAACACCGAATGGTCAGTAGTTAGAAACCAGCTGAGGTTCCACCACAGACACTGGTAACCATCACCTGACTGAGGAGATCTACAACCCAGACTGGACAAGGAGGGGGCTGGGGAACAACCTGTGATCTGTGAGATAGGACCTGTGTTCCAATGTGATCTGTGAGATAGGACCTGTGTTCCAATGTGATCTGTGAGATAGGACCTGTGTTCCAATGTGATCTGTGAGATAGGACCTGTGTTCCAATGTGATCTGTGAGATAGGACCTGTGTTCCAATGTGATCTGTGAGATAGTACCTGTGTTCCAATGTGATCTGTGAGATAGGACCTGTGTTCCAATGTGATCTGTGAGATAGTACCTGTGTTCTAATGCGATCTGTGAGGTAGGACCTGTGTTCTAATGTGATCTGTGAGATAGGACCTGTGTTCCAATCTCAGTTCCAACCTGTGATCTGTGTTCTAATGTGATCTGTGATCTGTATTCCAATCTCAGTTCCAAAGAATAAAGTGAAGCTTTCTTTTAAGTGATGCTTTTAACATTAAATAAATGCTCAAAAGACCCCCAGTAATACATTAGTGATGTAACAGAAGTGAAGCATCTGAAGACATTCAGTAGATTAATTAATTCAGTAGTGTTTTAATTAACTCTTTAAATAAAATCTGTTTATAATCTGATGAATTCAGTATCTTTTCACTTTATTTGGAGTAACAAAGCTCATATCTGCAGATGTGAACTTGAGAACATATAACAGGAATAATACATACTCAACAAGATGTTATAGACATGAAGTTGACAGCTGGATTTTAACTGGATTTCAGATAGGGCTTGAGTCAGGATTAGGGCCTTGAGTTAGGATTAGGTTTTGGGTTGAGTTTATTGTTAGATGGGCTGATTTGAGGTCTGATCACCCCTTGAACTATTCCACTTGTGAGTAAACTTGATGGTGATTGTATCCAAACTATCACATGATTCATTCATGAACATATACTCTGATACTCGGGGGGTGTATGTGGACATAGAAAAAAAAAAAAGATCAATATCTGCCAATGATTTGTGGTCAAATCTCATTGGTCAAATTGAATCTCAGCCCTAAAGAATGTATCCTCAAAACGTCCGCATTCTCCAAACACATAACACATAGTCCAGCTACACTAACAATCAGAACGTTGTCAGTTCAAGCCCCACCACTACAAAGTTGCCATTGTTGGGCCCCTGAGCAAGACCATTAACCTTCAATTGCTTGAATTGTACTCACAATTGTAAGTATTTATTTTTCTTCAGTAAAAGCACCTGCTAAATATAATAATGTCATGACCCAGAACTCTTACTGGTCAGTAGTGTGTTAGCGAGGTCTGTCTGGTTCATCTTCCTCAGGATGTGCAGTGTGATCTTCAGCGCCCCCTCTCTGACACTGCTCTGATCCTCCTCATCCTCCACCTGTCTCCCAGTGCATGCTGGGTAATCTGAGCTCAGTAGATTCTTAAATCTCTTCAGCTCATTCTTCACCAGAGAGATGATTTTGTCCTCCAGCTCCTGAATAAACAGTATCAGTAAAACTAGTGTTATATACAGATGATTTTAACACAGGATAATATATTATACATAAGAGAGGGCTGAACTGAGTGGGATTGGGTGGTCATGTGGACATTATGGTTTATAAAAGAACATAAGCATCACATTAACTGAGCTGTATCTTAAAGTTTAAATGTTAGTTAATTTTATAAAGTTATAATAATTTGTGAAGTTTGAGTTTTGTTCATTATCAGTTAAATTACAAAAAGTCATTAAAGTAAAGCATGAACCAGTAAACCACAGAGTCTCATCATGATCTGTGATCTAAACACACTCTAATGATAAAGACCCTTCCCTCCTCTCTCACACACACACACACACACACACACACACACACACACACACACACACACACACACACACACACACACTTACACACCTTGAACACTGACTCCAGCTTTTCTTTAGAAATGTTTACAGGCTTCTTCTGGTCACTGTGTACAAACAAAACAAAGACTTTAATGGATAATCTACAGTTTATAAACATCCAAGTTAAATTCATGGTTGTGTACATGATGCTGATGATGATGTGATACATGGCTTCAACCCAAACACTGTACTGACAGTAGAGCAGAATAACCACAGAGAAGCTTCCCCTGGCCCTCACTCTGGTGATGTAGAATAATGTTTATGTGAATGGTGCTTCACCAGATAATGGGAAATGAACACAAGAAAATGAACACTGGAACATAAACAATTATATGCACCCCATCCACACAGAACAGAGGGCACCAGAACAGAAAGAGTGGTGTAACAGAGCAGCTGTGGGGCAGCAGGCAGGATAATCAGGGGTGAAGCGTCCTGACAGGATGTGTCCATGGTGGACACTATCAGAACTATCAGATACTGACCAAGAACCAGGGTGAGGGTTCATAAAGAAAGCTATTACTCTAACAGTTCTCTCTCTGTGTGTGTGTGTGTGTGTGTGTGTGTGTGTGTGTGTGTGTGTGTGTGTGTGTGTGTGTGTGTGACATTATTCTACTCTCCAAAGATTGGGTGTATTTTATTTACATTCTGTGTCCCAAACCTGTTATGTAATACTCAGTGTTCATGCTGGAATCCTTCTCTCTGTAACAGATGAGTAAAGTGTTTTCTCTATTCTACATGGTGGTGTGATTCTGGAGAGTTTGTCCATCCTGTGACTGAGGGAGATCCTCTGACTCTACACTGTTTACTTCACCCCACTATCACATCACACCTCAGATCTGATTTATATAAAGATGGATCACTCATCCAGACCCAGACTGCAGGAGAAATGACCATCCGTACTGTCTCAAAGTCAGATGAGGGTGTCTACTACTGTAAACACCAAGAGAGAGGAGAGTCACCACACAGCTGAGTCTCAGGGGTCAGAAAACAGTGAATTTAAATGTTTCTTAACAACCAATTTAAAAGAGGGAACAGATCAAACATGTAGCAAATATTGTGATTCATGTACTTTGTTCAGTTCCCATGAGTTCAGCTGGTGATTCCTCCTCTCTTGGCCTGGTTGGTTTGGATGTGGGACTGAGTTTGGTCCTGTTCCTCATCTTACTGACCCTGCTGTGGTGCTACAAAACCAACACAGGTCTGAGATCAGCTACAGATCATTTCTGAATACTGTAAATATTATATGTTTGTATGATACACATCATGAAACCTGTTTACAGTATTAAAACACGTTTCGTTGTTTTCCATGTTGTTCTGGTGCAGAATCTATGTACCGCTGTATTGGGAATCAGTCACACATCAATCAGACATCAGATCAGACCCAGAGAGAGTCAGGAGGTGAGGGGTGTCAGTCACACCACTGCACACTGCTCAGACCATGAACCACTAACAACTTTCCTTATTAACAATTAAAGCTTTAACTTCTCTAAGCCAATTTAACTCATCTTTCATCACTTGTGATTTGTTCCCTACTGTGTCCAATAATCCTTCAGTTTGGTAGTTACATTTTATTTTTCTTTTAAAGCTAAAAATTGCCCAAATATATGACACAGATGTTTGATTTGATCTTTAGAAACCCATTCTCTAAATACATTTTTTGACTTTTGTGATGGTTTTGAACAGTAGGAGATGGGAAATGATTCTTGCAGATCGTGTCAGTGAGGCTGTACCATCTTTGTGGTTAGAAAGGTGAAGGAATGTTCCTTCCCTCTGACATTGTGTGGTATGGCTGGGGGTCTCCAGTACCACAGACTCCACAATAAAGTTACATGCCTGGCTGGAGTTAACTGATATGGGATACTAGCTAAACTTCCCCTTTTTGTAATGTCTCTATTACCCGAGTCCCTCTGCGTCCTGTGTGGTTCTCTATTACCCCAGTCGGTCTGCGTCCTGTGTGGTTCTCTATTACCCAAGTCTGTCTGTGTCCTGTATGGTTCTTTATTACCCCAGTCGGTCTGTGTCCTGTGTGGTTCTTCCTGTTATGACAGTGATTCCTGAGGCCTAATAAATGTCCTCAGCAATTGTATCCTGATGTCTCATCCACCTGCATGTAACAGTTTCTAAAATGAATGAGACCAGAACCACCACTATTACTTTATTATAGTGTCAGTATCAGAGAAGTGGACTGTCCCACCTGTTCAGGTAACCAGGACCTCCTAGATGGACCCAAACACATATAAGGTGGAACAGGGACAACTGAACAACTGAACAGGAAACCACACAACTGAGAGGGTTTGAACTGAAGGAGAGGGTGAGCAAGACCATACTGTTCTACCCCCTACACTACTGGGAAAAATAGAGTGAAGGATAGTGATGGGAGTGAAGGAAGTGATGAGGAGTGATGGGAGTGAAGGTAGTGATTGGTGGAGACATAACAGGTGTTTTTTTCTCTTTAATAGTAAAAACAATCAGAAGAGTTCAGCAGTGAAGGGATGTTTAAGGGCCAGAAATCCCTCAGCCACTTGACTGGTCCAACCTTATTAGTTTGAGCTGTAGAATAGTGCCATTGTTTACTGGGGTATTATTGTTGTGTTATTGGGGGAACTTCACTCCCTCACACACTGGGAGGAACAAATCTACCCCACTTATGAAAGAATCTGAGTGTGTAATGTGTCACTCACCTTAGGACAGAGGTCACAGGTCCACTGCTGAAGTTAAAAGGATGATCCATGGACCTGTCACTCTTAATAGACACACAGCTGGGTGCTGGAGATGATTCACTCTTCATAGACACACAGCTGGGTGCTGGATTTGCTGCTCTCTCACTCCACCTCCTGATGATGTTGAATAGTGATAATAAATCACATTAGAGAACAAACAATTACACCCACAACATTCTTACCCAATCAACTCCACCTGGTACCTGCACTCACTGGACACTTGATTAGAATCACCTGTCCTTCAGCAACTACACAAACATACCACACACACACACACACACACACACATATTACACCTGTCCTTAAGCAACACAAACATACCCCCCCCACACACACATCTGTCCTTCAGCAACTACACAAACACACACCTGTCCTTCAGCAACTACACAAACACACACACCTGTCCTTCAGCAACTACACACACACCCACACACACACACACCCACCCACCCACACACCACACCTGTCCTTCAGCAACTACACAAACATAACACACACACACACACACACACACCACACTTGTCCTTCAGCAAGTCCAACATACCACACACACACACACACACACACACACACACACACACACACACACACACACACACACAATAAAACCTGTCCTTCAGCAACTACAGAAACATACCACACACACACACACACATCAAACCTGTCCTTCAGCAACAGAAACATACCACACACACACACGCATCACACCTGTCCTTCAGCAACTACAGAAACATACCACACACACACACACACATCAAACCTGTCCTTCAGCAACAGAAACATACCACACACACACACGCATCACACCTGTCCTTCAGCAACTACAGAAACATACCACACACACACACACACACACACACACACACACACAATCACACCTGTCCTTCAGCAACAGAAACATACCACACACACACAGAAATCAAACCTGTCCTTCAGGAACTACACAAACATTCCACACACACACACACACACACACACACACACACACACACACACACACACACACACACCACACCTGTCCTTCAGCAAGACAAACACCACACACACACACACACACACCACACTTGTCCTTCAGCAACTACACAAATAATACATCTGTCCTTCAATAAAACAAACACCTGTCCTTCAGCAACTAAAAAACATACGACACACACACACACACACACACACATCACACCTGTCCTTCAGCAACTACACAAACATTACATCTGTCCGGCAAAAACACACAAACACCTGTTCTTCAGCAAAACAAACCTACCACACACACACACACACACACAAAAACACACACACCTGTCCTTCAGCAACTAAAGAAACATACCACACACACACACACCACACCTGTCCTTCAGCAACTACACAAACATACCGCACACACACACACACACACACACACCACACCTGTCCTACAGCAAGACAAACACCACACACACACACACACACACACACACACACACACACACACACACACACCACACCACACCTGTACTACAGCAAGACAAACACCACACACACACACACACACACACCACACCTGTCCTTCAGCAAGACAAACACCACACACATCACACCTGTCCTTCAGCAACACAAACATACCACACACACACATACACGTCTTTCAGCAAGACAAATGAACCACACACACACACACACACCTGTCCTTCAGCAAGTACACAAACATACCACACACACACACACACACACATCACACCTGTCCATACACACATCACACCTGTCCTTCAGCAAGACAAACGAACCACACACACACACCTGTACTTCAGCAAGTACACAAACATTGCATCTCTCCTTCAAAGACACACAAACACCTGTCCTTCAGCAAAACAAACATACCACACACACACACACACACACATCACACCTGTTCTTCAGCAACTGCAGAAACATACCACACACACACACACACACACAAACACACACATCACACCTGTCCTTCAGCAACAGAAACATACCACACACACACAGAAATCAAACCTGTCCTTCAGGAACTACACAAACATACCAAAAACACACAACACCTGTCCTTCAGCAACACAAACGGACAAGTGTGGTGTGTGCGCGGTTCATTTGTGTTGCTGAAGGACAGGTGTGGTGTGTGTGCGGTTCTTCAGCAACTACACAAATAATACCTCTGTCCTTCAATAAAACAAACACCTGTCCTTCAGCAACTAAACAAACATACCACACACACACACACACACACACAATCACACCTGTCCTTCAGTAACTACAAAAACATACCACACACATACACACACACACACACACACACACAATCACACCTGTCCTTCAGCAACACAAACATACAACACACACACACACACACACACCACACCTGTCCTTCAGCAAGACAAACACCACACACATCACACCTGTCCTTCAGCAGCTACACAAACATACCACACACACACACACACACACACACACACACACACACCACACTTGTCCTTCAGCAAGACCAACATACCACACACACACACACACAATCACACCTGTCCTTCAGCAACTACAGAAACATACCACACACACACACACACACACACACACACACACAATCACACCTGTCCTTCAGTAACTACAAAAACATACCACACACATACACACATACACATACACATCACACCTGTCCTTCAGCAACACAAACATACCACGCGCACACACATGCACGTCCTTCAGCAAGACAAATGAACCACACACACACACACACACACACACACCTGTCCTTCAGCAACTAAAGAAACATACCACACACACACACACACACACACACACACCACACCTGTCCTACAGCAAGACAAACACCACACACACACACACATCACACCTGTCCTTCAGCAAGACAAACACCACACACACACCACACCTGTCCTTCAGCAAGACAAACACCACACACATCACACCTGTCCTTCAGCAACATAAACATATCACTTGTCTTTCAGCAACTACACAAACATACCACACACACACACACACACACCACACTTGTCCTTCAGCAAGACAAACGAACCACACACACACACACACAAACACACCCCTGTCCAACAACACAATCATACCACACACACACACACACACACACACACCACACCTGTCCTTCAGCAACACAAACATACCACGCACACACACATACACGTCTTTCAGCAAGACAAATGAACCACACACACACACACACACCTGTCCTTCAGCAAGTACACAAACATACCACACACACACACACACACACACACACACACACACACACACACATCACACCTGTCCATACACACATCACACCTGTACTTCAGCAAGATAAACGAACCACACACACACACACACACCTGTACTTCAGCAAGTACACAAACATTGCATCTCTGCTTCAAAGACACACAAACACCTGTCCTTCAGCAAAACAAACATACCACACACACACACACACACACACATCACACCTGTTCTTCAGCAACTGCAGAAACATACCACACACACACACACACACACACACACACACACAAACACACACATCACACCTGTCCTTCAGCAACAGAAACATACCACACACACACAGAAATCAAACCTGTCCTTCAGGAACTACACAAACATACCACACACACACCACACCTGTCCTTCAGCAACACAAACGAACCGCACACACAACACACTTGTCCTTCAGCAACTACACAAATAATACCTCTGTCCTTCAATAAAACAAACACCTGTCCTTCAGCAACTAAACAAACATACCACACACACACACACACAATCACACCTGTCCTTCAGTAACTACAAAAACATACCACACACATACACACACACATACATCACACATCACACCTGTCCTTCAGCAACACAAACATACCACACACACACACACACACACACCACACCTGTCCTTCGGCAAGACAAACACCACACACATCACACCTGTCCTTCACCAGCTACACAAACATACCACACACACACACACACACACACACACACACACCACACTTGTCCTTCAGCAAGACCAACATACCACACACACACACACAATCACACCTGTCCTTCAGCAACTACAGAAACATACCACACACACACACACACACACAATCACACCTGTCCTTCAGTAACTACAAAAACATACCACACACATACACACATACACATCACACCTGTCCTTCAGCAACACAAACTTACCACGCATACACACATGCACGTCCTTCAGCAAGACAAATGAACCACACACACACACCTGTCCTTCAGCAACTGCAGAAACATACCACACACACACACACACACACACACACACACACACACACACACACACACACACACACACACACACACACACACACACACACACACACACACCACACCTGTTCTTCAGCAGCTACACAAACACACACACACCTTATTAGTTTGAGCTGTAGAATAGTGCTATTGTTTACTGGGGTTTTATTGATGTATTATTGGGGGAACTTCACTCCCTCACACACTGGGAGGAACACATCTACCCCACTTATGAAAGAATCTGAGTCTGTAATGTGTCACTCACCTTAGGACAGAGGTCACAGGTCCACTGCTGAAGTTAAAAGGATGATCCATGGACCTGTCACTCTTAATAGACACACAGCTGGGTGCTGGATTTGCTGCTCTCTCACTCCTGATGATGTTGAATAGTGAAAATAAATCACATTAGAGAACAAAATTACACCTACAACATTCTTACCCAATCAACTCCACCTGGTACCTGCACTCACTGGACACTTGATTAGAATCACCTGTCCTTCAGCAACTACACAAACATTACATCTGTCCTTCAATAACACACAAACACCTGTTCTTCAGCAATACAAACATACCACACACACACACACATACACACACACACACACAATCACACCTGTCCTTTAGCAACTACACAAACATACCACACACACATACACACACACACAGAAATCAAACCTGTCCTTCAGCAACTACACAAACATACCACACACACACACACACACACCACACTTGTCCTTCAGCAAGATAAACACCACACACATTACACCTGTCCTTCAGGAACACACACACCACACCTGTCCAACAACACAAACATACCACGCACACATATACACACACACACACCCCTGTCTAACAACACAATTATACCACACACACACACACACACACACCCACACACATCCTTCAACAACACAATCATACCACGCACACACACAAACACACACACACACACACACACACACACACACACCCACATCACACCTGTCCTTCAGCAACTAAAAAAACATACCACAGACACACACACACACACATCCTTCAACAACACAATCATACCACGCACACCCACACACACACACCCACATCATAGATCTATATACATAGAATATATATATTTATCTGTATATATTTTTTTTTTCTCTATGCACCCCTGTTTCTCTTCCTCAGTTTGGACAGAGCACTCTCCACCATTTCACTGCGTGTTATACTGTGTATGACTATGTATGTGACGAATAAACCGAACTTGAACTTGAACTTGAACATCACACCTGTCTTTCAGCAACTACAGAATCATAACCCCCACACACCTCTCCTTCAGCAAGACAAACGAACCACACACACACTCACACAAACAGAAACTAGAACAGCACTGATAGTAGAACTTGGTTTAAATATGTAGAGGAAGTGGCAACAGATGAAGGGGAGAATAACTAGAACTTCTATCTAATAAGTGGGAGATGGAGAGCAGTGGAATGTCTGAGGATGATTGACAGGGATTAGTGTGCGTGTGTGTGTGTGTGTGTGTGTGTTTGGCTGGGTAGCTCTCTCAATCCACCTCCTGATCATATTGAATAGTGAAAATAAATCAGCTGGGTGCTGGAGACTCCGCTCTCTCTACCCTGATGAAGATGAGGAAAGTGTTGAGTAATTACATCCTTCACTACATCTCATTTATCCTGAATATTCCCTCTTCCTGTTTCCTCAGATTAAGTGCTGATGGAAAGCTCCTCACTGTGGGTCAGAGGTTCCTCCTCCACTGCTGGAGTTATGAGGCTCCATCATGGAGTTGTTCCTCTTCACACACACACAGCTGGACACTGGAGATGCTGCTCTCTGCTCCCTGTCAACAGTTCATACACACAGAGTGAATCAACACAGGCAACTTTATGTTGTATGCTATATATATATATATATATATATATATATATATATATATATATATATATATATATATATATATATATATATATAAAAAAATGTGTGTGTGTGTGTGTTTACATATACTGTAACAGCCCATATATTTGCACTCTGTCTTAAAGCACAGGCAACTTGACCATCAACGGCTAAAGCATCAAATAACCCCACATATCCAGCACAGCCAAATAGTATTTAACACACCCAGTGACAAAGAAATTCAAGTGTAAATTCATCATCATATTGAGAGACCTGTGAGGTATTTATACTAGTGTGTTCATCCATGCAGTCATCTCCAGAACTGTAGGTGGCAGTGCAGAGCCAACCCTAACCCCTGAAAAAGCAGAGAATTACATTCTGACACCCATCACATATGACTGTCCACTAAATTCGGGGGATGCAAATCGACACGGTCCAACGTGCACAACAGGAAGAGGAGCAACCGCGTCATTTCTAGCACACACACACACACACACACACACACACACACACACACACACACTCTCTCTCTCTCTCTCTCTCTCTCACACCAGAGACAATGATATAAACCCAGGCTGTGTCTGTAATGGTCCACTCACTCACTCACATTCCCCCACACAGACGGGTCTATATAGAACACTACGTAGGGTACGTTAGTAAGACAACAGACAGAATGTATCAACACTAGTCTGTGATGGAAATATAAAACTGTGACATCACAGAAACTATCTGGAACATAAAGTGGTGCAATCACAACACACTGAAGTAAGACACTTTAGTGAGGAAACAGTGGTAGAAGTCCTGTCAACATGTCTGTTATATGCCCTTAATCAGTATACATCAGTTGTTCACTACATTTACAGTACACTATAGGTGGTGGTATCTTTGTCCTTAATCAGTGTACATCAGTAGTTCACTACATTTACAGTACACTATAGGTGTGGTATCTTTGTCCTTAATCAGTGTACATCAGCTGTTCACTACATTTTGTAACATTGAGTTGTAAGGAGGCGGACGCATGTGCGGAGAAGAGCAAGATTTATTAAGGGCAAATCCAAAATCATAGTCGTTAGTGTAGTCCAGGGTCATATTACCAACATGATCAATCAAAACACACAAAAGCAAACAGGGGAAACTCATGGCTAAGAAACACGAAGGCTAGGACACGTGGAGTACAAACTTACGGGGATACAGAGATGATCTCTCAAAAACATTCAGACATTAAACCAGTCAAACACAATGAACCTAACACATGCATTCAAATAAACACAACCATTAAAATAAACAATATATAACCAAGACCAAGGCAACAAGACAGGGTTTAAATGCATGAACTAAACGAGGGACAGGTGTGGAAAATCAAACAAGGGGCAGAGAAAACGAAACTACAGAATAGAACTAAAATACACAACACGGAACAGGGAAGCTGGGAGGGACTAATCATGACACATTTACAGTACACTACAGGTGGTGGAGGGAAAGTGAGGCTTTGTGAAATATTGAGATGTTTGAAGCAGTTGTGTCGAAAATAGTTTCAAGGTTTCAAAAGTGTAGTAAAGACTACTGTAGGGAACTGGGATGACTGGCACAGGTTGGCTTTATACTGTGCTCAACCTGGTGTGTTGGCCAGACCACTTAAAGCCATACTGAGATCAAATCAGCCTATCAGTCAATATGTCCTATCAATAACCTTCTGTCTAGACAACACTGAATCTCACAGCCTCTCAAATTCTCTATTCTCACAAAACCCTCAAAGTTTGGGTGTGTTTTCTTGTAAGCATTCATAGAGTTTGTGACTGAGACAGATGTGTGATCAGGTTTGTTTCAGACACTGTCAGTCAAAGACAGGAGCGGCAGGTTCTGTATGACACCTGTAGAAACACAAGCTTCGTTTAGCCGTGGTCACGTGACATGGCCGTTTTGAGCCATACTTCGTTTCAAAACGCTGCCTTTCAGAAACTCGAAACAAGCGTTGAAACGTCAGTATTGACCGTCCCCTCCCAAACTATAATTAATAATATAAATAATTAACTATACAGGGAATCTGAACTTGAGTTTAGGCCAGAGGAGTTTCAACTGGGACCATTTGAAAATATCACTGACTAACTAAGACTTGAAATCGAGTTTTACAATAACTGGCAATATATATCTGGCCCCTTTAAATTATTTTAAATATAGCTATGCAATCGTACTGGGCGTTAGCCATTTTAGTTGCTTAACTTCACCAGGACTTTAATCTTGAGATTTAATCCGCCTTTGGGTTGACCTACGAATTAACCTAAACAGAACTATGTACTTACAAAACATGTTGCTTTAAACTGCACCGACATCGCATTTTTACAAATAGAATGAACTTACCGTGAAATATTTTAAACGCTCGTATTTTCAACCCGCTCAACCTTCAACAACGGCGACTGCTCAGAAAATACTTTCGTTTTCTTGAGAAAGGTGAGACTACAGGAACACCTGTGTGTAAGTGGAGGGCGGAGCACATGTCAATCATTTTCGACTGAAGACGATTACACAAATTTCTTATAATAGTCATTTTTATTAAGCCAATCAGCAGACAAAATTAGCTGTCCTTCATTTTGCTGCAGCGAATCATACACTAGTCTATACAGCCAATGGCTTCACAGTCCCTCCTACACGGACTTGTTTTGCGGCTGCGCTGAAAGTAAATCGCCACTATGTCCGCACGCTGAAACACGTCGGAACTTAACAAACCACTTTGTAGCTCTAACTTACAGATGACTGTAATTTATATAATCAGCTTCACAATAAGCATGTAAGTGTGTGGACGTCCATAGCATGTTGTGCGTATGACAAAAAAATAATCTTCTTAATGGCTGAATGCTGGGCGCGCGGGCGCGCGCGCGTGTGTTTGTTTGTTTGTTTGTTTCAAGTATTGTGGAAAAATAATTTATTTGTTTACCTGTATTTGGTAAACCTGTATCAGAAAACTACATGATGTATAGAACACAGCCTAACAGTAAAAGAATAGCAGTAAATGTGTGTTAGCATTGCAGGTTGACAGTTGATCATTTACATTTTATATTAAATAAATGCCATGCAGAGGAAATAAAGATACAAGACAACAGTAAAAATAAATAACAGCTGGATCACTGGCAGTGCTCTTTCATTAAAAGAAGGAACCAAACATATTCCTCATCATATGAAAACTAGATTAAAATATTAAGTGAGCTATTTACGCCAGTGTTACGAATATGGAAAGCCAAAGTGGTCAAAATGCACTTCAAACGAAAGGCAGTTTGTTTGTAAAACGGCGAAAAAAGCGGCATTTTGGACGTTTTATGTCGCAAAGTACGGCATTCTTTTTCTCTATTTTTATGGTTTACGGTTTTTGCGGCATATTTTACAGCATAGAGAAAAATGACACAGTTTGTATGTCAGTTTAAAACGCTGTAAAAAGCACCACTTTAAGTGTTCCTTGCTTCAGGTCTTGTGGACGATAAGCATCGAGACTATTTTCTGTCCTGGCTCCAAGATGGTGGAATGAACTCCCATTCACTGTCTGGGCAGCAGAATCCCTTGCAGTCTTCAAACACAGCTTCACAGCTTCAATCACCCATCTATTTGCAGAATATTTAAAGGAAAACTGACACTGCTCCCTTATTGACTTATTGTACTTATTGTACAATAATGTACTTATTACATTACATTATTACAGTATATTAATGTACAATGTACTTATTGTAAGGTGTTGTTTATTATGTTGTTCAACAAACTCTAGCACTTATTATTTATAGCACTTATCATGGTTTAAGGTAGACCTTATGTATTTTGTACTTCTACATATCAGCACTCATCCCTGTATTCTAGTTCACTGGTATGTTTGATTCTAACTTACTGTACTGTAGTAAGATATATTCTATGAGTAAACGACAAAGCACTTTTGTAAGTCGCTCTGGATAAGAGCGTCTGCTAAATGCCATAAATGTATATAAACAAAGGTGATCAAAAATAAATGAAAAACTACTCATAAACAAACAAAAAAAGAACAAATTAAACAAAATAAACACTTGATAAAGCTCCTCCCTCGTTTCTCCTGCTCCTTTTTATTAAAACCCATCCACTGCATTCATGAGACTGCTGAACATGTAGGCCACACCTCCAAAACTGAGGCACAAAGGACCCCTCAGACGAATAATTTGTTCTGGCCATACATCAAGGGATACGTGGACTTGGCTGCCACAAGGGGCTCAAGCCAGTACTGCCACAGTGCCTGTGTTAGGGCGTCCCAGTGCACACCCGGGATCCTACCCGTCCTCGGTCACATGCCTTCCTCAACTGACCATCGTCACTCACTCATCACTCACATCCAGTAATACCGTTATCAACACCAATGTTCTCAGCTAATTAATTGCATAATGACTCTAATTTGGACAATACTCTTGTAATAGAACCATCAGGAGCAGTATTGTTTGGAATAAATAACATAACTCACCAAACATAACACAAACCCCCCTCGTTCAGCCAACAGCATATCCAAAACCACATCATTTTTCGAAGTCAATATTGAGGAGGCTTGTAATTGTTCAGCCTTAGCTGACAAAGCATCATAAGTGTACTTAATAAATCATTGTTGATTGTAATAAATATAGTTAATCCAGTCAACATTCTTATTAACCCACCAAAACAAGGAAGACTCAAAACCTGCTTCAGTCTGATTTCTAGACTTAAATTCATCTGGTACTCCCATAGAAACCCAATGACATCTATGCATATTTTATCATCTCAGCTACCTAATACCACAGCACGCGTTTGAATTGGATGAGTTTGGATTCCCTGTGTTTCAATCAATAAATTACTTTAACACTTTAGCAATCTGCCTGAAATGTGCCAAGAAGTGCTCACTGTCATCATCTGGAGTTAAGGGATGCAGTTTGGGCTCTGAAGCCCAGTGCTACTCTCTGCTCTTCATCACCTCCTATCTGAACACCGACTCCTTCTTCAGCATCATCCTCACTCTGTCCTTGCTGGTCCTCCTGCTGCTGCAGCTGTCAGACCTGCTGCTGAAGGTTGCTCCATCACTGTTCTTGTCCTGAGCTGTCTGCCATTCCCTTGCTTCTCAGTATCATATCCCACCTTTTCAAATGCCAGTATCGCACCAAATAATTCCAGCTACTCAAGTTCAAGTTCAAGTTCAAGTTTGGTTTATTTGTCACATACATAGTCATACACAGTACAACACGCAGTGAAATGGTGGAGAGTGCTCTGTCCAAACTGAGGAAGAGAACCAGGGGTGCATAGAGAAAAAAAATATATATACAGATAAATATATATTCTATGTATGTACAAAAATATATTAACAATGTATGTACAATATATGTATATTATGATTATATACACAATGTACAATGTATATGGTTGAGTATGTACACAATCTACAGAATGTACAGATCCATTGTATAGTACCATATCTACAGTTGTTGTAACAGGTTAATTGAGTATAAATCTAAATCTATATATACAGATGTACAGATATACAGTCATGTTACGTGGTGGTACAGATATACAGATATACAGTCATGTTACGTAACAGTCATGTTACGTGGTGGTGGTGGTGGTCCCCACAGTTTATCAGTTTCCCTGATTCAGGGCCCGAATGGCCTGTGGGAAGAAGCTCCTCTTCAGCCTCTCTGTCTTGGCCTTCAGGGAGCGGAAGCGCCTCCCTGACCTCAACAGAGAGAACAGTCTATTGTTGGGATGGGTGGGGTCCTTCACAATTTTCCTGGCCTTGGTTTGGCACCGCTTGTAGTAGGTGGTCTGCAGGTCAGGAAGTTCCGAGTGAGTGATGCGCTCTGCTGAACGCACTACCCTTTGGAGTGCTTGTCTGTCCTGCTTGGTGCTATTTCCAAACCAGACTGTGATGTTCCCCGTGAGGATGCTCTCGATAGTGCAGGTGTAGAAGTTCCGCAGTACCTTGGAGGGCAGTCTGAAGTCCCTTAGGCGTCTGAGGTGGTAAAGACGCTGACGAGCCTTCTTTGCCAGGGAGCTGGTATGGCGGGACCAGGACAGGTCCTGCGAGATGTGAACACCAAGGTACCTGAAACTATCTACTCTCTCCACCGTGGTTCCACTGATCCTCACAGGTTGGTAGTGCCGCTCCTGCTTCTTGCTGCAATCCACAATCAGCTCCTTTGTCTTACTGACGTTTAGGAGGAGATTATTTTCCTGGCACCAGTTTTCCAGGTGTTTAATCTCCTCCAGGTAGGCCCTCTCGTCGTTGTCCGAGATCAGACCCACGACAACGGTGTCATCAGCAAACTTGACAATGGTGTTAGAGCTGGAAGTGGCTGTGCAGTCGTAGGTGTACAGTGAGTAGAGCAGGGGGTTAGGACACAACCCTGAGGAGCTCCAGTGCTGAGGGTGAGGGTGGATGAGGCGCAGTTGCCCACCCGTACTGATTGTGGTCTGTCTGTTAGGAAGTTGGAGATCCAGTCCCACAGTGCAGTGTCCATGTTAGCCTGAGGTGGGATGTGATTTGCCCAAAAATATTTATGGCAACACTTTGTGAGTAACAGTAACACTTCTGACACCACTTGTAATGGTCTGGTGGAAAAGAACCATGGTTACATTCTAAGTGGATACAAAAGAAAATGTGTTTATTGGCTCCTAGTGCAAAAAAAAAAAAAAAAATCAAACAAAAATATTCAAAAAGGAAAATTTAGTATTTACAAGTATTTACACTAAATAACACTTTAGTCTTTGCATGTTAATCACATCACTCAATAAATCACATCAATAAAGTCTGACCAAACAATTCCTGTGTGTGTTAATTTACATGCACACATATATAAATATATACATGCACAGCATATGTGCATCTCTAATACAGAGTCCATAAGAACACACTGTGGTGGAGGGTAGCTCCATCACAGGGTGAAAGGTTTCACTTCACTCTGGCCCCAGAGCTAAAATGCTAACAGCTCCCCTGAGGTGTTCAGCCCATGGCTCAGAGTCAAAAGATAACAACCAGACCTGCTGAACTGGTTTCTGGTAATGAAAACTGCTGTGCGCAAATTCCAAACTGTTATTCAGAACTTGAACTGAAGCCAAATCATCTGAGTGCTCATTATTTGTACCCCTTCAATTTATCTCTCTCTGTGTCTCTCTCACTCTCTGTCCCTCTTGCTCTCTGTTTCCATCTCTCTCTCTGTACCCCTCTAATGTCTCTCTCTCCATCTCTCTATCTGTACCCCTGCTATCTCTCTCTCCATCTCTCTCTCTCACACGGATATGTGACAGCAGCACTACAACATGGTGGATCTCTCTCTGTCTCACACAACACATGTTGATATGAAATGTTTCATTCTTTTCAAGCAGCTAAACTGGTTTCTGGTGATGACAAGTGGTTGTGTCTGAGAACCTAAACAGAAATATGCCCTACTTTGTTGGTGTAGTGACCTGAACTGCTGAATGAACACCTACACTGTTAGTGTAGTGACCCGAAGTGCTAACATTACCCATCCAATGTTATCTAAACACTTGTACAGTGATGTTAACACCCGCAGTGTTAATACACCTCTTAAAGTATTCATGGTGTTTACATATTTGTATTTGTGTCTGTCTTGTGCTTATGGTTGTTTCTCTTGTTTTCTGGATCTGCTTCCATGTTTGTTGCTGAATCTCCTGTTCCCACCATGTCTGTTCCTGTGGAGATCTTGTATAAACAAACACTCACAGGGAGATATGGTAAAAACACACACACACACACACACACAGAGGAAGATATGGTATAAACACAGACACAGAGGGAGCTTTAGTATAAACACACACAGGGAGATATGGTATAAACACACACACACGGAAGGTGATATGGTATAAACACACAAACAGAGGGAGATATGGTAAACACACACACACAAAAAGGGAGGTATGGTACAAACACACCCACAGAGGGAGATTTAATAATCATAACAAAACAAGGCTTGTTCTTCTAGTCTTGTGATGTAATGGGACTGAAATGTGGTCCTACTGGTTTGATTCCTTCTAAAGAGAAAAAAGGTGCAACCAGATTATTGTTCAGATAGAAACAGAGAGAGTGTGTACAGGTGGACAGATAAAAACTCAGATTGCCTGTCTCTTGTTCAGTTAATTAATACAGACATCACTGATGTTGCAATTATATTCAAATGTATTATTGAACTACTGAATACATTTGTTCTAAAGTACAGTCTGAAGTTCTGTAGATCACATAAGAGTTAAACAGTGCCTCTTGAAACTGTCCCATTCATGGTGATGAAGAGTGGTTTGATCATTTATGGAGAGAGTCACAGTGTCAGATAATTCATAGGGCTGGTGAAGAGAGTCACAGTGTCTTTTCTTCATCACAATCCTGCCCATTGTAGCCATCATTCAATAGTTACCACACAGGAATCTGGTTTGTTTCACAGAGTCAAACAGTAGTTGTAGGAACAGCTGACGGGTGTTTTTGGTGCTTGAGAAATGTTATCCAACTTGTTCTGTTTTTTCCTCTTAAATGCTCACTGAGTCGAGATTCGAAGGGTGAAGTTTCAATGACCAAAAAAGATTTGATTCCACTTAGCACAATCAACCATTTATATTTCAGATACATTTCAGTTCAGTTTTGTGCTAATGCTCAAATTATTTTTGGGATGTTAAAGGTGTGCACTGTTTAAATGTGATGACGTGTAAACTGCAACAGAGAGAAAAGTTGAGAGAGAGCTCAAGAAAACTTATACACGTTACAGCAGTTTGATTTGATCAGTTTCTCTTGTGTTGTTTTTAGAATACAAGAAACAGACTTGTATCTATTTATTAAGGTCCTTTTCATGATCATTAAACATTGGGGATGTTTTGTCTTCTTGGGGATGTATTTTCTTTTAAGAATACAATAGTTGGTGGAACAATTGATCCTTAATGGGTATCACGGCTGTGATGATCAGCTCAGCCTCGTCAGGTGCAGTGTTTAACGTTTTTTTCTAGGGACATGTAGAGTTGCTGACCCTTTATCTCACTCCTCACTGTGATGCTGCTAAAACTGAGACTTTAATTTTGAGTTATTTGGATACTTTTCCTCTGATGTGTTTGGTCTTGATTTGCTGTATATTTTATGCTCAACCATATGTCCAGTGTGGCTGCAGTTATTATTAGCATCTCCACATTTAAGGTTATTAAAAGAACAACAACATCCATTACAACATTTTTCAAAATGTGTAAAGGTATAATAAAAAGTGTAATAAAATATGGTTTTAGAATTTATTCTCATGAATACATTATACAGGCTAACAGTATAATAGCTGTTAAAGGAGTAAAGCAATGTGTGGTCTGCTGGACAATGATACCAGTAGAATCTTACATTCACTGATATTCATATATTTTTTAAGAATCTGACTTTGCCCTTAACACTTGAATTAAATGTAGATTCAATTATTAATATTTAACATTTTCATGTGAAGTTACTGTATACAGATTTTGTTAATGAAAATCTCTGACTTTAAATCACACTTATCTTTGCTCCGTTTGATCTGAACGTAAAATCTAAGCAGAACGTTGGTAGAAAGCTGGTCAATACGCAGTTAGATAACTCGCCACAAGATGGCAATAATGTAACGTGATTACAAGTGTCAAATAAATGTTGGAGTACATGTAGAACACTATATTTAAGAGCTCCAGAAGAAGGGTAATAGTGTCATGAACCAGAAACACTCACACTGCAGTGACATCAGGTTCATTATAATCAGTGTTTCAGTGCTCCTATTATTTAGGGATGAACTGTTGACAAGGAGCAGAGAGCAGCATCTCCAGTGTCCAGCAAGTGTGTGTGTGAAGAGGAACAACTCCATGATGGAGCCTCATAACACCAGCAGTGGAGGAGGAACCTCTGTCCCAAAGTGAGGAGCTTTCCATCAGCACTTAATCTGAGTAAACAGGAAGAGGGAATATTCAGAATAAATGAGATGTAGTGAAGGATGTAATTACTCTACACTTACCGCATCTTCATTAGGGTAAAGAGAGCAGAGTCTCCAGCACCCAGCTTTGTGTCTATGAAGAGTGACTGGTCCATGAGGAACCCTCCTGAATTCAGCAGTGGACTTATGCCCTCTGATCCAAAGTGACTGACACATTACAGACTCAGACATTCTTTCATTATTGTAGGTTTGAAAAGATGTAGAGGTTCTTTTCTGTCAGTAATGTAAGGTCTACTCCATTTTTACAATTTTAAGATCATTTGTTAGGTGTGTTAATGATGATCAATGAGTTATGATGACAGTCACCGATTCCAGTTATACAACACCTCCTTTTAATGATAACATGTATGACATAGTGGGCACATTAAAAGAGTTAAGTTCTCTGAGAATGAGTTCTCTCATTAAGTCATATGTGTACTTTTTAAGTACCTTTCCATAACTAATAGGGAAACAGAACACAGTGAGGTGTTATTAGCCACTCAGCTGGGGTTGTGTAACCTGCACTCTGCAGTACACCCCAGAGGAGGGTGAGGTGCCATACAGTATATGGTGTGTCTGTATTATGACCTGTTATGCCTGTGTTGATTAAGATGTTAATAGGAAATATCATAATAATGTCACAGTTAAATCCTACTCACCTTTAGCCCCGCCCACCTCTAGCTCCACCCCCATCTGCAGTGTGTACCACTCAGCATGCATCTTTCAGTTTAACTTTGTATCAGTCTGTTCCTCATTAATGTCCAGTTCTCCATCACTATCCAAGTTCATTTATTCAAGTGCAAAAGTCTGTTAATATTTTCATTAGTACTTAAATTTTTTCTCATTTTTCATTTTGACTTGATGTGAATTATTTTCACTGTTTTTATCATCACCAGGTGGGGGAGCCAGAGAGCAGAATCTCCAGATCTCAGCTGCCTGTCTTTGAAGAGTAACCACTCTATGTTTGATGCTCCTGGATTCAGAGGTGGATCAGCTGTGACTGGCTCCAGGTGAGACGGTGCTGTAGATGTAGTGCTAACAGACTCTGACTGACCCCAGGTGAGACAGTGCTGTAGATGTAGTGCTACTGGACTCTTACCGACCCGAGGTGAGACAGTGCTGTGGATGTAGTGCTACTAGACTCTGATTGACACTTCTCTGTCTGCTCAATTAGTGTCTGGTGCATGTTTGGTGTGTAACAAGTAGAACATCTATATATGTAAGAGAGACACTGAAACTGACTGTTAGACAGTAAATATCTCAGTAAAAAAGATGCTGACTGACTGTAAGTCAATAAATATCATCTCAGAAAGAGAGATACTAACTGTAAGACAGTAAATATCATCTCACTAAGAGAGACACTGACATTGACTGTAAGGCAGCTGAAGGAATAAAATTAAATGCTTTAGTCTTGTAAACACCTACTGTTAATACATCTATATCACCACTAAATGTCATCTTATACCTACCCAGAGCTTACATGATTCCTATTGTTAATACCTCTATATACACATTAAATTTCATCTTATACATACCCAGAGCTTACATGTCTCCTCACCTTGAGACCTTGAGGAATCTTCATCTATCTAAGTGGGTGCCAGTGGAGAGGTTCTGCAGATTCATGTGCCTATGGTGTCTGTATTTTGTCTGGGTCAGAACAGATGTGTTTCTTTGAAATGCTTTGAAGTGTTTGTGACTTGATAGAATAAAGCACACTGTCTTCTCTGGGCTGTTTGTCCCTGAACTACTTTCCTAAGAGAGGATAAAAATGATTGTATTTTCTGATCATATTCTAACACTAAATAATATACATTATTTGATCAGTCCATAAATATAAAATATATTCTAATTTTTCTAATACTAATTTTCTCATTTTTGATGATTGTGTATAGTCTTATTATTAACATCATTACTGTATGAGGTTACTGACTGTTGGTGTATATATGCTCTCAGTCTGACTGTACTACACAGTGTTATGATGTGTGTGCATTTCTCCATCTCTTCTTGTCTTGTATTTTATGAATCTCTTCTCTTCCTCTCATCCTCCCTTTCTCCTTTGTCTCTGTTAGCAGGGGGAGGGATGATCTCCTCCAGGTGTCCAGTTGCGGAGTGTATGAGCAGGTTCTGACAGATCCAGTCTCCATCACCTGTGGACACAAGCTTTGCAGACAGTGTATCAGCAGCTTCTGGCACCAGTCTGCTCCATCAGGAGACTTTGCCTGTACCCAGTGCAGAAAGAGATCCAGAACCAGTCCTGTTTTACACCCACACAAAGACATGGAAGAGTCCATACAGCAGGACCCTCAGACACCAGTGGATGATGTCCTGCACATAGTCTTACACACGTACAAAACCAGCATGAAGAACAAATATGAGAGTTTATTTGAGGGACTCAAATCACAAGAGAATAAAACTCTCCTGAACAGGGTTTACACACAACTGTACATCATAGAGGGAGAGAGTGAAGGAGTGAATGAAGAACATGAGGTTTTGCAGATGGATAAAACACTCAGGAAACAACTGGTACAAGACACTCCAATCCACTGCTCAGACATCTTTAAACCTGTACAAGGTCCTGAAGTAGACGTGGAGGAAGAGCATAACAGAGCTGTGATGGCTGAAGGTTTCAGACACACAGAACCAAAAGAAGCTAAAGGCCCAGAAGTGCCAAAGCTCAAAATTGTGCTGACTAAAGGCATTGCAGGCATTGGGAAAACTGTTTCTGTGCAGAAGTTCATTCTGGACTGGGCCGAGGGAAAAGCGAATCAGGATGTAGATTTCATGTTTGTGCTTCCATTCCGGGAACTGAATCTAATTAAATGTGACCAGTATAGCCTGCATAGACTCCTTTGTAACTTGCACCCTGAGATAAAAGACCTGGACCCAAAGATATATGATGTGCGCAAAGTTGTGTTCATCTTTGATGGCCTGGATGAAAGCAGAACTCCACTGAACTTTTGCCAGTGTAATAAAGTGTCTGACATAAGCATGACAACATCAGTGGGTGTGCTGATGTCAAACCTCATCGAAGGAGAGCTGCTTCCCTCTGCTCTCATCTGGATAACCTCCTCAGTACATCAACCGTGTGACAGAAATACAGGGATTCATTGACCCACAGAAGGAGGAGTACTTCAAGAAGAGAATCAGTGACCAAGACCAAGCTGAGAAAATTGTCTCACACAAAAAGATAATAAACATTTGGAATCCCACAGGCCCATGATTCTGAAACTGGCTGACCTGGCTTTCAAACAGCTGATGAAGGGAAACGTGTTGTTCTATGAAGAGGACCTGAGAGAGTGCGGCATTGATGTCACTGAGGCCTCCGTGTACTCTGGGATCTGCACAGAGATCTTTAGGGAGGAATTTGTTCTTTACCAGAGGAAGATCTACTGCTTTGTACATCTGAGCTTTCAGGAGTTCCTGGCTGCTCTCTATGTGTTTCACTGCTTTATCAGCAATGACATAACAGCACTGCAGGATTTTCAGTTACAGTCCAGTTGCAGATCTGAGAATGTTTCTCTCCATGAGCTGCTAATGGTAGTAGTGGATAAAGCCTTAAAGAGTCAGAATGGACACCTGGACCTTTTCCTCCGTTTCTTGCTGGGCATCTCACTGGAGTCCAATCAGAGACTTCTACAAGGCCTACTGACACACACACACAGCAGCCCGGAGAGCATCACAGATACAGTCCAGTACATCAAAGATCAAATACGAACAGAGGACCTGCCCCATGAGAGATCCATCAACCTGTTCCTCTGTCTGTCTGAAATGAAGGACCAGTCTCTTGCCAGAGAGTTTCAGGACTATGTACAATCAGAGAAACACTCAGGAGAGACGCTCTCTGCTGGACAGTGTTCAGCACTGGCCTACATGCTTCTGACCTCAGAGGAGGTGCTGGACATCAGAGGAGGGATACAGGAGACTGATCCCAGCTGCTGCAAACTGCAGGAAGGCTCTGTGAGTGTTTAACTATTATTTATTCAATAATTTCTATTAGTAATTGAGTACTGATGGCTAAATCTGTCATTTACTCTCATGGAAGAAGCCTCATAGCTTTAGAGTTGATACCCTGGATCAGGTGTTCCCAGACCTTTTTTATTTGGTGTCCCTCCATATTGTCCAGTATTCCCTCAACTCTCTTACTCTACAACACACCACAAGGTGGCAAAATAGAAACAGCAAAAGCATTTGATATATTTTAATATGAAAATACCCCTTAGTTTTTTGTTTCAAAACGGAATTTACATTTTGTTTTTACATTTTTGTCTCTTCCCTCTTTCTGTCAGTGTAGCCCAAAACATTAAAGATGTGATTCACTTACAAAGGCTTTTACTAAACAACATTTTAACATTTTACTAACATCACATATATATATATATATATATATATATATATATATATATATATATATATATATATATATATATATATATATATATATATATATATATAATATATCTGATTTATCTCTCTGAGAATTAAGACTAGTCTTATTGAGTGTTAGTGGGAGGTATGTGGCTGTGAATTAAAACTAGTCTTAATGAGTGTTAATGGGGTGTGTGCGGCTGTGAATGAAAACTAGTCTTAATGAGTGTTAATGGGAGGTATGTGACTGTGCATGAACAGTCAAGGTTCTCACTCTTTTCTAGAGATAATTTTCCAGGAATTTTCCAGGACATTTGCAGTGATGATCTAGCTGGTATGACAGACAGGGATCTGTTCATACACTAATTTGTTCCTCTCTGTAATGATTGTCAGTCCCATCTGCCTTGGTGCAGGAGAAGGCTTTGACTGGCAGCAGATGTAATTTTTGCAGTCAGCGAGCAGACGAGTTTCCACTTGTGTACGCAGATACACTTTCACTTTCACTTGTATTAAATGCAATCAAGATCCATCTCTGACCACTTCTGACTGTGGTTTGATGATCTGATTACAGTGGGTCTTGGTTGTTTATGCCTCTAATTTCATGTGGTAGAGTGCAATCTGAATGTGATGTGATCAATACGTTCTGTCACTGTATCTTAGTTATCTCATAATTTTAACTGTTACTTTAATTTTAATTCCTTGTATGCAGTCACATCACTTTTCTAATAATCTATGTGTTGTGTAGTAATACTTTAATAAATTACCCAAGATTTGTTGACTCATTAATTAATATTATAGATCTAATTATTGTGAGGCCTCACAAATCTGTAGAAGTGGTTACTATGGTAACTGCTGAAACATTATGCATACCTACTTGTTAAGATCTTGTGCAGTGATGCTGTTGAGATCTTTTTGTCAGGAACTGGAGCTGAACTGCCCCAATCCCACAATCCCTCTTGATCCGTCACAGTGACCAATCTTGTACATACACATATAATTTTAACTCTGTATGTTTAAATACACACACACACACACACACACACATTACTATGAGATCCTGTGATGTAATTTAATACAACTGTAAATACTTTTGTCAAGTCATGGAAAAACAGGCAATTTTGTCTGTAGCATCTTTTAAATAGTTTAAATAGTTTATTTGCCATTTGTCAACATGTTTTATTTAAGAGTTCCCCTTATTGTTCAGGTTATTGTAACGGTAAGTGGTAATGAGGCGGTCGTATGTGCGGAGGAGAGCGAGATTTAGTCCGAGTAGTGCAGGGTCATAAAATGCATAACAAAAACAAGAGCTATCTGCCATTCCTACAAAGGCAAGGAAGCTGGTGGGCTATTTTAGTTTTATTTAAGTTAATTAACTATTTAAGTTCATAAAAAAAAATTTCACATTTGTTTACACATTGTTTTATGTTGCTACATATGTAACGTTTAGGTTTTTATCGTTAAAGGGGAAGCTGGACCTTGTTCAAGAGCAAATGGGAAAACCAAAAAAGAAACTGATTCAGGAGGTTGAAACAAGGTGGTACAGCAGCTTTCAAATGCTGGAGCGATTAGTAGAACTCAGGGAGCCTGTAAGCACTGGCAGGCTTACAAACTGATATTCCTGCGCTGACCTCTGATGAGTACAATAATGTTTGTGAGCTCCTGTCTGTACTGTCTCCTTTTCACACGGCCACTGTGGTGCTGTCAGAGGAGAAAAAGGTATCTGGCTCCAAAGTGGTGCTATTATTGAAAATGGTGGAAAAGATGCTCCAGGAAGAGGCAGCAAAGGTAACGGTAGCTAGTGAACTGGGAGAGACCTCATCAGGCTCCTTAGGGAAAAGCTCCACACAGCATGAGCATTATATCGCTGGGAACGCTGCTAGACCCAAGATACAAATCACTTGGATCCTTTAGCCCAAAAAAGGCAGATGAAGGAATAAAACAACTCACCTTTGAATGTTCCAATGTAATCGGGTCTAGACAGTCACATTTAACCCCAGCTGCAGCTTCAACATCACAGGATGCTGTAGCTGAAAGACCTGGTTAGTATTTTTGCATTGGATTAAAGTCAATTTCAGAGTCATGATCTCATTCATATTATCTGGTTTTGCTTCTCAGGAAACAAACTGTGGTGTGATTTTGATACCACGTTCATGGAGGCCAGAAGAACTCGCAATGTCACTGCTGATGCCACAGTTGAAGTGCAGACCTGGCAGAACTGAACATCAGCAGAACACAGGATCCCCTCCAGTACTGGGAGAGGCAGAGGTGCATATATCCAAATCTCTACAAGCTTGCTGTGCGATACTTGTGCACCCCTGCCTCCTCAGTACCATGTGAAAGTGTTTTCTTCAAAGACAGGGAAGTTATTTCCAAAAAGAGAAACCAACTGAGTCCAAGCACAGTGGAAAAAATATTATTTCTTAATAAAAGTGAATGAAGTCACCATGATATTCATAAGCATAACCATTTTCCCATCTTTGAAAAACACTGCAACAGTCTTAAAAACATCTCAACATAAACATCTCATGTCCTATTTGATTTATTTAAACATTGACTGAAATCAACCTGTTTTTTGACACTAGTAGACCTCCAAAACCATTACCTACACATCAAAAACAGATTAGATGAATGAATGAACTGCACAAAATCATATTAAGTTGTTTTTATTTCTATTGTTGGCAGTGACTATTCCTATGCTGACACTGATGCAAAACAGCCAAGAGATCCATCACAAATAGTTGAAATGACAATAAAGGTTTAGCCAGCAGGGGGGGTTTGTGTGCACATGAAGCCTCCAGATATGAACCTTTTTTTGAAACAATTGGATGGAAAGCTTCAAGTATTCATCTGGCAATCACTACAAAACAAACAAAAATGTTCAAAAAAAGAGAATTTAGCATTTACAAGTTACAAATTCAATAAAAGAAAATCAGCAATCATAAGTTCTCCAACATAACTCAACATCAAAACTCCACTCATGAAATTTCCATTGGAAACTAATACAAGGAAAAAACAGAAAATTGGGTGATGTCACGTCCTGTCTTTAAGCGGGACAATTCCCCATAAAGCTCCCCTTCAAAGACAACATGGAAGACTCTCCACAAAAAACAAACAAAAAAAAATCACAGGTAAGTTCATTTTTTTCTTAATATATTTTTGTTTTACCTACTTAGTTAAAATATACAAACTTTCCTGTGTTAATCCTGTGTTTTAATTTACATACATACATACATACACACAGCATATGTGCATCTCAAACACACAGTTCATATGAACACTCTGTGGTGGAGGGTAACTATCACAAGATATTACACACATACTGTGTACATCTGAATCATTCCACCACACAGAAAACAGATTGAAAAAGCTTTCCCAGTTTCCAAAGATTTTGAACTTTAATGTGTAGATTTGTACAGAGACTTCAACACAGTGAGTTATGATTCCACAGCATGTTTAACTTGTAGAACAGTGTTTGTCATATGTACAGAAATCAACTGCAGCTCAACAGTCCTTTAGCATCATTTATTGTGTGTCTGTGTCTGTGTCTGTGTGGGTGTGTGTGCGCGTGTGTGTTTTGTTTTGGTTTTGATTTGGGACTTCTTACTGGTACTCACAATTTCTTATTACATGGGTAGTTAGGCCTGGTTTGACTCTGGTCTTCCCTGAGTGTGCCACCCTAAAGAAAAGCTCGCGTGCACACACACACAGACAGACAGACACAGACAGAGATAATAGTTCTGACTCTCTCTCTCACACATTGTATTGTCTATGTGATGTTGTACATGTAGTGTTTACTATTACACTGTACAATATAGGTACTTAGATTTCCAGATGAAAACAAATATTTTACTAATGGAACTGGAAGGGAGCCATGCCAGTCTCTCTCAGATCACCCTGCATATTGCAGAGAGGAAGAGCAGGTTAAAGTGATGAAAAAAGAAAGCAAAAACATCAAAGGAATTGTGTAAGGCATTGCTTTATCGCTTCGAGAAGAGCTTAATCTGGAGGAGGAGCGGACGGCATGCCACACCCGCCCTCTATACTAACCTCAACTCTCTATAGCAGGGTGAAACTTTGGAGCACGGCTCCATCCCCCCATGAATATTTCTGCTCCATTCATGATGCTGGGTGAGAAACTGTGTAGGGTTATGCCTCCTAACATGACTGATATTAGAAATAGGCGGCTATCACATTTTTGTAGATGGCCCATGTTTTAAACCGTCTGACTCTGAGTTTCTCTGTGGTTATTCTGTCTGCTCTCTGCCTAACCTCATTTGGGAGGCTTACTCTCTCCCTTACAGGTCTGTTCAAGAATCTGAACTGATAGCAATGACCAGGGTCTGCCATCTACTCCGGGATCAGGTTGTCACCATCTACAATGATTCCCGTTATGCATTTGGGGTTGCTCATGACTTCGATAAGATTTGGCGCTCCGGGGTTCCGTATCTTGGAAGGTAAGCCCATTTCTAATCCAGGACTAGTGTCTGCAACTTTGTCTGCACGTACACTACCAGCTTGGCTGGCTATCGTAATGGTCAAGGGTCATGACACAACCTCTGAGTCTGACACGGCCACTGGCAATGCTTTAGCGGACGAGATCGCACGTTGGGCAGCTGTTAATGCCCCCTCATGCCCATACGCTATATCCTCGATGTGTGAAGCTATCGCCATGTTTTCTCATTGCTTTGTGCTGAATAATATCAATCTGTGTTTCTTACAAACTCAGAGTACACAACAGGACTGCTCTCACTGGATTGATTAGGGCTGTAGTCCTGATTAAAATGGTCTAATCCGTGACCCGGAGGGGCGTGTCACCCTTCCTAAATCTATTTTGCCATTTCTTGTGCGCCATTTTCATGGGATTTCACATGTTGCACAAAGGGGGAGTGATGGCTAGCATTCAAAAACAGTTTTGTATTCCTGTAAAACGTCTCACTGTAAAACTACTCCTAGATTGCTGTTTAACCTGTGTCAGAAGCAACCAGGGTAAAACACAAGCCAAATATGATGCCTTACTGGCTCCAGAATATTCCTTTCAGTGTCTACAGATAGACTTTATGCACATTCTACCTTGTGGTCAGTTGAAGTACGTGCTAGTGATTGTAGACAGGTTTTTCAAGTGCACTGAGGCGTTTCCTTGTTTTAAGGAAGACTTTCAACAGGCCTGTCATCCCACTGGAACTTACGCTAACTTCATTTAGATTTAAAAAACTGATCAAAATGTTTTCTCCTTCATTTAAATCATCACATCCGTGTTCAGGGAATTCTTGCATCCTTACGGGACTCCCAGAAAGTTCAAGAAACACGTGTAAGAGCCCTGCTGTTCACACTGCTTTGTGTAACCCTAGTCAGATATTTCTATCAACAAAAATTCAAAACAAAAAGAACAACAAAACTCCCCAAAACTGTGCAAACCATCATAAGACAGTAAAACTGTTCTAGGTACAGCTGCAATTTAGCGATTCCTGAAAAATATATTTTCATCTCGATCAGTTCCACTCCTTGGTTCTCTGTGTTTCTTCACACCTATAAGGCTTGTCTTGTACATATTTGTTTGTTGGTGGAGTTGTTTGTGTTAACATTGCTTGTTTACACTCACCTGCTGTCAGAGGGTATATGTATATTTCTGTCATTTAGGCATCTGATAAAGTGAAAAAGGAATTAATCTACAAAATCAGACTGAGTCGATCTACTAACAGGTGGTAGTTTTGTAACACTGACAGTGGTAGAAAAGGGAAATTTTTTTTAAACCAGAATTTATTTTTCACGTTACATTCTATATTAAATAAAAAATAATTTACTTCAGATCTCAAGGCAGAGCTGTCTACTGTATGGCAAATAGTAAATTGTTACTACATAGATTTAATTAAGTATTAAATGCAGATCATTCGCATTGGCTGAATGAACCTTTCACTCTTCTGTCATGTCTATCTGCCTAACTATCAGGTGTGTGTGTGTGTTTGTGTTTTTTCTCTCACTCTCTCCCTCCCGCTCACACACACACACACACACACACACTCACATTCTCTCTCTCTCTCTCTCTCTCTCTCTCTCTCTCTCTCTCTCTCTCTCTCTCCCCCCCCCCCCCCCCCCGGCTGACTGAGTGAGTACTTGGCCATTCCAGCCAATCCGAGCATCAGGGTCAGCTGTTACAGAGGACAGACGAGTGTCACACAGTTCACTGATCCAAGCCCTCTATTCACCCCTACACTGATCCAAGCCCTCTATTCACCCCTACACTGATCTAAGCCCTCTATTCACCCCTACACTGTAATGATACATTGCAAACTGCCCTGACTGCCTCTGTCCCAAATGCAGAGCTCCATCTGTCATCAACTCCACTAGCCAGCAGTCTGGCAGGAATGATCCACAAAGCATCAACTATTATGGATCTCTGTATGGACCTCCATTCTCAGAGGAGGACCAAGGCAAGACTTTAAGCCCCATGCGGTCAAGAGTTTGCCAAACTAAGAGCAGATCCTGTTTTATTAATGGACTAAACAAGGTGCAGTTTGTTTGAGTCAAAACATCTGGTTTATAAAGCTCATGTGATACATCCATCATCTTTAACCCAAACTGGATCAACTGCACCAGTCGTGGAAGCTATGGCGGCATTCACGACAAATAAACAAAGAAGGATATACGACTGGAGGAGAGCAGCTCAAAGTGGTGTGTGTTTTACTGCTTGCGGTGAGCTAGGAGAGTGGTGGATGTTGTATAAAGGCTTTTCGCCAGATACTTATGACACAAGAGTGTGTGTCCCTGAACTATTTCCCTAAGGAGAGAGAGCATGAGGGGAAAACAAGAAAGAAAAGAGCCTGAGATTTGGAGAAACATGTTTACCCTCAGCACATCTTTGTCTGGCTTCCATGAACAAAGTTGAAGCTCTCAGATGAATACAATCTTCTGAAAGGCACAAACAGGGATTGAACCTGTGGGCTTTGGTTTACAAAACTAATACCTTGCCACTTGGCCATCATGCCTTAGAAGCAAGTCATGAACTGGTCTTTAACAATGCACGAGTTTGCACCTTAAGTCTGACAGTAGAAAAGCCTTGAAAGGGTTGGAAGTTACTAAAATATTGACAGCCTTCTGACTCATGAGTAACTGTCATTGGAAGCTGATCGTGCACTATCGATAGCATCAGCGTAAAGCACAGCTGTATATGCTTCCAAAATGAACCCCTTCTAGAGGGGATATATCTAAATTCTAAAGCACATGCAGTTGTTCTAAAGATCAGTCAACTAGGCTGGAGGTGCTGAGTATGGAACCAAGGACCTCTGACATGCAAAGCATGCACTCTAGCACTGAGCTACACCCCTGCCACTCTCAAACTTTGAGGTAATAACGCTAAAAAGAATATCTGCAACTGTTTGTCAGCTAATCTGCAGGAGTCAAATGTGTAGCAGAAGCGTTGTGTTGGGTGCCTGAGGACTATTCAATTTCTCAATCAACATTTTGGTGTAGTCAACCAGGATCACGTCCATGTTACCTCAAAGAGAAACACCTGGGTTACCTCTGCCACATGGGGTTGTAAATAGTCTACCATAAATGACCTCAAATGGTGACAATTTTTCTGATCTCTCAACACTGCTGACCACCTTGTGGTCAGATTCAGAGGTTGTGTCATGACCCTTGACCTTTACGATAGCCAGCCGAGCTGGTAGTGTACATGCAGACAAAAGTGCAGTGACTAGTCCTGGATTAGATATGAGTTTACCGTCTGAGCTGCGGAACCTCCTGGAGTGCCAAATCTTACCCAAGTCATGAACAACCCCAAACGCATAACAGGAATCAGTGTATATGGTGACAAACTGATCCTGGAATAGATGGCAGGCCCTGGTCAATGCCATTAGTTCAGCTGCTTGAGAAGACCTGTAAAGGAGAGAGTGAGCCTCCCAAATGAGGTTATGCAGAAATCAGACAGAATAACCACAGACAATTTCAGAGTCAGACGGTTTAAAACATGAGCCATCTACAAAAATGTGATAGCCGCCTTCCAGCAGCGTGCTAGAAAGTTCAGAACGCATGCTAGAGGACTCATGGATAACCTCCATGCAGTCATGGGGCACAGAGTCAGCAGATTTAGCGATGTCAAAAATGATTGTAACAGACTAGCAGGTGAGCGCAGGGTCATGTGTGATTTAATGGTTAAGTTCCGAGTGGCACAGAGGATGGCCTCAAGGACCGAACGTTGCTGTGCTGTCATGTGCTGTGTTTGAATGTTATTCAGAATAGTAATAACTTGATGTGAAGTGTGAAGAACCATTGGATGAGACAGTGCCAATTTCTCTACGTCAATGACCAGCAGGGCAGAGGCAGCCACGGTGCGTAAGCAGGCCGGCATGCCTTGAACGACCGAATCAAAAGGTTTGGAAAGGTAGGCCACAGGGTGATAACTGCCACCGTGCTCTTGAGCCAGGACGCCCATGGCTGTGGAGCCGTTTTCAGAAACGTAAAGGTGGAAGGTCAGATTATAATTTGGTAGGCCAAGTGCTAGAGCAGATCACAAGGCCAATTTCAGATTCCTGAATGAGTGATACATGGGTTGAGTCCAGACCAATGTATCAGTACAGTTTTTTCCACAGCCGTTCCTGAGGACTTTATCATGAAACTCAACATGGGTTGTTTTGTGTTGGGCGGAGGGATGTCACGTATGATTCCCCACGCTCATTAGAGAAAGGTACTGTATGTATTTGAGATTAAATATTGTTCTTATAATTTTGTTTCTGGAGTTTCAGTTTAATGTTTATCTTGCCAGGAAAGTTTGTTTAGTTTAACTAAGTAGGTAAAACAAAGTAGATCAAGAGAAAAATTAACTTACCTGTGATTATTTTTGTGGAGAAGTTTCCACGTTGTTTTGGAGTGAAAAGAAACTGTAGCCTGTGTTGAAGGGGACTTTTATGGGGAATTTTCCTTCCCAAAGAAAGGAAGTGATGTCACAATTTCCTGTGGTGATGTTTCCTTATATATGTTTCTAAGGGAAAATTCACTAGTTGTGTTTTGAAGTTGATTGATGTTGGAGAATTTATGATTGCTGGATTTTTTCCCCTTGAACTTGTAAATACTTGTAAATACTGCATTTTCCTTTTTTTGAATATTTTTGTTTGTTTTTTATTGGATATGGCTTTTTGTTTGCACTGGACTACTGAGAGCCAATAAATACCTTTTCTTTTGTATCCACTAGGAGTGTATCCGTGTGTCTTTACTAGTGGACCATTACAATGATATTTCCATATGTGCAGGATTAAAATACCGTACAAATAAATGCTCTTAAAATAGTCCATAAATAAATATTCTTAACTACTCCACAAATAAGTACTCTTTAAATACTGTACAAACAAATGATCTTAAAATACTCCACAAATAAATGAGTCCAGTCTATGTTTGATGAAAGCAAGAGTGTTAGTTCGTCCCTCCATCTGGGAGACAGGTCAGAGAAGAGGGAATGGAGAGGGCATGAAGCATTTAAGGCTCAGACTTTATAATAACGATAGTTTATAGAGCATTTATATGCTTGTAATTCATAATGAACGAATCATGAACTAATGAGTTAGTGTTATTCATCATGAATTAATATATTAGTAATCATTTATAAGATGTATCTAAGCTCTCACTTCATAATTATCTGATCATGAACAGATCAGGAAGTCAGATGTTATGCTTAATTGGGTTTTTAAGCGTTATTCTTTATTAGATAATGAATTGTGCCATTGCATACGTGCAGGAACAATGGAACTGCATTTAGTTAAAGTAAATGTTCAGAATGTTGTTAGGTTACTGTGTGTAGGGTTTGGAGTTGGGGCTCCAGGGGCTTTAGGTGGCAGGTCGTTTTTCCTCGAATAACAAGAGATGTTTCCTTACCTCTTGCCTTCTTTTAACATGTTTTACATTAAACCCTCTTTGTGGGCACTGTCTTTGAGGACATGTCCTGCTGTAATATTCACAGTCTACATGTCTTTGAGGCATCTTGGGACTGTACATGTCCTGCTGTAATATTCACAGTCTACAGGTTTTCTTGCCTACACTTTATACGATATAAGAATGCCCTGGTAACTCTGTACGCTTGTGTAAAACTTTGCTGTATTCATAACCAGTTGCTGTCATGTCACGAGCCTTACAATGGTGAAACCCAACCTGTACCTAGAACTCATTGAACTTCAGGTGCAACCTGCTTAACCTCCATCCTTTAAGAGGCCTGGAAGATAAGCATCAAGACTCCTTGTTGTAGCCCTGTAGGTGGTGAAGTTTCTCTGGTTGTCTGAACACCAGAGTCCCTCATTGTCTTCATACGCCGACTGAAGATGCACTTACCTGAACATTAGTTTTGCACTTATTAAAACTTATTAAAAAATAAAAAAGTTTTAATTGCATTTATGAAATATGCTATTGTGTTATGCACAACAGTCACTCTGGATAAGAGTCTGCTAAACACCTTAAATGTTAATGTAAATATGTATGTTACAATTTCAGAATTAATGGTGACCAATTCAGGAATTCAGAGGATATGCACCATTAGTTAATATATTATTAAAATGACAGCTTTATTAATCCTGGCTCCTAAGATCCTTGGTGAACCTGTTAAAATAATTAAAAAGTGTAGTCATACAAATTATTTGTTAAACAGTAACAAACAGCAGCTGTAGTTTCTAAATTACTTGTCATATAGAAATTATCTGTAGCATTTTACAGCCGCTAAGGTGAAAACTATTCAATATACACGAATATCTATAAATGTCTGTAGGCCATTTATAAACGACACACTTTCAAATAAACTTATCATTTGAAGTTGTCTGTTAAGAAATGTATAAATGACTTGGTAATAATTTATAAAACACACATTAAAAAAAAGACTTGATGTCTTCAGACTAATGTGCTTGTTAATAAATATGCATAGTAGGAGTTCTCATTCATGGAGTTTTCCAAGATCATGAATGAATCGTCCTAGAGGGGCATTATGGTGTTTTTTTTGCTAGCCATTCATTCCATTCTATTACTATCCATTGATCCTTTAACAGCTCCTCTGTGCAGTTGCTTCTAAACCTCCAAACAGTTTCCTTGTATGTTCTCCAGGCCCTCTCTATATGCTGGGTGTGAGCCCCTGTAGGAGCATCCATGTATGATATACTGTGGTTAACTGTGTAATGTCTGTAGCCAAGTTGAGAGAGAGCCTGCCGGTAGACACGCCACTCACCACTGAGGATTGTGGATCCCCTCCTTACATGCTGAATGATAAGTGGCACTAGTTCCCTTCTGGATCTTCTCTGAACTAGGTGAAGAACTGGCTGTCTTTGTTTAGTGTGGACAGCATTTTCACCCAGCATCCCAGAGACCCACTGCCTCCTCCACAACGCCCCAGCCATCCGCCCTCTTCCATACCGTGTAACATAAAAAGTAAAGCATTAATACATTAATTAAGAACTATTAACAAGAAGAAAAAATTACAGGTATGAAGCATGGAGACTTGTATGTCCATTATACATTATTAAGACTCTACAAAATTCTATACCCACATAAAAGGTGCACCTGCATTTCTTCTATGCCTGAAGTTACTCTCATCTATGACAGTGAACTGTCTGCATCCTCCTTTCCTTCTTCTGAGTTCTTCCATCGCTACCACACAAGCCTCTCTCACTTTCTTAGACAATTTTGACAAGAAACTTGAGAAAACCTGAAGGGACATAATGGTGCTAAATTGATTAAATAACTGAATAAATGTATTTAACACTTAGTAAGATATTGGATGTACTCAGTAAAATTGTAAAGTTTATTTGTTAATTAAGTTAATTTGGTCATGTGAACTGCTCTGGTTATTTTGCTTCTTTTAATCAAACAATTTCTTGATTTGAATAAAACCAATTAACCTGCTCGTTACACATGGATGTTTGCGGTTGCACCATTAAAGTATTTCCACACTGCAGAAAGTATCTAGATGTGCTGAATAAAAATCTGTTTGATTACAGTTCAAATGGCCACTCAGTCAACACTTGTTGTATAAAGTAAGACATATAAGCCTGCGTGTGTTAGCTGCTCCCACCTGTACGTTGTAAATTAAAGTTACACTAAAACATCTAAGTAAACTCGTTAGTCTACCATTCACATCAGTCCCAGCAGTCGCTGTTGTGTAGTTTCATTTTGTGATGACAAAGATGGCATTTAATCTCTTTGTAGTACTTTCTTATTTTGCAGCCACTTTATAAATTTTAAATGTTTCCTTTTTTATTTTTTGCCCTCCATCAACTTCCTCAATTTCTTCGGCATTTTGGTCCAATTAAAACCGGATGTGTCCCCTTTGCATTTGTTATACTGGAATTTATGGCATTCCAGATTCTCATCGAGTGTACAAGATTTTAAACTTAACAATGCAATGAGTAATACTTCCAAATATTTTTATATATTGTGTATGCTTATAATCAGCAGACACATTCATATTTTCTGGACAAACAGCTCTTTGTGAATTTCATATAAACCATCAACAGTAAAGGTGGAGCGTTCGTGGACGTTGGAGTTCATTCAGGTCTGCGCCTCTAATGAGGAGACGCCGGTACAGGTGTGTTTGGAGTCGGATGACAGTGGAGATTAGCACAGCACCTGACGCTCGTCCTCACAGTACACAAAGAAGAAGAGAGTTCACAGTTCAGAGAGAAAACCAGGGCAAAAATCCTCATCAAAAAACAAAACAAAACAGCCAAGACACTGGAGAGAAATACAGATGGAGAGGCTGGAACAGGTCAATGCTGTACTGTACTGTAGCTACAGTGCAGCTAAACTAGCGTCAGCTAGAAATCAACATTAGCAGATGTGTTTTCAGTAGTTTTCTTGAATACTAGCATTAGTGGGTTATGCTTGAACAACGCCATGGTAGTTCACCGTCTATGACCTTTAGTACATTTTATTCAGTATGAGTGGAATCTGAACACATCCGCTTTGTTAGATTACTCTGAAAGAAAGCTGTCGTACGTTAGCCAACTAGCTAGTAAACTAGCGCGACTGGAAAAGGTGCCGAACACCAGCTGACTGTCTCCGGATTACAGTGCAGATCAGCACAGCCGGTTTCTCCTGTTTGAAGTTTAGCCCTTCGATCCGTTTTCGGTAGGTTTTACGCTCTGGTTCTTTACCTGGCTTTTATTCCCCGTCTCCGTACGTCAAGAATGTAAAAGTGAGATTTAATGGGCAAAATTAGCAGCCACAACCGACCGACCGAATTAGCTCGCTAAATCGGTCGCTCGTCTCGGTCATTTATGTGGAAAATACAGTGTGTCTGACTATCTGGCTAGATGACATTAAAATGGCTGATTAAACACACCCAGTTAGCTTGCATGCGTGTCCGAAGTGGTGCTTCACAACTCGAGATCGACCGTATTGCTGTATTGTCTGTATTGCAGACGTGCAGCGGTGTACCGCGTTCATTGTAAATGTTCACTAAGCAAACCTCGACCGTGTCGGTACTATTCTATATGTGGCACTGATGTGTGTGTTCTTCTTTCTACAGTTTGGGTATCGACTAGGGATTCAAGTAAGTAGCCTGTCAAAGATTTATGCGTGCGCATGTCGTATTTTGTCTCCACAGACGTGCGTGCGCTACCTCTCGTTACCTTTTGGACAGAATTGGACTGCTCAGTGGCCCAGCGGCAGCCACCTTGTCCAGGCCGTGTGCCTGGTGCTTTGTCCACTTCACCTGGCCGGTCAGACCATCGTCAGGGTGAACAGGTGGGTTGTTGTCATGAGGGACTACAGTGTCATCTGGGACGTAGTCCTCAGCAGCCCCGACCTCATGGCCCAGACCCGTATTCAACTTTTTGAGTTGAATCAGCAGACACTGACCCAGTGCTGAGTTTACTGGGTTTTATATTTACCTTATTAGCACTGTGGACTATAAAGGCTGAGCACTAATAGGCTGGGCTGCATTTTTAGTTACGGGTACAATGCAAGGAACAAAAAGCAGGAACAGGATGTTCTGCACCTGAGCGTTGGCCAGTCCAACACTCCCATGTTGGCCCTGAAACCTCTCCCTCCCGTGCCGAGTAAGCTCCCTGAGCGTCTGACTCACGGGCACCCTGCTTTTGACTTTAACATCCAGCAGGATGTGTCTGGGTAGGCTTCTCAGCATGTCCGAGGCCAGCCTCCTCTTCCTCCCAGTGAGACCCTAGCACTAATGGATATGTAGATGTCGGAGAGTGACGTGTCTTATTATTGGTCTTATTTTGGCACAAATATATTTTACCTGGTTTTTCAGTGATAGACACTTCTGACCTTTTTTCAAAAATGCCGGTAACTCAGATACCACAGGTGCAAACTAAAATTAATTTCTTTACTCATAATGTCTTTAATCATATAGTCAATGTGTCAGCAATCCCTCTTCTGGCCAACAGAGGTCCTCCTAATCTGCAGTGCGATGGTATGAAACGTTCATTGAAGTTTAGATTGTTGAGGAGTTCAGTTAACTCATTGACTCAGTAGCCACGTGTTCTTGTACTATCTTACTGTTTTTGAAGATGATCTTGCATATAAAATATGCATGTTACACCATATACATAAAAGACACATTTTACATGCTTTTTATGTGTAAGACTCATCATCTAATTATAGGAGAAATATAATCTACTTGTGTGTTAATATTTTTAAGTAGCTACTAGTATAAGGCCAGAATGGGAAATGGGAAATATATACTTTAACAAGCTTTAATATTACTATGCTTCAGTGTAACCAAAACCATATCTCATAGCTAGAAACACTACCAACCACAATATGAAAGTCCTCTGTAGTGACAGGTGGATCCTTTTGAGTTTCTCTCTGCACTGCACTGGCCAAATCTGTCAGCTTCTTCTGTAGCAGAAAACAAACACATAATACAACATCAAGTTGAAAACAATTTGACCATGGATGTCTAAGCATTACATAAGCCCAATTTTGGACTGATATATCAGCCCTTTTTTTTTATCTCTGACCTTCTTTCAGACTGGGTCACAATCATCCTTTCCTTTGTTGAGTTTTAGCCAACTGAGTAACAAAAAGTGAAGCTAAACAAAACAGAAAAAAAGACTAGTTTGTTTCATACTGTTGAAACGGTAATAAAAAGAGTGTTTACAGGAAAAAGAGGTTTAGCATTGAATTAGACATATTAATAACATAAAACATAAGGTAGTATAGAGATTCTGTGTCTTCTCAGTGTAACGCATTGGCCCGAGTGCAGAAGGGTGTGGAGCAGGATGCACAGACTATCTCGACGTGGACATAAAACATAAAGACTATAGTGGCACTCCCATATAACACAAACAGTGAACATAGAGACACTTAACACTAACAATTTTTAACATTAACACAAGCTAGACAAACATGGTTATGAATGTTGCATTTAGACATAAACTTATGAACAACACGCTACATCAACAATGACCAACAACACTGCACACACTGATGCAGGTTTAAATATACAAAGACAAACAAGGCGCAGGTGTGGATACAAACAAAGATCCACTCGCTGCATGTGGCGGGCCAAACCATGTGACTTGCGAGAGGCGAGCGTTCTGTTACAGAACCCCCTCCCAAGGGGTGTGGCTCCTGACGCATTCTTCCAGTGAACACGAGTCTCAGGACACCGTGTACATGTACACCCAAGCAGCTGCCTGGGAGAAAGGCAGCTTCTCTGTCTCTCTCAGGGCAGTCCGGTACGCCCCCAACAACGTTACGCCTGTAGATGTACAAAAGTTGTAAACACAAACAAACAATAGCGCCCACACACAAACATATAAGGCGCTGTGACATGGTGCCCGCTGTCTGCACAGGCACCTTGTACGTGTCCGTGGCCTCAATGGACATGCGGGGGTGCACGTCCGCCCCGGTTCCAGACGTGCTACCTCCCCCAACGGTCCTCCACTCGCCTGCCACTCTAGGAGCATCCCAGCGGCGGTTTGCCTCCGGGGCGTTGGGCAGACCCCTCCAGTCTCGCTGCTGAGTCCGCTGAAGGGAAGGGACACAGGCTTCAGCTCTGCCCACTGGAGATCCCGACGGGTCCACCCAACCGCCCTCTTTCTGGTTGTTGTGGTGCATTTCGGTCTTCCTCGGCCCAGGCTCAAGCCCCCCCCCCCCCCCCCCCCAAGAAATTCTTGGGGGTGTTCCCCTTCACTTCCAGGGTGGACATAGACACCAGTCACGGTCCTCTGCCCAATCTCTTGGGATCCAGGCAGCAGGGCAGTGTGCCTACGCATCTCCCGCTAGGAAGTCTGTCTTTAGCTGTGGTGGTTGGTCATTCTGTAACGCGTTGGCCCGAGTGCTGAAGGGCGTAGAGCAGGATGCAGAGACTCTCTCAACGTGGACAAACATTTATTTACATAAAACGTAAAGATTATAGTGGCACTCCCGTGTAACACAAACACTGAACATAGAGACACTTAGCACAAACAATTTTTAACATTAACACAAGGTATACAAAAATGGTTATGAATGTTACATTTAGACATTAACTCACACACCTCCTGCTAGGAATTCCGTCATTTGCCGAGGGAGTAAGCGTCCTGTGGTGGTTTGTCATTCTGTAATGTTGCTGCTGGCCTGAGCGCCGTAAGGCATGGGCCAGGACACACAGACTCCCTTGACTTTGTGAAACATTTATTAACATTAAACACAGAAAACACAAGTGGCAATCACATACAACTATAACAGTGAACATTATTAAACATTTAACACTAACGATCTACACATAATACGGAAACAGTGAAAACAAACACAGACGTTACTTGCAATGGGTATTTTTTACACAAGAGACTCGAGACTAAGCTAGAGACAATGACCAACAACGGTGCATACACTGACAGGGGTTTAAGTAGACAGTAAACCCTGTGCAGGTGTGTGCCAACCATGGAAGCGTGGCTACAAAACAAACATACAAGATCCCCCCACTGCACGCGGCGGGCCAAACCACTTGACTCGTGACAGGCGAACATTCTGTGACATTCGGCTTGTGTTGGCCTATAAATTAATCTATGAGCCCAACCCCCTTCCATCTTATAAATTAAAGAAGATCTCCATTTTTGAGATTTTTTGCTTCAGCATTACAGAGTATAATATAAAAACATTTTAACTCTTCATCAAAGTAACATGCTGTTTTACAAGATGGAATATTTGTCCTGGAGATTCCTGAACCTTTCTCATGTTGATTATCCTGCTGCTGGACATTGCTTCCCTCTGGTTGTTTGCACAGACCTGAAGGTTGCTCAATGGAATGAGTATCTAAATAAAGCAGGAAGTCTGTCTGCATTCAAGATGTCAAGGGAAAAAGTGAAAGAAGTAAATGGATGAAATAAAGCCCCACCAGAGAACTGTGTCAGAGTGTCTGGACTTGCCACAAGTGAGCTGCTGGACTTTGTTGTTTCTGTTCAACAGATGGGTTGTGGGGTAAAAGGAAACGAGCAGCAGCTTTAGAGAAATTCTTCAGCTATTTTGTAATTCAACAAAACAATAATAAAGAATCTTGAAAACCTCTAAGCCTCATCCTACTCTTTGAACAGCTGCCCAGATTCACAACACAACAGCAACTGCAAAGCAAAAATTATGAAATTAGAGAAGACATCATTAAGTGACAACACACATTAGTGTTAAACCACAACAAAAATGTGGCACATTGACAATGTTTAATTTTGGTTGATGTGTTTGTGCTGTGGCTGAATTAATGAATTTCCAGTGAAAAACAAGGATTTGAATCTGTCCAAATGTCTTGCTAGCTAACCTATCTAGTTAACTAGCAAGATTCCAACTAGATCATAAAGATAAGCATGAAGAGTAACTGTTAAGACAAAATTGGGAAACTATAACAATTTCCTGTCCAGCAAAATATAAAACTCACTTGTATAACTTTTATATAACATTAATCTTTCCTGTCACTAGCCATTTTAGAGGTCTGCAGAAGTGAAGATGAGAAAGTTTGTACTCAGAGGCTCCTCAGTGCAATGAGGAGTGGCTCATGGGTTCAAGGAGGACTCAGAAGCTGAAGTGAGCATTCGAGTGCAGCATGTTATGCTTGTGAGCTGAACATGGCCACGATCAGAACAGAGTCTGAACACAATCTTCAAAACCAATTTCACACTGGCTTGCAGCAAGCAGTATTCAATTTAAAGTTAGGTCTGCACTGGTTTTGCACCAAGTAGATGCAGAAACCGATTTACACACCGCAAGGCTTTAGTGAACCATTCAATCCCAAACAAGAGTCACAAACAACTGGAGGATAACATCAGAAAAAGCACCTGATGTTTTATTCTACCAGGGAAGCTGCGTCGTCCAGAGGAACTTAGTGGCCCCTACCGGCAAGACAACCTAGAACAGATGTCGGCTGAGCAGTGTGACAACCATTAGCATTGCTCAAGGGAGGGCTTTTTGTCTTCTCTTGGATAGCAAAGCATTCCTGAGGGAGAAAACAGGATGACTTTCTATTTTCCTTCACTGTGCTCTAAAAAATAAAGAGGGTGTTACAATCAAGCCAACACAGGAGGGCAGCTCAACAGCACACCAGTATGCTGCCAAGATGAAGACCAAAATGGCTGCCTCTGAAGGAAGGGCTGTAAGCTGTGAAGTATGCTTCCCTCTTCAGAGGCCCACAGCATCAATATCAGAAGCCATAGTTTATTAATACTAAGCCCTCTTTAAGAATGAGTCGTATATGATGTGAACTAGCACTGCAAATGCTTCTTTGTGGGATTGACATGCCATGGTCAGGATAACTTTTTACTGCTGGTTTTGTTTTGTATTTTTTGACATGCAAAATAATTTAGAAGCAGGAAGAGAGGTTTCTGGATTGGTTACTAAAAACCCTGATGAACCCAAAGTTTTTAAATGCTTATCCTAGAGCCCAGGACAGGTACAGAGACTTTTTTCCTCAGAGCATCTATATTTGTGATCACTATGAGGATTTAGAGATAATTTATTCAGTGTTCTTAAATGAACATTTCTTACAATGGCTATTAAAAAGTATTATAATTTAGTACAAAAGGTTATGTGCTACTTCTATGCTACATATTATTTCAAGCATTACCTATAAGTATTTTTAAGGATACATATTTATAATATTGCATATGGTATACATCATTCTTATTAGACTTTTACAGACCTTTGGCATATGTGGGGGAAGCAGTGTGCATGTAGAAGGCATGGTGGGCCATTTATATGAACATGATAAGAGCTTGCACATGATTTGCTCTGCTTGTTACTGTTAATGTGGTCAGGATTTAAAACATAACTTGTGTAACTTGTGGATGACGCATGCTATACTCTAACTCCCCATACTTTTTTGAACACGTAAATTGTTAGGTATTCATTTTTCTAGGAAGTGATTGTCCATAGTGCTGGTTTCTAATGACTTGTTCTCTTAGTACAGCAACATTTAATTCTTTGCAGGTGATATAGAGAAACAGATGGAATCACCAGAGGGCTGAGAGGGTAGTTGCAAAAACAAATTGAAAGTGCAGGTGACATTTTATAAATTGTAATCACCATGTTCAGATAAAGAATAGTACCAACTTGTAGCCTATTTCAATCAGTGTTTCCACTGACATCACTGAGCACCATGGACAGTTACACTGTCATAGTGGACCTTCAACAAACTGAAAAAAGACAGAAAGAGAAAGAGAGAGAGATGCTCTCATGTCACTGCTGCATGACCAGTACTCCTCAAAAAGCACAATGCTGCCTCTATATACATTCAACTTGGAGCACCCTGCTTATTGCAGTGATAGCAGGAGCTAGCTTTTTGATAGCATGTGACTCAGGAATGGAGCTGGTAGAGATGTGGTCTGCAACCGACGGATCAATGCTGGACCCTGCTCGTTAAAATAATGAGCTTCAACATGTCAACAAATAGGACAGAACAAAACATTATCTTTATGCTATGGTCAACTAGTGTTACTGGCAAACCCAAAGAAATTGGTTAGAGTGGGGATGGTTTTGAAGTCATATCAGCAAAAATTAGCATAACAGATGATTGTAACTTTGGGATTCGCCTGTCTACTGAACGTTTGCATGAAGAAGTCACGGAGCTGCTCTCTCAGTAGGACTCAGCTATGAGTCTCTCCCCTTAAATGTCAGATATCTTTTCTTCAGTAATTTGTGGTCTTTAGCGTGGCTCCATTAATTACAGCTATAATAGTGTACATGCCAGCTGTGTTGAATCGCACAACGATGTCAGAATCTGGCACAATTTAACTGTGGAACTAGGTGGAGAGAATCTGACTAGCAGTACATTGGTAAGGTTTGATGCATATCCCAAGATAAGTCATAAAGCCTTGAATAAAGATGAAGGCTAAGAGAGCAAAAGTTATGTATTTCTTCAAACATGAATACTAAACGTACAATTCTGGCACACCATGTCAATTACAATCCATTATACTGATGTGTTTATTTGATTCACTGGAAGACAACGAGTGACTTGTGTTTGGAACATAGTCTTCCTTCCCAAAGTTATACTGACTTCTTATATTGACATTTTTTAAACATGTACAGACAATTGTATTCCCTGGAAAGTAACATATACACAAACAGACAGACACACACAAACACACATATATCAGATATTTTGTCAACTTTCAAATATAAAAGGCACAGCACTATTTTCAAATATAACAGTGTACTGTTTTTATTTTAGTTCTGCACAAAGAGCATACAGCATGTATGTGTATATACGTGTACACGTGTGTGTTCAACTGTGTTATACACAATGCTGCAGTGGCCTGCTCTGCTTCAGCTTGCTCTTTACTGTGCTACACTTGACAGAGAGCTTTTCATGCTGCCTCTTGAGAATGTCTAGTTGGCTCTGCAGGTCCTCGCATGCATCCTTCACCTTCTCAAAATCCTGGAGCAGCTTCTTGTTTCTCAGCAGGCTGCAGCGCTGGCACAGGCGCAGATTGTCTGCACGCAGCTTGTCTTTAGTTATCATTACCCCTGCCAGAGCTTTCCGCTTGTTGCCGATCATTGCCTTTATCTTGGCCAGATTGGCTAGTTTGGCCTGGATCTCCAGCTCCACAAAGTTGATCGTTTCTTTGAGATGTGACTGGAACTGAGAGTGGAGGTACACAATACTGAGATTATTTTCTATGCCTTCAGGACTCTACTGTACAATACATCTTCCCATCCTACTCCGTGGCAATAAATTTACTGCATTTTCAGTTTTAAATGTGGGCTCGAAATTTCCAAGTTTTGTGGTGGGATTTATGGGATGGGTCTTGTTATGTTTTCAAGTCTACTTGACAGTTCCATGGCTATCTAAAAAATCAACAGAAGTTGCACCCACATTAGTCTTAATCTACTGAGTTTAATAGGACTCATACCTCTCTAGTGCTGGTAATTCCTTTCTTTATTCGAATAACCTGCTCTTCATACTCCAAGATCATAGTCTTATAATTCTCATTTTCAAATTTCAGTTTTTCAGCCTTTGTCCTCTCCTCCAGTTCTCCAATAGCTTCTTCCCGGCTTGGTACCCTCATCTGCAGCGCAAGGTTCCGTATTTTTGCAGCAGTGAGCTTATTCTCCGTCTTCTGCTCAGCTGCAAGGAGCCGTTTCACCTCAACAAGAGCTGCCCGCTTTCCCAGCCGCCGAGCGAGAGCCGCAAGGAGTACTTCTTGCATCATCATGATGAAGGCTTGATATTCACAGTCCCACTGCTTCTTCTTCTCCTGGCACTGGGGCCGGAGTTCTTCAACTTGCTGCTGGTAGAGCTGTGATTTGCACTGCCACTGCAACTTTAGGTCCTCTAGAATTTTTAGCTGGTCCTGGTAGCCATGGCGACTCCGCCTTGTACACACAGGCATTGGCACGTTTTCCCTTTCCAACCAGTCAGCTATTATCATCTGCTGCTCGCTGTTCAACTGGCAGAGTTCATCCCTTTCTGACAGGAGGCTCTGCAGAAGCGCTTGGTGTTCCTTATACTCAGCTTCAAGATTATATCTCTCCATCTCCAGCTGCTCTTTGGAAGCTTCATTGTCATGACATCCATCCAGACCAGTCTTCTGCAGCTGCTCATATGAACCTAAATTTACGGGGCAGAGTTATACTAAAGAATCATCCAGTTCTATTAATTAACAGATGGCAACAGCTGATTTTGCCATCTTGAAATTGAGCTATGTTCAGATGAGAAGGCTCAGTTTAAAAATATATTACGACTCTTCGTATGAAACCATGTGTTAAAAACCAACAGGAATTAATTGCCATGTAATTTTCTCTAGAATGTATAGACTTTATAGTTCTTTACCTTTTTTTCTCTGAAATGGTAGTGGATGGCTACCATTGATTGGAGGTAGAACAAGTGGAGCAAAATGTGTGCTGTCTGTAGTTTCTGGACTGTGCACACCCACATCAAGAGCCTAAACAAAGTATACAAGGTATTTTTCACACAAGAATCTACATACTGACACACAAGCACACATAACCATACACAACCTTCCGTCATAGCCAAACAACTTTTTATTAAAATGTACTAAAAATGTATTTCTATTTGTTTCTTTCTTGAGGCAGCAATACAAATATTTTTAAGGTATCCCATATAATTTAAAGATTCAAAAACACATGCGCCTTCATTTCAGCATTTAAATAAAATGTGTATACACGTACCTGAACGTTGTTTGCTTTCTGAGCACTGTGTTTTGGTCTTATTGGTGGCAGCTTTGTGCAGCCCCTTTTCCTCTTTTCCATATCTACTGGCGCCTCTTGTCTTTTGATGTGAATTCTAAAGATCGATAAGCCTTTTAGTTTTTGGGGAACAGACCTCAGCCAATTACAATAAGCAGCAACGAAGCAAATGAGTACTATGGGAATGGTGAAAGGCGTGATTAATCTGATAACTTGTGTGACTTCACAGCCCCTTTATTACATCATAATTATGCCACAAGTACCATCTCTACATAAATATCAACTTGCTTAACCTGCTAAACCTTGCACGGTTCAAGGTTTTTTCCTTTAGATTTTAATCAATTTATCTGCTCATTCAACCACACGAAAATCAAGCCAACGTGTATCAGAAACAGTACACGCTGTAAACATCACACATGTAAAACCTAATAATGAAAGTTGAATCGCACAACGATGTCAGAATATGGCACAATTTAACTGTGGAACTAGGTGTAGAGAATCTGACTAGCAGTACATTGGTAAGGTTTGATGCATATCCCAAGATAAGTCATAAAGCCTTGAATAAAGATGAAGGCTAAGAGAGCAAAAGTTATGTAATTCTTCAAACATGAATACTAAACGTACAATTCTGGCAAACCATGTCAATTACAATCCATTATACTGATGTGTTTATTTGATTCATTGGAAGACAACGAGTGACTTGTGTTTGGAACATAGTCTTCCTTCCCAAAGTTATACTGACTTCTTATATTGACATTTTTTAAACATGTACAGACAATTGTATTCCCTGGAAAGTAACATGTACACAAACAGACAGACACACACAAACACACATATATCAGATATTTTGTCAACTTTCAAATATAAAAGGCACAGCACTATTTTCAAATATAACAGTGTACTGTTTTTATTTTAGTTCTGCACAAAGAGCATACAGCATGTATGTGTATATACGTGTACACGTGTGTGTTCAACTGTGTTATACACAATGCTGCAGTGGCCTGCTCTGCTTCAGCTTGCTCTTTACTGCGCTACACTTGACAGAGAGCTTTTCATGCTGCCTCTTGAGAATGTCTAGTTGGCTCTGCAGGTCCTCGCATGCATCCTTCACCTTCTCAAAATCCTGGAGCAGCTTCTTGTTTCTCAGCAGGCTGCAGCGCTGGCACAGGCGCAGATTGTCTGCACGCAGCTTGTCTTTAGTTATCATTACCCCTGCCAGAGCTTTCCGCTTGTTGCCGATCATTGCCTTTATCTTGGCCAGATTGGCTAGTTTGGCCTGGATCTCCAGCTCCACAAAGTTGATCGTTTCTTTGAGATGTGACTGGAACTGAGAGTGGAGGTACACAATACTGAGATTATTTTCTATGCCTTCAGGACTCTACTGTACAATACATCTTCCCATCCTACTCCGTGGCAATAAATTTACTGCATTTTCAGTTTTAAATGTGGGCTCGAAATTTCCAAGTTTTGTGGTGGGATTTATGGGATGGGTCTTGTTATGTTTTCAAGTCTACTTGACAGTTCCATGGCTATCTAAAAAATCAACAGAAGTTGCACCCACATTAGTCTTAATCTACTGAGTTTAATAGGACGTCATACCTCTCTAGTGCTGGTAATTCCTTTCTTTATTCGAATAACCTGCTCTTCATACTCCAAGATCATAGTCTTATAATTCTCATTTTCAAATTTCAGTTTTTCAGCCTTTGTCCTCTCCTCCAGTTCTCCAATAGCTTCTTCCCGGCTTGGTACCCTCATCTGCAGCGCAAGGTTCCGTATTTTTGCAGCAGTGAGCTTATTCTCCGTCTTCTGCTCAGCTGCAAGGAGCCGTTTCACCTCAACAAGAGCTGCCCGCTTTCCCAGCCGCCGAGCGAGAGCCGCAAGGAGTACTTCTTGCATCATCATGATGAAGGCTTGATATTCACAGTCCCACTGCTTCTTCTTCTCCTGGCACTGGGGCCGGAGTTCTTCAACTTGCTGCTGGTAGAGCTGTGATTTGCACTGCCACTGCAACTTTAGGTCCTCTAGAATTTTTAGCTGGTCCTGGTAGCCATGGCGACTCCGCCTTGTACACACAGGCATTGGCACGTTTTCCCTTTCCAACCAGTCAGCTATTATCATCTGCTGCTCGCTGTTCAACTGGCAGAGTTCATCCCTTTCTGACAGGAGGCTCTGCAGAAGCGCTTGGTGTTCCTTATACTCAGCTTCAAGATTATATCTCTCCATCTCCAGCTGCTCTTTGGAAGCTTCATTGTCATGACATCCATCCAGACCAGTCTTCTGCAGCTGCTCATATGAACCTAAATTTACGGGGCAGAGTTATACTAAAGAATCATCCAGTTCTATTAATTAACAGATGGCAACAGCTGATTTTGCCATCTTGAAATTGAGCTATGTTCAGATGAGAAGGCTCAGTTTAAAAATATATTACGACTCTTCGTATGAAACCATGTGTTAAAAACCAACAGGAATTAATTGCCATGTAATTTTCTCTAGAATGTATAGACTTTATAGTTCTTTACCTTTTTTTCTCTGAAATGGTAGTGGATGGCTACCATTGATTGGAGGTAGAACACGTGGAGCAAAATGTGTGCTGTCTGTAGTTTCTGGACTGTGCACACCCACATCAAGAGCCTAAACAAAGTATACAAGGTATTTTTCACACAAGAATCTACATACTGACACACAAGCACACATAACCATACACAACCTTCCGTCATAGCCAAACAACTTTTTATTAAAATGTACTAAAAATGTATTTCTATTTGTTTCTTTCTTGAGGCAGCAATACAAATATTTTTAAGGTATCCCATATAATTTAAAGATTCAAAAACACATGCGCCTTCATTTCAGCATTTAAATAAAATGTGTATACACGTACCTGAACGTTGTTTGCTTTCTGAGCACTGTGTTTTGGTCTTATTGGTGGCAGCTTTGTGCAGCCCCTTTTCCTCTTTTCCATATCTACTGGCGCCTCTTGTCTTTTGATGTGAATTCTAAAGATCGATAAGCCTTTTAGTTTTTGGGGAACAGACCTCAGCCAATTACAATAAGCAGCAACGAAGCAAATGAGTACTATGGGAATGGTGAAAGGCGTGATTAATCTGATAACTTGTGTGACTTCACAGCCCCTTTATTACATCATAATTATGCCACAAGTACCATCTCTACATAAATATCAACTTGCTTAACCTGCTAAACCTTGCACGGTTCAAGGTTTTTTCCTTTAGATTTTAATCAATTTATCTGCTCATTCAACCACACGAAAATCAAGCCAACGTGTATCAGAAACAGTACACGCTGTAAACATCACACATGTAAAACCTAATAATGAAAGTTGAATCGCACAACGATGTCAGAATATGGCACAATTTAACTGTGGAACTAGGTGGAGAGAATCTGACTAGCAGTACATTGGTAAGGTTTGATGCATATCCCAAGATAAGTCATAAAGCCTTGAATAAAGATGAAGGCTAAGAGAGCAAAAGTTATGTAATTCTTCAAACATGAATACTAAACGTACAATTCTGGCAAACCATGTCAATTACAATCCATTATACTGATGTGTTTATTTGATTCATTGGAAGACAACGAGTGACTTGTGTTTGGAACATAGTCTTCCTTCCCAAAGTTATACTGACTTCTTATATTGACATTTTTTAAACATGTACAGACAATTGTATTCCCTGGAAAGTAACATATACACAAACAGACAGACACACACAAACACACATATATCAGATATTTTGTCAACTTTCAAATATAAAAGGCACAGCACTATTTTCAAATATAACAGTGTACTGTTTTTATTTTAGTTCTGCACAAAGAGCATACAGCATGTATGTGTATATACGTGTACACGTGTGTGTTCAACTGTGTTATACACAATGCTGCAGTGGCCTGCTCTGCTTCAGCTTGCTCTTTACTGCGCTACACTTGACAGAGAGCTTTTCATGCTGCCTCTTGAGAATGTCTAGTTGGCTCTGCAGGTCCTCGCATGCATCCTTCACCTTCTCAAAATCCTGGAGCAGCTTCTTGTTTCTCAGCAGGCTGCAGCGCTGGCACAGGCGCAGATTGTCTGCACGCAGCTTGTCTTTAGTTATCATTACCCCTGCCAGAGCTTTCCGCTTGTTGCCGATCATTGCCTTTATCTTGGCCAGATTGGCTAGTTTGGCCTGGATCTCCAGCTCCACAAAGTTGATCGTTTCTTTGAGATGTGACTGGAACTGAGAGTGGAGGTACACAATACTGAGATTATTTTCTATGCCTTCAGGACTCTACTGTACAATACATCTTCCCATCCTACTCCGTGGCAATAAATTTACTGCATTTTCAGTTTTAAATGTGGGCTCGAAATTTCCAAGTTTTGTGGTGGGATTTATGGGATGGGTCTTGTTATGTTTTCAAGTCTACTTGACAGTTCCATGGCTATCTAAAAAATCAACAGAAGTTGCACCCACATTAGTCTTAATCTACTGAGTTTAATAGGACGTCATACCTCTCTAGTGCTGGTAATTCCTTTCTTTATTCGAATAACCTGCTCTTCATACTCCAAGATCATAGTCTTATAATTCTCATTTTCAAATTTCAGTTTTTCAGCCTTTGTCCTCTCCTCCAGTTCTCCAATAGCTTCTTCCCGGCTTGGTACCCTCATCTGCAGCGCAAGGTTCCGTATTTTTGCAGCAGTGAGCTTATTCTCCGTCTTCTGCTCAGCTGCAAGGAGCCGTTTCACCTCAACAAGAGCTGCCCGCTTTCCCAGCCGCCGAGCGAGAGCCGCAAGGAGTACTTCTTGCATCATCATGATGAAGGCTTGATATTCACAGTCCCACTGCTTCTTCTTCTCCTGGCACTGGGGCCGGAGTTCTTCAACTTGCTGCTGGTAGAGCTGTGATTTGCACTGCCACTGCAACTTTAGGTCCTCTAGAATTTTTAGCTGGTCCTGGTAGCCATGGCGACTCCGCCTTGTACACACAGGCATTGGCACGTTTTCCCTTTCCAACCAGTCAGCTATTATCATCTGCTGCTCGCTGTTCAACTGGCAGAGTTCATCCCTTTCTGACAGGAGGCTCTGCAGAAGCGCTTGGTGTTCCTTATACTCAGCTTCAAGATTATATCTCTCCATCTCCAGCTGCTCTTTGGAAGCTTCATTGTCATGACATCCATCCAGACCAGTCTTCTGCAGCTGCTCATATGAACCTAAATTTACGGGGCAGAGTTATACTAAAGAATCATCCAGTTCTATTAATTAACAGATGGCAACAGCTGATTTTGCCATCTTGAAATTGAGCTATGTTCAGATGAGAAGGCTCAGTTTAAAAATATATTACGACTCTTCGTATGAAACCATGTGTTAAAAACCAACAGGAATTAATTGCCATGTAATTTTCTCTAGAATGTATAGACTTTATAGTTCTTTACCTTTTTTTCTCTGAAATGGTAGTGGATGGCTACCATTGATTGGAGGTAGAACAAGTGGAGCAAAATGTGTGCTGTCTGTAGTTTCTGGACTGTGCACACCCACATCAAGAGCCTAAACAAAGTATACAAGGTATTTTTCACACAAGAATCTACATACTGACACACAAGCACACATAACCATACACTACCTTCCGTCATAGCCAAACAACTTTTTATTAAAATGTACTAAAAATGTATTTCTATTTGTTTCTTTCTTGAGGCAGCAGTACAAATATTTTTAAGGTATCCCATATAATTTAAAGATTCAAAAACACATGCGCCTTCATTTCAGCATTTAAATAAAATGTGTATACACGTACCTGAACGTTGTTTGCTTTCTGAGCACTGTGTTTTGGTCTTATTGGTGGCAGCTTTGTGCAGCCCCTTTTCCTCTTTTCCATATCTACTGGCGCCTCTTGTCTTTTGATGTGAATTCTAAAGATCGATAAGCCTTTTAGTTTTTGGGGAACAGACCTCAGCCAATTACAATAAGCAGCAACGAAGCAAATGAGTACTATGGGAATGGTGAAAGGCGTGATTAATCTGATAACTTGTGTGACTTCACAGCCCCTTTATTACATCATAATTATGCCACAAGTACCATCTCTACATAAATATCAACTTGCTTAACCTGCTAAACCTTGCACGGTTCAAGGTTTTTTCCTTTAGATTTTAATCAATTTATCTGCTCATTCAACCACACGAAAATCAAGCCAACGTGTATCAGAAACAGTACACGCTGTAAACATCACACATGTAAAACCTAATAATGAAAGTTGAATCGCACAACGATGTCAGAATATGGCACAATTTAACTGTGGAACTAGGTGGAGAGAATCTGACTAGCAGTACATTGGTAAGGTTTGATGCATATCCCAAGATAAGTCATAAAGCCTTGAATAAAGATGAAGGCTAAGAGAGCAAAAGTTATGTAATTCTTCAAACATGAATACTAAATGTACAATTCTGGCAAACCATGTCAATTACAATCCATTATACTGATGTGTTTATTTGATTCATTGGAAGACAACGAGTGACTTGTGTTTGGAACATAGTCTTCCTTCCCAAAGTTATACTGACTTCTTATATTGACATTTTTTAAACATGTACAGACAATTGTATTCCCTGGAAAGTAACATATACACAAACAGACAGACACACACAAACACACATATATCAGATATTTTGTCAACTTTCAAATATAAAAGGCACAGCACTATTTTCAAATATAACAGTGTACTGTTTTTATTTTAGTTCTGCACAAAGAGCATACAGCATGTATGTGTATATACGTGTACACGTGTGTGTTCAACTGTGTTATACACAATGCTGCAGTGGCCTGCTCTGCTTCAGCTTGCTCTTTACTGCGCTACACTTGACAGAAAGCTTTTCATGCTGCCTCTTGAGAATGTCTAGTTGGCTCTGCAGGTCCTCGCATGCATCCTTCACCTTCTCAAAATCCTGGAGCAGCTTCTTTTTTCTCAGCAGGCTGCAGCGCTGGCACAGGCGCAGATTGTCTGCACGCAGCTGGTCTTTAGTTATCATTACCCCTGCCAGAGCTTTCCGCTTGTTGCCGATCATTGCCTTTATCTTGGCCAGATTGGCTAGTTTGGCCTGGATCTCCAGCTCCACAAAGTTGATCGTTTCTTTGAGATGTGACTGGAACTGAGAGTGGAGGTACACAATACTGAGATTATTTTCTATGCCTTCAGGACTCTACTGTACAATACATCTTCCCATCCTACTCCGTGGCAATAAATTTACTGCATTTTCAGTTTTAAATGTGGGCTCGAAATTTCCAAGTTTTGTGGTGGGATTTATGGGATGGGTCTTGTTATGTTTTCAAGTCTACTTGACAGTTCCATGGCTATCTAAAAAATCAACAGAAGTTGCACCCACATTAGTCTTAATCTACTGAGTTTAATAGGACGTCATACCTCTCTAGTGCTGGTAATTCCTTTCTTTATTCGAATAACCTGCTCTTCATACTCCAAGATCATAGTCTTATAATTCTCATTTTCAAATTTCAGTTTTTCAGCCTTTGTCCTCTCCTCCAGTTCTCCAATAGCTTCTTCCCGGCTTGGTACCCTCATCTGCAGCGCAAGGTTCCGTATTTTTGCAGCAGTGAGCTTATTCTCCGTCTTCTGCTCAGCTGCAAGGAGCCGTTTCACCTCAACAAGAGCTGCACGCTTTCCCAGCCGCCGAGCGAGAGCCGCAAGGAGTACTTCTTGCATCATCATGATGAAGGCTTGATATTCACAGTCCCACTGCTTCTTCTTCTCCTGGCACTGGGGCCGGAGTTCTTCAACTTGCTGCTGGTAGAGCTGTGATTTGCACTGCCACTGCAACTTTAGGTCCTCTAGAATTTTTAGCTGGTCCTGGTAGCCATGGCGACTCCGCCTTGTACACACAGGCATTGGCACGTTTTCCCTTTCCAACCAGTCAGCTATTATCATCTGCTGCTCGCTGTTCAACTGGCAGAGTTCATCCCTTTCTGACAGGAGGCTCTGCAGAAGCGCTTGGTGTTCCTTATACTCAGCTTCAAGATTATATCTCTCCATCTCCAGCTGCTCTTTGGAAGCTTCATTGTCATGACATCCATCCAGACCAGTCTTCTGCAGCTGCTCATATGAACCTAAATTTACGGGGCAGAGTTATACTAAAGAATCATCCAGTTCTATTAATTAACAGATGGCAACAGCTGATTTTGCCATCTTGAAATTGAGCTATGTTCAGATGAGAAGGCTCAGTTTAAAAATATATTACGACTCTTCGTATGAAACCATGTGTTAAAAACCAACAGGAATTAATTGCCATGTAATTTTCTCTAGAATGTATAGACTTTATAGTTCTTTACCTTTTTTTCTCTGAAATGGTAGTGGATGGCTACCATTGATTGGAGGTAGAACAAGTGGAGCAAAATGTGTGCTGTCTGTAGTTTCTGGACTGTGCACACCCACATCAAGAGCCTAAACAAAGTATACAAGGTATTTTTCACACAAGAATCTACATACTGACACACAAGCACACATAACCATACACAACCTTCCGTCATAGCCAAACAACTTTTTATTAAAATGTACTAAAAATGTATTTCTATTTGTTTCTTTCTTGAGGCAGCAGTACAAATATTTTTAAGGTATCCCATATAATTTAAAGATTCAAAAACACATGCGCCTTCATTTCAGCATTTAAATAAAATGTGTATACACGTACCTGAACGTTGTTTGCTTTCTGAGCACTGTGGTTTGGTCTTATTGGTGGCAGCTTTGTGCAGCCCCTTTTCCTCTTTTCCATATCTACTGGCGCCTCTTGTCTTTTGATGTGAATTCTAAAGATCGATAAGCCTTTTAGTTTTTGGGGAACAGACCTCAGCCAATTACAATAAGCAGCAACGAAGCAAATGAGTACTATGGGAATGGTGAAAGGCGTGATTAATCTGATAACTTGTGTGACTTCACAGCCCCTTTATTACATCATAATTATGCCACAAGTACCATCTCTACATAAATATCAACTTGCTTAACCTGCTAAACCTTGCACGGTTCAAGGTTTTTTCCTTTAGATTTTAATCAATTTATCTGCTCATTCAACCACACGAAAATCAAGCCAACGTGTATCAGAAACAGTACACGCTGTAAACATCACACATGTAAAACCTAATAATGAAAGTTGAATCGCACAACGATGTCAGAATATGGCACAATTTAACTGTGGAACTAGGTGTAGAGAATCTGACTAGCAGTACATTGGTAAGGTTTGATGCATATCCCAAGATAAGTCATAAAGCCTTGAATAAAGATGAAGGCTAAGAGAGCAAAAGTTATGTAATTCTTCAAACATGAATACTAAACGTACAATTCTGGCAAACCATGTCAATTACAATCCATTATACTGATGTGTTTATTTGATTCATTGGAAGACAACGAGTGACTTGTGTTTGGAACATAGTCTTCCTTCCCAAAGTTATACTGACTTCTTATATTGACATTTTTTAAACATGTACAGACAATTGTATTCCCTGGAAAGTAACATATACACAAACAGACAGACACACACAAACACACATATATCAGATATTTTGTCAACTTTCAAATATAAAAGGCACAGCACTATTTTCAAATATAACAGTGTACTGTTTTTATTTTAGTTCTGCACAAAGAGCATACAGCATGTATGTGTATATACGTGTACACGTGTGTGTTCAACTGTGTTATACACAATGCTGCAGTGGCCTGCTCTGCTTCAGCTTGCTCTTTACTGCGCTACACTTGACAGAAAGCTTTTCATGCTGCCTCTTGAGAATGTCTAGTTGGCTCTGCAGGTCCTCGCATGCATCCTTCACCTTCTCAAAATCCTGGAGCAGCTTCTTGTTTCTCAGCAGGCTGCAGCGCTGGCACAGGCGCAGATTGTCTGCACGCAGCTGGTCTTTAGTTATCATTACCCCTGCCAGAGCTTTCCGCTTGTTGCCGATCATTGCCTTTATCTTGGCCAGATTGGCTAGTTTGGCCTGGATCTCCAGCTCCACAAAGTTGATCGTTTCTTTGAGATGTGACTGGAACTGAGAGTGGAGGTACACAATACTGAGATTATTTTCTATGCCTTCAGGACTCTACTGTACAATACATCTTCCCATCCTACTCCGTGGCAATAAATTTACTGCATTTTCAGTTTTAAATGTGGGCTCGAAATTTCCAAGTTTTGTGGTGGGATTTATGGGATGGGTCTTGTTATGTTTTCAAGTCTACTTGACAGTTCCATGGCTATCTAAAAAATCAACAGAAGTTGCACCCACATTAGTCTTAATCTACTGAGTTTAATAGGACGTCATACCTCTCTAGTGCTGGTAATTCCTTTCTTTATTCGAATAACCTGCTCTTCATACTCCAAGATCATAGTCTTATAATTCTCATTTTCAAATTTCAGTTTTTCAGCCTTTGTCCTCTCCTCCAGTTCTCCAATAGCTTCTTCCCGGCTTGGTACCCTCATCTGCAGCGCAAGGTTCCGTATTTTTGCAGCAGTGAGCTTATTCTCCGTCTTCTGCTCAGCTGCAAGGAGCCGTTTCACCTCAACAAGAGCTGCACGCTTTCCCAGCCGCCGAGCGAGAGCCGCAAGGAGTACTTCTTGCATCATCATGATGAAGGCTTGATATTCACAGTCCCACTGCTTCTTCTTCTCCTGGCACTGGGGCCGGAGTTCTTCAACTTGCTGCTGGTAGAGCTGTGATTTGCACTGCCACTGCAACTTTAGGTCCTCTAGAATTTTTAGCTGGTCCTGGTAGCCATGGCGACTCCGCCTTGTACACACAGGCATTGGCACGTTTTCCCTTTCCAACCAGTCAGCTATTATCATCTGCTGCTCGCTGTTCAACTGGCAGAGTTCATCCCTTTCTGACAGGAGGCTCTGCAGAAGCGCTTGGTGTTCCTTATACTCAGCTTCAAGATTATATCTCTCCATCTCCAGCTGCTCTTTGGAAGCTTCATTGTCATGACATCCATCCAGACCAGTCTTCTGCAGCTGCTCATATGAACCTAAATTTACGGGGCAGAGTTATACTAAAGAATCATCCAGTTCTATTAATTAACAGATGGCAACAGCTGATTTTGCCATCTTGAAATTGAGCTATGTTCAGATGAGAAGGCTCAGTTTAAAAATATATTACGACTCTTCGTATGAAACCATGTGTTAAAAACCAACAGGAATTAATTGCCATGTAATTTTCTCTAGAATGTATAGACTTTATAGTTCTTTACCTTTTTTTCTCTGAAATGGTAGTGGATGGCTACCATTGATTGGAGGTAGAACAAGTGGAGCAAAATGTGTGCTGTCTGTAGTTTCTGGACTGTGCACACCCACATCAAGAGCCTAAACAAAGTATACAAGGTATTTTTCACACAAGAATCTACATACTGACACACAAGCACACATAACCATACACAACCTTCCGTCATAGCCAAACAACTTTTTATTAAAATGTACTAAAAATGTATTTCTATTTGTTTCTTTCTTGAGGCAGCAGTACAAATATTTTTAAGGTATCCCATATAATTTAAAGATTCAAAAACACATGCGCCTTCATTTCAGCATTTAAATAAAATGTGTATACACGTACCTGAACGTTGTTTGCTTTCTGAGCACTGTGGTTTGGTCTTATTGGTGGCAGCTTTGTGCAGCCCCTTTTCCTCTTTTCCATATCTACTGGCGCCTCTTGTCTTTTGATGTGAATTCTAAAGATCGATAAGCCTTTTAGTTTTTGGGGAACAGACCTCAGCCAATTACAATAAGCAGCAACGAAGCAAATGAGTACTATGGGAATGGTGAAAGGCGTGATTAATCTGATAACTTGTGTGACTTCACAGCCCCTTTATTACATCATAATTATGCCACAAGTACCATCTCTACATAAATATCAACTTGCTTAACCTGCTAAACCTTGCACGGTTCAAGGTTTTTTCCTTTAGATTTTAATCAATTTATCTGCTCATTCAACCACACGAAAATCAAGCCAACGTGTATCAGAAACAGTACACGCTGTAAACATCACACATGTAAAACCTAATAATGAAAGTTGAATCGCACAACGATGTCAGAATATGGCACAATTTAACTGTGGAACTAGGTGTAGAGAATCTGACTAGCAGTACATTGGTAAGGTTTGATGCATATCCCAAGATAAGTCATAAAGCCTTGAATAAAGATGAAGGCTAAGAGAGCAAAAGTTATGTAATTCTTCAAACATGAATACTAAACGTACAATTCTGGCAAACCATGTCAATTACAATCCATTATACTGATGTGTTTATTTGATTCATTGGAAGACAACGAGTGACTTGTGTTTGGAACATAGTCTTCCTTCCCAAAGTTATACTGACTTCTTATATTGACATTTTTTAAACATGTACAGACAATTGTATTCCCTGGAAAGTAACATATACACAAACAGACAGACACACACAAACACACATATATCAGATATTTTGTCAACTTTCAAATATAAAAGGCACAGCACTATTTTCAAATATAACAGTGTACTGTTTTTATTTTAGTTCTGCACAAAGAGCATACAGCATGTATGTGTATATACGTGTACACGTGTGTGTTCAACTGTGTTATACACAATGCTGCAGTGGCCTGCTCTGCTTCAGCTTGCTCTTTACTGCGCTACACTTGACAGAAAGCTTTTCATGCTGCCTCTTGAGAATGTCTAGTTGGCTCTGCAGGTCCTCGCATGCATCCTTCACCTTCTCAAAATCCTGGAGCAGCTTCTTGTTTCTCAGCAGGCTGCAGCGCTGGCACAGGCGCAGATTGTCTGCACGCAGCTGGTCTTTAGTTATCATTACCCCTGCCAGAGCTTTCCGCTTGTTGCCGATCATTGCCTTTATCTTGGCCAGATTGGCTAGTTTGGCCTGGATCTCCAGCTCCACAAAGTTGATCGTTTCTTTGAGATGTGACTGGAACTGAGAGTGGAGGTACACAATACTGAGATTATTTTCTATGCCTTCAGGACTCTACTGTACAATACATCTTCCCATCCTACTCCGTGGCAATAAATTTACTGCATTTTCAGTTTTAAATGTGGGCTCGAAATTTCCAAGTTTTGTGGTGGGATTTATGGGATGGGTCTTGTTATGTTTTCAAGTCTACTTGACAGTTCCATGGCTATCTAAAAAATCAACAGAAGTTGCACCCACATTAGTCTTAATCTACTGAGTTTAATAGGACGTCATACCTCTCTAGTGCTGGTAATTCCTTTCTTTATTCGAATAACCTGCTCTTCATACTCCAAGATCATAGTCTTATAATTCTCATTTTCAAATTTCAGTTTTTCAGCCTTTGTCCTCTCCTCCAGTTCTCCAATAGCTTCTTCCCGGCTTGGTACCCTCATCTGCAGCGCAAGGTTCCGTATTTTTGCAGCAGTGAGCTTATTCTCCGTCTTCTGCTCAGCTGCAAGGAGCCGTTTCACCTCAACAAGAGCTGCCCGCTTTCCCAGCCGCCGAGCGAGAGCCGCAAGGAGTACTTCTTGCATCATCATGATGAAGGCTTGATATTCACAGTCCCACTGCTTCTTCTTCTCCTGGCACTGGGGCCGGAGTTCTTCAACTTGCTGCTGGTAGAGCTGTGATTTGCACTGCCACTGCAACTTTAGGTCCTCTAGAATTTTTAGCTGGTCCTGGTAGCCATGGCGACTCCGCCTTGTACACACAGGCATTGGCACGTTTTCCCTTTCCAACCAGTCAGCTATTATCATCTGCTGCTCGCTGTTCAACTGGCAGAGTTCATCCCTTTCTGACAGGAGGCTCTGCAGAAGCGCTTGGTGTTCCTTATACTCAGCTTCAAGATTATATCTCTCCATCTCCAGCTGCTCTTTGGAAGCTTCATTGTCATGACATCCATCCAGACCAGTCTTCTGCAGCTGCTCATATGAACCTAAATTTACGGGGCAGAGTTATACTAAAGAATCATCCAGTTCTATTAATTAACAGATGGCAACAGCTGATTTTGCCATCTTGAAATTGAGCTATGTTCAGATGAGAAGGCTCAGTTTAAAAATATATTACGACTCTTCGTATGAAACCATGTGTTAAAAACCAACAGGAATTAATTGCCATGTAATTTTCTCTAGAATGTATAGACTTTATAGTTCTTTACCTTTTTTTCTCTGAAATGGTAGTGGATGGCTACCATTGATTGGAGGTAGAACAAGTGGAGCAAAATGTGTGCTGTCTGTAGTTTCTGGACTGTGCACACCCACATCAAGAGCCTAAACAAAGTATACAAGGTATTTTTCACACAAGAATCTACATACTGACACACAAGCACACATAACCATACACAACCTTCCGTCATAGCCAAACAACTTTTTATTAAAATGTACTAAAAATGTATTTCTATTTGTTTCTTTCTTGAGGCAGCAGTACAAATATTTTTAAGGTATCCCATATAATTTAAAGATTCAAAAACACATGCGCCTTCATTTCAGCATTTAAATAAAATGTGTATACACGTACCTGAACGTTGTTTGCTTTCTGAGCACTGTGGTTTGGTCTTATTGGTGGCAGCTTTGTGCAGCCCCTTTTCCTCTTTTCCATATCTACTGGCGCCTCTTGTCTTTTGATGTGAATTCTAAAGATCGATAAGCCTTTTAGTTTTTGGGGAACAGACCTCAGCCAATTACAATAAGCAGCAACGAAGCAAATGAGTACTATGGGAATGGTGAAAGGCGTGATTAATCTGATAACTTGTGTGACTTCACAGCCCCTTTATTACATCATAATTATGCCACAAGTACCATCTCTACATAAATATCAACTTGCTTAACCTGCTAAACCTTGCACGGTTCAAGGTTTTTTCCTTTAGATTTTAATCAATTTATCTGCTCATTCAACCACACGAAAATCAAGCCAACGTGTATCAGAAACAGTACACGCTGTAAACATCACACATGTAAAACCTAATAATGAAAGTTGAATCGCACAACGATGTCAGAATATGGCACAATTTAACTGTGGAACTAGGTGTAGAGAATCTGACTAGCAGTACATTGGTAAGGTTTGATGCATATCCCAAGATAAGTCATAAAGCCTTGAATAAAGATGAAGGCTAAGAGAGCAAAAGTTATGTAATTCTTCAAACATGAATACTAAACGTACAATTCTGGCAAACCATGTCAATTACAATCCATTATACTGATGTGTTTATTTGATTCATTGGAAGACAACGAGTGACTTGTGTTTGGAACATAGTCTTCCTTCCCAAAGTTATACTGACTTCTTATATTGACATTTTTTAAACATGTACAGACAATTGTATTCCCTGGAAAGTAACATATACACAAACAGACAGACACACACAAACACACATATATCAGATATTTTGTCAACTTTCAAATATAAAAGGCACAGCACTATTTTCAAATATAACAGTGTACTGTTTTTATTTTAGTTCTGCACAAAGAGCATACAGCATGTATGTGTATATACGTGTACACGTGTGTGTTCAACTGTGTTATACACAATGCTGCAGTGGCCTGCTCTGCTTCAGCTTGCTCTTTACTGCGCTACACTTGACAGAAAGCTTTTCATGCTGCCTCTTGAGAATGTCTAGTTGGCTCTGCAGGTCCTCGCATGCATCCTTCACCTTCTCAAAATCCTGGAGCAGCTTCTTGTTTCTCAGCAGGCTGCAGCGCTGGCACAGGCGCAGATTGTCTGCACGCAGCTGGTCTTTAGTTATCATTACCCCTGCCAGAGCTTTCCGCTTGTTGCCGATCATTGCCTTTATCTTGGCCAGATTGGCTAGTTTGGCCTGGATCTCCAGCTCCACAAAGTTGATCGTTTCTTTGAGATGTGACTGGAACTGAGAGTGGAGGTACACAATACTGAGATTATTTTCTATGCCTTCAGGACTCTACTGTACAATACATCTTCCCATCCTACTCCGTGGCAATAAATTTACTGCATTTTCAGTTTTAAATGTGGGCTCGAAATTTCCAAGTTTTGTGGTGGGATTTATGGGATGGGTCTTGTTATGTTTTCAAGTCTACTTGACAGTTCCATGGCTATCTAAAAAATCAACAGAAGTTGCACCCACATTAGTCTTAATCTACTGAGTTTAATAGGACGTCATACCTCTCTAGTGCTGGTAATTCCTTTCTTTATTCGAATAACCTGCTCTTCATACTCCAAGATCATAGTCTTATAATTCTCATTTTCAAATTTCAGTTTTTCAGCCTTTGTCCTCTCCTCCAGTTCTCCAATAGCTTCTTCCCGGCTTTGTACCCTCATCTGCAGCGCAAGGTTCCGTATTTTTGCAGCAGTGAGCTTATTCTCCGTCTTCTGCTCAGCTGCAAGGAGCCGTTTCACCTCAACAAGAGCTGCACGCTTTCCCAGCCGCCGAGCGAGAGCCGCAAGGAGTACTTCTTGCATCATCATGATGAAGGCTTGATATTCACAGTCCCACTGCTTCTTCTTCTCCTGGCACTGGGGCCGGAGTTCTTCAACTTGCTGCTGGTAGAGCTGTGATTTGCACTGCCACTGCAACTTTAGGTCCTCTAGAATTTTTAGCTGGTCCTGGTAGCCATGGCGACTCCGCCTTGTACACACAGGCATTGGCACGTTTTCCCTTTCCAACCAGTCAGCTATTATCATCTGCTGCTCGCTGTTCAACTGGCAGAGTTCATCCCTTTCTGACAGGAGGCTCTGCAGAAGCGCTTGGTGTTCCTTATACTCAGCTTCAAGATTATATCTCTCCATCTCCAGCTGCTCTTTGGAAGCTTCATTGTCATGACATCCATCCAGACCAGTCTTCTGCAGCTGCTCATATGAACCTAAATTTACGGGGCAGAGTTATACTAAAGAATCATCCAGTTCTATTAATTAACAGATGGCAACAGCTGATTTTGCCATCTTGAAATTGAGCTATGTTCAGATGAGAAGGCTCAGTTTAAAAATATATTACGACTCTTCGTATGAAACCATGTGTTAAAAACCAACAGGAATTAATTGCCATGTAATTTTCTCTAGAATGTATAGACTTTATAGTTCTTTACCTTTTTTTCTCTGAAATGGTAGTGGATGGCTACCATTGATTGGAGGTAGAACAAGTGGAGCAAAATGTGTGCTGTCTGTAGTTTCTGGACTGTGCACACCCACATCAAGAGCCTAAACAAAGTATACAAGGTATTTTTCACACAAGAATCTACATACTGACACACAAGCACACATAACCATACACAACCTTCCGTCATAGCCAAACAACTTTTTATTAAAATGTACTAAAAATGTATTTCTATTTGTTTCTTTCTTGAGGCAGCAGTACAAATATTTTTAAGGTATCCCATATAATTTAAAGATTCAAAAACACATGCGCCTTCATTTCAGCATTTAAATAAAATGTGTATACACGTACCTGAACGTTGTTTGCTTTCTGAGCACTGTGGTTTGGTCTTATTGGTGGCAGCTTTGTGCAGCCCCTTTTCCTCTTTTCCATATCTACTGGCGCCTCTTGTCTTTTGATGTGAATTCTAAAGATCGATAAGCCTTTTAGTTTTTGGGGAACAGACCTCAGCCAATTACAATAAGCAGCAACGAAGCAAATGAGTACTATGGGAATGGTGAAAGGCGTGATTAATCTGATAACTTGTGTGACTTCACAGCCCCTTTATTACATCATAATTATGCCACAAGTACCATCTCTACATAAATATCAACTTGCTTAACCTGCTAAACCTTGCACGGTTCAAGGTTTTTTCCTTTAGATTTTAATCAATTTATCTGCTCATTCAACCACACGAAAATCAAGCCAACGTGTATCAGAAACAGTACACGCTGTAAACATCACACATGTAAAACCTAATAATGAAAGTTGAATCGCACAACGATGTCAGAATATGGCACAATTTAACTGTGGAACTAGGTGGAGAGAATCTGACTAGCAGTACATTGGTAAGGTTTGATGCATATCCCAAGATAAGTCATAAAGCCTTGAATAAAGATGAAGGCTAAGAGAGCAAAAGTTATGTAATTCTTCAAACATGAATACTAAACGTACAATTCTGGCAAACCATGTCAATTACAATCCATTATACTGATGTGTTTATTTGATTCATTGGAAGACAACGAGTGACTTGTGTTTGGAACATAGTCTTCCTTCCCAAAGTTATACTGACTTCTTATATTGACATTTTTTAAACATGTACAGACAATTGTATTCCCTGGAAAGTAACATATACACAAACAGACAGACACACACAAACACACATATATCAGATATTTTGTCAACTTTCAAATATAAAAGGCACAGCACTATTTTCAAATATAACAGTGTACTGTTTTTATTTTAGTTCTGCACAAAGAGCATACAGCATGTATGTGTATATACGTGTACACGTGTGTGTTCAACTGTGTTATACACAATGCTGCAGTGGCCTGCTCTGCTTCAGCTTGCTCTTTACTGCGCTACACTTGACAGAAAGCTTTTCATGCTGCCTCTTGAGAATGTCTAGTTGGCTCTGCAGGTCCTCGCATGCATCCTTCACCTTCTCAAAATCCTGGAGCAGCTTCTTGTTTCTCAGCAGGCTGCAGTGCTGGCACAGGCGCAGATTGTCTGCACGCAGCTGGTCTTTAGTTCTCATTACCCCTGCCAGAGCTTTCCGCTTGTTGCCGATCATTGCCTTTATCTTGGCCAGATTGGCTAGTTTGGCCTGGATCTCCAGCTCCACAAAGTTGATCGTTTCTTTGAGATGTGACTGGAACTGAGAGTGGAGGTACACAATACTGAGATTATTTTCTATGCCTTCAGGACTCTACTGTACAATACATCTTCCCATCCTACTCCGTGGCAATAAATTTACTGCATTTTCAGTTTTAAATGTGGGCTCGAAATTTCCAAGTTTTGTGGTGGGATTTATGGGATGGGTCTTGTTATGTTTTCAAGTCTACTTGACAGTTCCATGGCTATCTAAAAAATCAACAGAAGTTGCACCCACATTAGTCTTAAGCTACTGAGTTTAATAGGACGTCATACCTCTCTAGTGCTGGTAATTCCTTTCTTTATTCGAATAACCTGCTCTTCATACTCCAAGATCATAGTCTTATAATTCTCATTTTCAAATTTCAGTTTTTCAGCCTTTGTCCTCTCCTCCAGTTCTCCAATAGCTTCTTCCCGGCTTTGTACCCTCATCTGCAGCGCAAGGTTCCGTATTTTTGCAGCAGTGAGCTTATTCTCCGTCTTCTGCTCAGCTGCAAGGAGCCGTTTCACCTCAACAAGAGCTGCCCGCTTTCCCAGCCGCCGAGCGAGAGCCGCAAGGAGTACTTCTTGCATCATCATGATGAAGGCTTGATATTCACAGTCCCACTGCTTCTTCTTCTCCTGGCACTGGGGCCGGAGTTCTTCAACTTGCTGCTGGTAGAGCTGTGATTTGCACTGCCACTGCAACTTTAGGTCCTCTAGAATTTTTAGCTGGTCCTGGTAGCCATGGCGACTCCGCCTTGTACACACAGGCATTGGCACGTTTTCCCTTTCCAACCAGTCAGCTATTATCATCTGCTGCTCGCTGTTCAACTGGCAGAGTTCATCCCTTTCTGACAGGAGGCTCTGCAGAAGCGCTTGGTGTTCCTTATACTCAGCTTCAAGATTATATCTCTCCATCTCCAGCTGCTCTTTGGAAGCTTCATTGTCATGACATCCATCCAGACCAGTCTTCTGCAGCTGCTCATATGAACCTAAATTTACGGGGCAGAGTTATACTAAAGAATCATCCAGTTCTATTAATTAACAGATGGCAACAGCTGATTTTGCCATCTTGAAATTGAGCTATGTTCAGATGAGAAGGCTCAGTTTAAAAATATATTACGACTCTTCGTATGAAACCATGTGTTAAAAACCAACAGGAATTAATTGCCATGTAATTTTCTCTAGAATGTATAGACTTTATAGTTCTTTACCTTTTTTTCTCTGAAATGGTAGTGGATGGCTACCATTGATTGGAGGTAGAACAAGTGGAGCAAAATGTGTGCTGTCTGTAGTTTCTGGACTGTGCACACCCACATCAAGAGCCTAAACAAAGTATACAAGGTATTTTTCACACAAGAATCTACATACTGACACACAAGCACACATAACCATACACAACCTTCCGTCATAGCCAAACAACTTTTTATTAAAATGTACTAAAAATGTATTTCTATTTGTTTCTTTCTTGAGGCAGCAGTACAAATATTTTTAAGGTATCCCATATAATTTAAAGATTCAAAAACACATGCGCCTTCATTTCAGCATTTAAATAAAATGTGTATACACGTACCTGAACGTTGTTTGCTTTCTGAGCACTGTGGTTTGGTCTTATTGGTGGCAGCTTTGTGCAGCCCCTTTTCCTCTTTTCCATATCTACTGGCGCCTCTTGTCTTTTGATGTGAATTCTAAAGATCGATAAGCCTTTTAGTTTTTGGGGAACAGACCTCAGCCAATTACAATAAGCAGCAACGAAGCAAATGAGTACTATGGGAATGGTGAAAGGCGTGATTAATCTGATAACTTGTGTGACTTCACAGCCCCTTTATTACATCATAATTATGCCACAAGTACCATCTCTACATAAATATCAACTTGCTTAACCTGCTAAACCTTGCACGGTTCAAGGTTTTTTCCTTTAGATTTTAATCAATTTATCTGCTCATTCAACCACACGAAAATCAAGCCAACGTGTATCAGAAACAGTACACGCTGTAAACATCACACATGTAAAACCTAATAATGAAAGTTGAATCGCACAACGATGTCAGAATATGGCACAATTTAACTGTGGAACTAGGTGTAGAGAATCTGACTAGCAGTACATTGGTAAGGTTTGATGCATATCCCAAGATAAGTCATAAAGCCTTGAATAAAGATGAAGGCTAAGAGAGCAAAAGTTATGTAATTCTTCAAACATGAATACTAAACGTACAATTCTGGCAAACCATGTCAATTACAATCCATTATACTGATGTGTTTATTTGATTCATTGGAAGACAACGAGTGACTTGTGTTTGGAACATAGTCTTCCTTCCCAAAGTTATACTGACTTCTTATATTGACATTTTTTAAACATGTACAGACAATTTTATTCCCTGGAAAGTAACATATACACAAACAGACAGACACACACAAACACACATATATCAGATATTTTGTCAACTTTCAAATATAAAAGGCACAGCACTATTTTCAAATATAACAGTGTACTGTTTTTATTTTAGTTCTGTACAAAGAGCATACAGCATGTATGTGTATATACGTGTACACGTGTGTGTTCAACTGTGTTATACACAATGCTGCAGTGGCCTGCTCTGCTTCAGCTTGCTCTTTACTGCGCTACACTTGACAGAAAGCTTTTCATGCTGCCTCTTGAGAATGTCTAGTTGGCTCTGCAGGTCCTCGCATGCATCCTTCACCTTCTCAAAATCCTGGAGCAGCTTCTTGTTTCTCAGCAGGCTGCAGCGCTGGCACAGGCGCAGATTGTCTGCACGCAGCTGGTCTTTAGTTATCATTACCCCTGCCAGAGCTTTCCGCTTGTTGCCGATCATTGCCTTTATCTTGGCCAGATTGGCTAGTTTGGCCTGGATCTCCAGCTCCACAAAGTTGATCGTTTCTTTGAGATGTGACTGGAACTGAGAGTGGAGGTACACAATACTGAGATTATTTTCTATGCCTTCAGGACTCTACTGTACAATACATCTTCCCATCCTACTCCGTGGCAATAAATTTACTGCATTTTCAGTTTCAAATGTGGGCTCGAAATTTCCAAGTTTTGTGGTGGGATTTATGGGATGGGTCTTGTTATATTTTCAAGTCTACTTGACAGTTCCATGGCTATCTAAAAAATCAACAGAAGTTGCACCCACATTAGTCTTAATCTACTGAGTTTAATAGGACGTCATACCTCTCTAGTGCTGGTAATTCCTTTCTTTATTCGAATAACCTGCTCTTCATACTCCAAGATCATAGTCTTATAATTCTCATTTTCAAATTTCAGTTTTTCAGCCTTTGTCCTCTCCTCCAGTTCTCCAATAGCTTCTTCCCGGCTTTGTACCCTCATCTGCAGCGCAAGGTTCCGTATTTTTGCAGCAGTGAGCTTATTCTCCGTCTTCTGCTCAGCTGCAAGGAGCCGTTTCACCTCAACAAGAGCTGCCCGCTTTCCCAGCCGCCGAGCGAGAGCCGCAAGGAGTACTTCTTGCATCATCATGATGAAGGCTTGATATTCACAGTCCCACTGCTTCTTCTTCTCCTGGCACTGGGGCCGGAGTTCTTCAACTTGCTGCTGGTAGAGCTGTGATTTGCACTGCCACTGCAACTTTAGGTCCTCTAGAATTTTTAGCTGGTCCTGGTAGCCATGGCGACTCCGCCTTGTACACACAGGCATTGGCACGTTTTCCCTTTCCAACCAGTCAGCTATTATCATCTGCTGCTCGCTGTTCAACTGGCAGAGTTCATCCCTTTCTGACAGGAGGCTCTGCAGAAGCGCTTGGTGTTCCTTATACTCAGCTTCAAGATTATATCTCTCCATCTCCAGCTGCTCTTTGGAAGCTTCATTGTCATGACATCCATCCAGACCAGTCTTCTGCAGCTGCTCATATGAACCTAAATTTACGGGGCAGAGTTATACTAAAGAATCATCCAGTTCTATTAATTAACAGATGGCAACAGCTGATTTTGCCATCTTGAAATTGAGCTATGTTCAGATGAGAAGGCTCAGTTTAAAAATATATTACGACTCTTCGTATGAAACCATGTGTTAAAAACCAACAGGAATTAATTGCCATGTAATTTTCTCTAGAATGTATAGACTTTATAGTTCTTTACCTTTTTTTCTCTGAAATGGTAGTGGATGGCTACCATTGATTGGAGGTAGAACAAGTGGAGCAAAATGTGTGCTGTCTGTAGTTTCTGGACTGTGCACACCCACATCAAGAGCCTAAACAAAGTATACAAGGTATTTTTCACACAAGAATCTACATACTGACACACAAGCACACATAACCATACACAACCTTCCGTCATAGCCAAACAACTTTTTATTAAAATGTACTAAAAATGTATTTCTATTTGTTTCTTTCTTGAGGCAGCAGTACAAATATTTTTAAGGTATCCCATATAATTTAAAGATTCAAAAACACATGCGCCTTCATTTCAGCATTTAAATAAAATGTGTATACACGTACCTGAACGTTGTTTGCTTTCTGAGCACTGTGGTTTGGTCTTATTGGTGGCAGCTTTGTGCAGCCCCTTTTCCTCTTTTCCATATCTACTGGCGCCTCTTGTCTTTTGATGTGAATTCTAAAGATCGATAAGCCTTTTAGTTTTTGGGGAACAGACCTCAGCCAATTACAATAAGCAGCAACGAAGCAAATGAGTACTATGGGAATGGTGAAAGGCGTGATTAATCTGATAACTTGTGTGACTTCACAGCCCCTTTATTACATCATAATTATGCCACAAGTACCATCTCTACATAAATATCAACTTGCTTAACCTGCTAAACCTTGCACGGTTCAAGGTTTTTTCCTTTAGATTTTAATCAATTTATCTGCTCATTCAACCACACGAAAATCAAGCCAACGTGTATCAGAAACAGTACACGCTGTAAACATCACACATGTAAAACCTAATAATGAAAGTTGAATCGCACAACGATGTCAGAATATGGCACAATTTAACTGTGGAACTAGGTGTAGAGAATCTGACTAGCAGTACATTGGTAAGGTTTGATGCATATCCCAAGATAAGTCATAAAGCCTTGAATAAAGATGAAGGCTAAGAGAGCAAAAGTTATGTAATTCTTCAAACATGAATACTAAACGTACAATTCTGGCAAACCATGTCAATTACAATCCATTATACTGATGTGTTTATTTGATTCATTGGAAGACAACGAGTGACTTGTGTTTGGAACATAGTCTTCCTTCCCAAAGTTATACTGACTTCTTATATTGACATTTTTTAAACATGTACAGACAATTTTATTCCCTGGAAAGTAACATATACACAAACAGACAGACACACACAAACACACATATATCAGATATTTTGTCAACTTTCAAATATAAAAGGCACAGCACTATTTTCAAATATAACAGTGTACTGTTTTTATTTTAGTTCTGTACAAAGAGCATACAGCATGTATGTGTATATACGTGTACACGTGTGTGTTCAACTGTGTTATACACAATGCTGCAGTGGCCTGCTCTGCTTCAGCTTGCTCTTTACTGCGCTACACTTGACAGAAAGCTTTTCATGCTGCCTCTTGAGAATGTCTAGTTGGCTCTGCAGGTCCTCGCATGCATCCTTCACCTTCTCAAAATCCTGGAGCAGCTTCTTGTTTCTCAGCAGGCTGCAGCGCTGGCACAGGCGCAGATTGTCTGCACGCAGCTGGTCTTTAGTTATCATTACCCCTGCCAGAGCTTTCCGCTTGTTGCCGATCATTGCCTTTATCTTGGCCAGATTGGCTAGTTTGGCCTGGATCTCCAGCTCCACAAAGTTGATCGTTTCTTTGAGATGTGACTGGAACTGAGAGTGGAGGTACACAATACTGAGATTATTTTCTATGCCTTCAGGACTCTACTGTACAATACATCTTCCCATCCTACTCCGTGGCAATAAATTTACTGCATTTTCAGTTTCAAATGTGGGCTCGAAATTTCCAAGTTTTGTGGTGGGATTTATGGGATGGGTCTTGTTATATTTTCAAGTCTACTTGACAGTTCCATGGCTATCTAAAAAATCAACAGAAGTTGCACCCACATTAGTCTTAATCTACTGAGTTTAATAGGACGTCATACCTCTCTAGTGCTGGTAATTCCTTTCTTTATTCGAATAACCTGCTCTTCATACTCCAAGATCATAGTCTTATAATTCTCATTTTCAAATTTCAGTTTTTCAGCCTTTGTCCTCTCCTCCAGTTCTCCAATAGCTTCTTCCCGGCTTTGTACCCTCATCTGCAGCGCAAGGTTCCGTATTTTTGCAGCAGTGAGCTTATTCTCCGTCTTCTGCTCAGCTGCAAGGAGCCGTTTCACCTCAACAAGAGCTGCCCGCTTTCCCAGCCGCCGAGCGAGAGCCGCAAGGAGTACTTCTTGCATCATCATGATGAAGGCTTGATATTCACAGTCCCACTGCTTCTTCTTCTCCTGGCACTGGGGCCGGAGTTCTTCAACTTGCTGCTGGTAGAGCTGTGATTTGCACTGCCACTGCAACTTTAGGTCCTCTAGAATTTTTAGCTGGTCCTGGTAGCCATGGCGACTCCGCCTTGTACACACAGGCATTGGCACGTTTTCCCTTTCCAACCAGTCAGCTATTATCATCTGCTGCTCGCTGTTCAACTGGCAGAGTTCATCCCTTTCTGACAGGAGGCTCTGCAGAAGCGCTTGGTGTTCCTTATACTCAGCTTCAAGATTATATCTCTCCATCTCCAGCTGCTCTTTGGAAGCTTCATTGTCATGACATCCATCCAGACCAGTCTTCTGCAGCTGCTCATATGAACCTAAATTTACGGGGCAGAGTTATACTAAAGAATCATCCAGTTCTATTAATTAACAGATGGCAACAGCTGATTTTGCCATCTTGAAATTGAGCTATGTTCAGATGAGAAGGCTCAGTTTAAAAATATATTACGACTCTTCGTATGAAACCATGTGTTAAAAACCAACAGGAATTAATTGCCATGTAATTTTCTCTAGAATGTATAGACTTTATAGTTCTTTACCTTTTTTTCTCTGAAATGGTAGTGGATGGCTACCATTGATTGGAGGTAGAACAAGTGGAGCAAAATGTGTGCTGTCTCTAGTTTCTGGACTGTGCACACCCACATCAAGAGCCTAAACAAAGTATACAAGGTATTTTTCACACAAGAATCTACATACTGACACACAAGCACACATAACCATACACAACCTTCCGTCATAGCCAAACAACTTTTTATTAAAATGTACTAAAAATGTATTTCTATTTGTTTCTTTCTTGAGGCAGCAATACAAATATTTTTAAGGTATCCCATATAATTTAAAGATTCAAAAACACATGCGCCTTCATTTCAGCATTTAAATAAAATGTGTATACACGTACCTGAACGTTGTTTGCTTTCTGAGCACTGTGGTTTGGTCTTATTGGTGGCAGCTTTGTGCAGCCCCTTTTCCTCTTTTTCATATCTACTGGCGCCTCTTGTCTTTTGATGTGAATTCTAAAGATCGATAAGCCTTTTAGTTTTTGGGGAACAGACCTCAGCCAATTACAATAAGCAGCAACGAAGCAAATGAGTACTATGGGAATGGTGAAAGGCGTGATTAATCTGATAACTTGTGTGACTTCACAGCCCCTTTATTACATCATAATTATGCCACAAGTACCATCTCTACATAAATATCAACTTGCTTAACCTGCTAAACCTTGCACGGTTCAAGGTTTTTTCCTTTAGATTTTAATCAATTTATCTGCTCATTCAACCACACGAAAATCAAGCCAACGTGTATCAGAAACAGTACACGCTGTAAACATCACACATGTAAAACCTAATAATGAAAGTTGAATCGCACAACGATGTCAAAATATGGCACAATTTAACTGTGGAACTAGGTGGAGAGAATCTGACTAGCAGTACATTGGTAAGGTTTGATGCATATCCCAAGATAAGTCATAAAGCCTTGAATAAAGATGAAGGCTAAGAGAGCAAAAGTTATGTAATTCTTCAAACATGAATACTAAACGTACAATTCTGGCAAACCATGTCAATTACAATCCATTATACTGATGTGTTTATTTGATTCATTGGAAGACAACGAGTGACTTGTGTTTGGAACATAGTCTTCCTTCCCAAAGTTATACTGACTTCTTATATTGACATTTTTTAAACATGTACAGACAATTGTATTCCCTGGAAAGTAACATATACACAAACAGACAGACACACACAAACACACATATATCAGATATATTGTCAACTTTCAAATATAAAAGGCACAGCACTATTTTCAAATATAACAGTGTACTGTTTTTATTTTAGTTCTGCACAAAGAGCATACAGCATGTATGTGTATATACGTGTACACGTGTGTGTTCAACTGTGTTATACACAATGCCGCAGTGGCCTGCTCTGCTTCAGCTTGCTCTTTACTGTGCTACACTTGACAGAGAGCTTTTCATGCTGCCTCTTGAGAATGTCTAGTTGGCTCTGTAGGTCCTCGCATGCATCCTTCACCTTCTCAAAATCCTGGAGCAGCTTCTTGTTTCTGAGCAGGCTGCAGCGCTGGCACAGGCGCAGATTGTCTGCACGCAGCTTGTCTTTAGTTATCATTACCCCTGCCAGAGCTTTCCGCTTGTTGCCGATCATTGCCTTTATCTTGGCCAGATTGGCTAGTTTGGCCTGGATCTCCAGCTCCACAAAGTTGATCGTTTCTTTGAGATGTGACTGGAACTGAGAGTGGAGGTACACAATACTGAGATTATTTTCTATGCCTTCAGGACTCTACTGTACAATACATCTTCCCATCCTACTCCGTGGCAATAAATTTACTGCATTTTCAGTTTTAAATGTGGGCTCGAAATTTCCAAGTTTTGTGGTGGGATTTATGGGATGGGTCTTGTTATGTTTTCAAGTCTACTTGACAGTTCCATGGCTATCTAAAAAATCAACAGAAGTTGCACCCACATTAGTCTTAATCTACTGAGTTTAATAGGACGTCATACCTCTCTAGTGCTGGTAATTCCTTTCTTTATTCGAATAACCTCCTCTTCATACTCCAAGATCATAGTCTTATAATTCTCATTTTCAAATTTCAGTTTTTCAGCCTTTGTCCTCTCCTCCAGTTCTCCAATAGCTTCTTCCCGGCTTTGTACCCTCATCTGCAGCGCAAGGTTCCGTATTTTTGCAGCAGTGAGCTTATTCTCCGTCTTCTGCTCAGCTGCAAGGAGCCGTTTCACCTCAACAAGAGCTGCCCGCTTTCCCAGCCGCCGGGCGAGAGCCGCAAGGAGTACTTCTTGCATCATCATGATGAAGGCTTGATATTCACAGTCCCACTGCTTCTTCTTCTCCTGGCACTGGGGCCGGAGTTCTTCAACTTGCTGCTGGTAGAGCTGTGATTTGCACTGCCACTGCAACTTTAGGTCCTCTAGAATTTTTAGCTGGTCCTGGTAGCCATGGCGACTCCGCCTTGTACACACAGGCATTGGCACGTTTTCCCTTTCCAACCAGTCAGCTATTATCATCTGCTGCTCGCTGTTCAACTGGCAGAGTTCATCCCTTTCTGACAGGAGGCTCTGCAGAAGCGCTTGGTGTTCCTTATACTCAGCTTCAAGATTATATCTCTCCATCTCCAGCTGCTCTTTGGAAGCTTCATTGTCATGACATCCATCCAGACCAGTCTTCTGCAGCTGCTCATATGAACCTAAATTTACGGGGCAGAGTTATACTAAAGAATCATCCAGTTCTATTAATTAACAGATGGCAACAGCTGATTTTGCCATCTTGAAATTGAGCTATGTTCAGATGAGAAGGCTCAGTTTAAAAATATATTACGACTCTTCGTATGAAACCATGTGTTAAAAACCAACAGGAATTAATTGCCATGTAATTTTCTCTAGAATGTATAGACTTTATAGTTCTTTACCTTTTTTTCTCTGAAATGGTAGTGGATGGCTACCATTGATTGGAGGTAGAACAAGTGGAGCAAAATGTGTGCTGTCTCTAGTTTCTGGACTGTGCACACCCACATCAAGAGCCTAAACAAAGTATACAAGGTATTTTTCACACAAGAATCTACATAGTGACACACAAGCACACATAACCATACACAACCTTCCATCATAGCCAAACAACTTTTTATTAAAATGTACTAAAAATGTATTTCTATTTGTTTCTTTCTTGAGGCAGCAGTACAAATATTTTTAAGGTATCCCATATAATTTAAAGATTCAAAAACACATGCGCCTTCATTTCAGCATTTAAATAAAATGTGTATACACGTACCTGAACGTTGTTTGCTTTCTGAGCACTGTGGTTTGGTCTTATTGGTGGCAGCTTTGTGCAGCCCCTTTTCCTCTTTTTCATATCTACTGGCGCCTCTTGTCTTTTGATGTGAATTCTAAAGATCGATAAGCCTTTTAGTTTTTGGGGAACAGACCTCAGCCAATTACAATAAGCAGCAACGAAGCAAATGAGTACTATGGGAATGGTGAAAGGCGTGATTAATCTGATAACTTGTGTGACTTCACAGCCCCTTTATTACATCATAATTATGCCACAAGTACCATCTCTACATAAATATCAACTTGCTTAACCTGCTAAACCTTGCACGGTTCAAGGTTTTTTCCTTTAGATTTTAATCAATTTATCTGCTCATTCAACCACACGAAAATCAAGCCAACGTGTATCAGAAACAGTACACGCTGTAAACATCACACATGTAAAACCTAATAATGAAAGTTGAATCGCACAACGATGTCAAAATATGGCACAATTTAACTGTGGAACTAGGTGGAGAGAATCTGACTAGCAGTACATTGGTAAGGTTTGATGCATATCCCAAGATAAGTCATAAAGCCTTGAATAAAGATGAAGGCTAAGAGAGCAAAAGTTATGTAATTCTTCAAACATGAATACTAAACGTACAATTCTGGCAAACCATGTCAATTACAATCCATTATACTGATGTGTTTATTTGATTCATTGGAAGACAACGAGTGACTTGTGTTTGGAACATAGTCTTCCTTCCCAAAGTTATACTGACTTCTTATATTGACATTTTTTAAACATGTACAGACAATTGTATTCCCTGGAAAGTAACATATACACAAACAGACAGACACACACAAACACACATATATCAGATATATTGTCAACTTTCAAATATAAAAGGCACAGCACTATTTTCAAATATAACAGTGTACTGTTTTTATTTTAGTTCTGCACAAAGAGCATACAGCATGTATGTGTATATACGTGTACACGTGTGTGTTCAACTGTGTTATACACAATGCCGCAGTGGCCTGCTCTGCTTCAGCTTGCTCTTTACTGTGCTACACTTGACAGAGAGCTTTTCATGCTGCCTCTTGAGAATGTCTAGTTGGCTCTGTAGGTCCTCGCATGCATCCTTCACCTTCTCAAAATCCTGGAGCAGCTTCTTGTTTCTGAGCAGGCTGCAGCGCTGGCACAGGCGCAGATTGTCTGCACGCAGCTTGTCTTTAGTTATCATTACCCCTGCCAGAGCTTTCCGCTTGTTGCCGATCATTGCCTTTATCTTGGCCAGATTGGCTAGTTTGGCCTGGATCTCCAGCTCCACAAAGTTGATCGTTTCTTTGAGATGTGACTGGAACTGAGAGTGGAGGTACACAATACTGAGATTATTTTCTATGCCTTCAGGACTCTACTGTACAATACATCTTCCCATCCTACTCCGTGGCAATAAATTTACTGCATTTTCAGTTTTAAATGTGGGCTCGAAATTTCCAAGTTTTGTGGTGGGATTTATGGGATGGGTCTTGTTATGTTTTCAAGTCTACTTGACAGTTCCATGGCTATCTAAAAAATCAACAGAAGTTGCACCCACATTAGTCTTAATCTACTGAGTTTAATAGGACGTCATACCTCTCTAGTGCTGGTAATTCCTTTCTTTATTCGAATAACCTCCTCTTCATACTCCAAGATCATAGTCTTATAATTCTCATTTTCAAATTTCAGTTTTTCAGCCTTTGTCCTCTCCTCCAGTTCTCCAATAGCTTCTTCCCGGCTTTGTACCCTCATCTGCAGCGCAAGGTTCCGTATTTTTGCAGCAGTGAGCTTATTCTCCGTCTTCTGCTCAGCTGCAAGGAGCCGTTTCACCTCAACAAGAGCTGCCCGCTTTCCCAGCCGCCGGGCGAGAGCCGCAAGGAGTACTTCTTGCATCATCATGATGAAGGCTTGATATTCACAGTCCCACTGCTTCTTCTTCTCCTGGCACTGGGGCCGGAGTTCTTCAATTTGCTGCTGGTAGAGCTGTGATTTACACTGCCACTGCAACTTTAGGTCCTCTAGAATTTTTAGCTGGTCCTGGTAGCCATGGCGACTCCGCCTTGTACACACAGGCATTGGCACGTTTTCCCTTTCCAACCAGTCAGCTATTATCATCTGCTGCTCGCTGTTCAACTGGCAGAGTTCATCCCTTTCTGACAGGAGGCTCTGCAGAAGCGCTTGGTGTTCCTTATACTCAGCTTCAAGATTAGATCTCTCCATCTCCAGCTGCTCTTTGGAAGCTTCATTGTCATGACATCCATCCAGACCAGTCTTCTGCAGCTGCTCATATGAACCTAAATTTACGGGGCAGAGTTATACTAAAGAATCATCCAGTTCTATTAATTAACAGATGGCAACAGCTGATTTTGCCATCTTGAAATTGAGCTATGTTCAGATGAGAAGGCTCAGTTTAAAAATATATTACGACTCTTCGTATGAAACCATGTGTTAAAAACCAACAGGAATTAATTGCCATGTAATTTTCTCTAGAATGTATAGACTTTATAGTTCTTTACCTTTTTTTCTCTGAAATGGTAGTGGATGGCTACCATTGATTGGAGGTAGAACAAGTGGAGCAAAATGTGTGCTGTCTCTAGTTTCTGGACTGTGCACACCCACATCAAGAGCCTAAACAAAGTATACAAGGTATTTTTCACACAAGAATCTACATACTGACACACAAGCACACATAACCATACACAACCTTCCATCATAGCCAAACAACTTTTTATTAAAATGTACTAAAAATGTATTTCTATTTGTTTCTTTCTTGAGGCAGCAGTACAAATATTTTTAAGGTATCCCATATAATTTAAAGATTCAAAAACACATGCGCCTTCATTTCAGCATTTAAATAAAATGTGTATACACGTACCTGAACGTTGTTTGCTTTCTGAGCACTGTGGTTTGGTCTTATTGGTGGCAGCTTTGTGCAGCCCCTTTTCCTCTTTTCCATATCTACTGGCGCCTCTTGTCTTTTGATGTGAATTCTAAAGATCGATAAGCCTTTTAGTTTTTGGGGAACAGACCTCAGCCAATTACAATAAGCAGCAACGAAGCAAATGAGTACTATGGGAATGGTGAAAGGCGTGATTATACTGATGTGTTTATTTGATTCATTGGAAGACAACGAGTGACTTGTGTTTGGAACATAGTCTTCCTTCCCAAAGTTATACTGACTTCTTATATTGACATTTTTTAAACATGTACAGACAATTGTATTCCCTGGAAAGTAACATATACACAAACAGACAGACACACACAAACACACATATATCAGATATATTGTCAACTTTCAAATATAAAAGGCACAGCACTATTTTCAAATATAACAGTGTACTGTTTTTATTTTAGTTCTGCACAAAGAGCATACAGCATGTATGTGTATATACGTGTACACGTGTGTGTTCAACTGTGTTATACACAATGCCGCAGTGGCCTGCTCTGCTTCAGCTTGCTCTTTACTGTGCTACACTTGACAGAGAGCTTTTCATGCTGCCTCTTGAGAATGTCTAGTTGGCTCTGTAGGTCCTCGCATGCATCCTTCACCTTCTCAAAATCCTGGAGCAGCTTCTTGTTTCTGAGCAGGCTGCAGCGCTGGCACAGGCGCAGATTGTCTGCACGCAGCTTGTCTTTAGTTATCATTACCCCTGCCAGAGCTTTCCGCTTGTTGCCGATCATTGCCTTTATCTTGGCCAGATTGGCTAGTTTGGCCTGGATCTCCAGCTCCACAAAGTTGATCGTTTCTTTGAGATGTGACTGGAACTGAGAGTGGAGGTACACAATACTGAGATTATTTTCTATGCCTTCAGGACTCTACTGTACAATACATCTTCCCATCCTACTCCGTGGCAATAAATTTACTGCATTTTCAGTTTTAAATGTGGGCTCGAAATTTCCAAGTTTTGTGGTGGGATTTATGGGATGGGTCTTGTTATGTTTTCAAGTCTACTTGACAGTTCCATGGCTATCTAAAAAATCAACAGAAGTTGCACCCACATTAGTCTTAATCTACTGAGTTTAATAGGACGTCATACCTCTCTAGTGCTGGTAATTCCTTTCTTTATTCGAATAACCTCCTCTTCATACTCCAAGATCATAGTCTTATAATTCTCATTTTCAAATTTCAGTTTTTCAGCCTTTGTCCTCTCCTCCAGTTCTCCAATAGCTTCTTCCCGGCTTTGTACCCTCATCTGCAGCGCAAGGTTCCGTATTTTTGCAGCAGTGAGCTTATTCTCCGTCTTCTGCTCAGCTGCAAGGAGCCGTTTCACCTCAACAAGAGCTGCCCGCTTTCCCAGCCGCCGGGCGAGAGCCGCAAGGAGTACTTCTTGCATCATCATGATGAAGGCTTGATATTCACAGTCCCACTGCTTCTTCTTCTCCTGGCACTGGGGCCGGAGTTCTTCAATTTGCTGCTGGTAGAGCTGTGATTTACACTGCCACTGCAACTTTAGGTCCTCTAGAATTTTTAGCTGGTCCTGGTAGCCATGGCGACTCCGCCTTGTACACACAGGCATTGGCACGTTTTCCCTTTCCAACCAGTCAGCTATTATCATCTGCTGCTCGCTGTTCAACTGGCAGAGTTCATCCCTTTCTGACAGGAGGCTCTGCAGAAGCGCTTGGTGTTCCTTATACTCAGCTTCAAGATTAGATCTCTCCATCTCCAGCTGCTCTTTGGAAGCTTCATTGTCATGACATCCATCCAGACCAGTCTTCTGCAGCTGCTCATATGAACCTAAATTTACGGGGCAGAGTTATACTAAAGAATCATCCAGTTCTATTAATTAACAGATGGCAACAGCTGATTTTGCCATCTTGAAATTGAGCTATGTTCAGATGAGAAGGCTCAGTTTAAAAATATATTACGACTCTTCGTATGAAACCATGTGTTAAAAACCAACAGGAATTAATTGCCATGTAATTTTCTCTAGAATGTATAGACTTTATAGTTCTTTACCTTTTTTTCTCTGAAATGGTAGTGGATGGCTACCATTGATTGGAGGTAGAACAAGTGGAGCAAAATGTGTGCTGTCTCTAGTTTCTGGACTGTGCACACCCACATCAAGAGCCTAAACAAAGTATACAAGGTATTTTTCACACAAGAATCTACATACTGACACACAAGCACACATAACCATACACAACCTTCCATCATAGCCAAACAACTTTTTATTAAAATGTACTAAAAATGTATTTCTATTTGTTTCTTTCTTGAGGCAGCAGTACAAATATTTTTAAGGTATCCCATATAATTTAAAGATTCAAAAACACATGCGCCTTCATTTCAGCATTTAAATAAAATGTGTATACACGTACCTGAACGTTGTTTGCTTTCTGAGCACTGTGGTTTGGTCTTATTGGTGGCAGCTTTGTGCAGCCCCTTTTCCTCTTTTCCATATCTACTGGCGCCTCTTGTCTTTTGATGTGAATTCTAAAGATCGATAAGCCTTTTAGTTTTTGGGGAACAGACCTCAGCCAATTACAATAAGCAGCAACGAAGCAAATGAGTACTATGGGAATGGTGAAAGGCGTGATTAATCTGATAACTTGTGTGACTTCACAGCCCCTTTATTACATCATAATTATGCCACAAGTACCATCTCTACATAAATATCAACTTGCTAAACCTGCTAAACCTTGCACGGTTCAAGGTTTTTTCCTTTAGATTTTAATCAATTTATCTGCTCATTCAACCACACGAAAATCAAGCCAACGTGTATCAGAAACAGTACACGCTGTAAACATCACACATGTAAAACCTAATAATGAAAGTTGAATCGCACAACGATGTCAAAATATGGCACAATTTAACTGTGGAACTAGGTGGAGAGAATCTGACTAGCAGTACATTGGTAAGGTTTGATGCATATCCCAAGATAAGTCATAAAGCCTTGAATAAAGATGAAGGCTAAGAGAGCAAAAGTTATGTAATTCTTCAAACATGAATACTAAACGTACAATTCTGGCAAACCATGTCAATTACAATCCATTATACTGATGTGTTTATTTGATTCATTGGAAGACAACGAGTGACTTGTGTTTGGAACATAGTCTTCCTTCCCAAAGTTATACTGACTTCTTATATTGACATTTTTTAAACATGTACAGACAATTGTATTCCCTGGAAAGTAACATATACACAAACAGACAGACACACACAAACACACATATATCAGATATTTTGTCAACTTTCAAATATAAAAGGCACAGCACTATTTTCAAATATAACAGTGTACTGTTTTTATTTTAGTTCTGCACAAAGAGCATACAGCATGTATGTGTATATACGTGTACACGTGTGTGTTCAACTGTGTTATACACAATGCCGCAGTGGCCTGCTCTGCTTCAGCTTGCTCTTTACTGTGCTACACTTGACAGAGAGCTTTTCATGCTGCCTCTTGAGAATGTCTAGTTGGCTCTGCAGGTCCTCGCATGCATCCTTCACCTTCTCAAAATCCTGGAGCAGCTTCTTGTTTCTCAGCAGGCTGCAGCGCTGGCACAGGCGCAGATTGTCTGCACGCAGCTTGTCTTTAGTTATCATTACCCCTGCCAGAGCTTTCCGCTTGTTGCCGATCATTGCCTTTATCTTGGCCAGATTGGCTAGTTTGGCCTGGATCTCCAGCTCCACAAAGTTGATCGTTTCTTTGAGATGTGACTGGAACTGAGAGTGGAGGTACACAATACTGAGATTATTTTCTATGCCTTCAGGACTCTACTGTACAATACATCTTCCCATCCTACTCCGTGGCAATAAATTTACTGCATTTTCAGTTTTAAATGTGGGCTCGAAATTTCCAAGTTTTGTGGTGGGATTTATGGGATGGGTCTTGTTATGTTTTCAAGTCTACTTGACAGTTCCATGGCTATCTAAAAAATCAACAGAAGTTGCACCCACATTAGTCTTAATCTACTGAGTTTAATAGGACGTCATACCTCTCTAGTGCTGGTAATTCCTTTCTTTATTCGAATAACCTCCTCTTCATACTCCAAGATCATAGTCTTATAATTCTCATTTTCAAATTTCAGTTTTTCAGCCTTTGTCCTCTCCTCCAGTTCTCCAATAGCTTCTTCCCGGCTTTGTACCCTCATCTGCAGCGCAAGGTTCCGTATTTTTGCAGCAGTGAGCTTATTCTCCGTCTTCTGCTCAGCTGCAAGGAGCCGTTTCACCTCAACAAGAGCTGCCCGCTTTCCCAGCCGCCGGGCGAGAGCCGCAAGGAGTACTTCTTGCATCATCATGATGAAGGCTTGATATTCACAGTCCCACTGCTTCTTCTTCTCCTGGCACTGGGGCCGGAGTTCTTCAATTTGCTGCTGGTAGAGCTGTGATTTACACTGCCACTGCAACTTTAGGTCCTCTAGAATTTTTAGCTGGTCCTGGTAGCCATGGCGACTCCGCCTTGTACACACAGGCATTGGCACGTTTTCCCTTTCCAACCAGTCAGCTATTATCATCTGCGGCTCGCTGTTCAACTGGCAGAGTTCATCCCTTTCTGACAGGAGGCTCTGCAGAAGCGCTTGGTGTTCCTTATACTCAGCTTCAAGATTAGATCTCTCCATCTCCAGCTGCTCTTTGGAAGCTTCATTGTCATGACATCCATCCAGACCAGTCTTCTGCAGCTGCTCATATGAACCTAAATTTACGGGGCAGAGTTACACTAAAGAATCATCCAGTTCTATTAATTAACAGATGGCAACAGCTGATTTTGCCATCTTGAAATTGAGCTATGTTCAGATGAGAAGGCTCAGTTTAAAAATATATTACGACTCTTCGTATGAAACCATGTGTTAAAAACCAACAGGAATTAATTGCCATGTAATTTTCTCTAGAATGTATAGACTTTATAGTTCTTTACCTTTTTTTCTCTGAAATGGTAGTGGATGGCTACCATTGATTGGAGGTAGAACAAGTGGAGCAAAATGTGTGCTGTCTCTAGTTTCTGGACTGTGCACACCCACATCAAGAGCCTAAACAAAGTATACAAGGTATTTTTCACACAAGAATCTACATAGTGACACACAAGCACACATAACCATACACAACCTTCCATCATAGCCAAACAACTTTTTATTAAAATGTACTAAAAATGTATTTCTATTTGTTTCTTTCTTGAGGCAGCAGTACAAATATTTTTAAGGTATCCCATATAATTTAAAGATTCAAAAACACATGCGCCTTCATTTCAGCATTTAAATAAAATGTGTATACACGTACCTGAACGTTGTTTGCTTTCTGAGCACTGTGGTTTGGTCTTATTGGTGGCAGCTTTGTGCAGCCCCTTTTCCTCTTTTCCATATCTACTGGCGCCTCTTGTCTTTTGATGTGAATTCTAAAGATCGATAAGCCTTTTAGTTTTTGGGGAACAGACCTCAGCCAATTACAATAAGCAGCAACGAAGCAAATGAGTACTATGGGAATGGTGAAAGGCGTGATTAATCTGATAACTTGTGTGACTTCACAGCCCCTTTATTACATCATAATTATGCCACAAGTACCATCTCTACATAAATATCAACTTGCTTAACCTGCTAAACCTTGCACGGTTCAAGGTTTTTTCCTTTAGATTTTAATCAATTTATCTGCTCATTCAACCACACGAAAATCAAGCCAACGTGTATCAGAAACAGTACACGCTGTAAACATCACACATGTAAAACCTAATAATGAAAGTTGAATCGCACAACGATGTCAAAATATGGCACAATTTAACTGTGGAACTAGGTGGAGAGAATCTGACTAGCAGTACATTGGTAAGGTTTGATGCATATCCCAAGATAAATCATAAAGCCTTGAATAAAGATGAAGGCTAAGAGAGCAAAAGTTATGTAATTCTTCAAACATGAATACTAAACGTACAATTCTGGCAAACCATGTCAATTACAATCCATTATACTGATGTGTTTATTTGATTCATTGGAAGACAACGAGTGACTTGTGTTTGGAACATAGTCTTCCTTCCCAAAGTTATACTGACTTCTTATATTGACATTTTTTAAACATGTACAGACAATTGTATTCCCTGGAAAGTAACATATACACAAACAGACAGACACACACAAACACACATATATCAGATATTTTGTCAACTTTCAAATATAAAAGGCACAGCACTATTTTCAAATATAACAGTGTACTGTTTTTATTTTAGTTCTGCACAAAGAGCATACAGCATGTATGTGTATATACGTGTACACGTGTGTGTTCAACTGTGTTATACACAATGCCGCAGTGGCCTGCTCTGCTTCAGCTTGCTCTTTACTGTGCTACACTTGACAGAGAGCTTTTCATGCTGCCTCTTGAGAATGTCTAGTTGGCTCTGCAGGTCCTCGCATGCATCCTTCACCTTCTCAAAATCCTGGAGCAGCTTCTTGTTTCTCAGCAGGCTGCAGCGCTGGCACAGGCGCAGATTGTCTGCACGCAGCTTGTCTTTAGTTATCATTACCCCTGCCAGAGCTTTCCGCTTGTTGCCGATCATTGCCTTTATCTTGGCCAGATTGGCTAGTTTGGCCTGGATCTCCAGCTCCACAAAGTTGATCGTTTCTTTGAGATGTGACTGGAACTGAGAGTGGAGGTACACAATACTGAGATTATTTTCTATGCCTTCAGGACTCTACTGTACAATACATCTTCCCATCCTACTCCGTGGCAATAAATTTACTGCATTTTCAGTTTTAAATGTGGGCTCGAAATTTCCAAGTTTTGTGGTGGGATTTATGGGATGGGTCTTGTTATGTTTTCAAGTCTACTTGACAGTTCCATGGCTATCTAAAAAATCAACAGAAGTTGCACCCACATTAGTCTTAATCTACTGAGTTTAATAGGACGTCATACCTCTCTAGTGCTGGTAATTCCTTTCTTTATTCGAATAACCTCCTCTTCATACTCCAAGATCATAGTCTTATAATTCTCATTTTCAAATTTCAGTTTTTCAGCCTTTGTCCTCTCCTCCAGTTCTCCAATAGCTTCTTCCCGGCTTTGTACCCTCATCTGCAGCGCAAGGTTCCGTATTTTTGCAGCAGTGAGCTTATTCTCCGTCTTCTGCTCAGCTGCAAGGAGCCGTTTCACCTCAACAAGAGCTGCCCGCTTTCCCAGCCGCCGGGCGAGAGCCGCAAGGAGTACTTCTTGCATCATCATGATGAAGGCTTGATATTCACAGTCCCACTGCTTCTTCTTCTCCTGGCACTGGGGCCGGAGTTCTTCAACTTGCTGCTGGTAGAGCTGTGATTTGCACTGCCACTGCAACTTTAGGTCCTCTAGAATTTTTAGCTGGTCCTGGTAGCCATGGCGACTCCGCCTTGTACACACAGGCATTGGCACGTTTTCCCTTTCCAACCAGTCAGCTATTATCATCTGCTGCTCGCTGTTCAACTGGCAGAGTTCATCCCTTTCTGACAGGAGGCTCTGCAGAAGCGCTTGGTGTTCCTTATACTCAGCTTCAAGATTATATCTCTCCATCTCCAGCTGCTCTTTGGAAGCTTCATTGTCATGACATCCATCCAGACCAGTCTTCTGCAGCTGCTCATATGAACCTAAATTTACGGGGCAGAGTTATACTAAAGAATCATCCAGTTCTATTAATTAACAGATGGCAACAGCTGATTTTGCCATCTTGAAATTGAGCTATGTTCAGATGAGAAGGCTCAGTTTAAAAATATATTACGACTCTTCGTATGAAACCATGTGTTAAAAACCAACAGGAATTAATTGCCATGTAATTTTCTCTAGAATGTATAGACTTTATAGTTCTTTACCTTTTTTTCTCTGAAATGGTAGTGGATGGCTGCCATTGATTGGAGGTAGAACAAGTGGAGCAAAATGTGTGCTGTCTCTAGTTTCTGGACTGTGCACACCCACATCAAGAGCCTAAACAAAGTATACAAGGTATTTTTCACACAAGAATCTACATACTGACACACAAGCACACATAACCATACACAACCTTCCATCATAGCCAAACAACTTTTTATTAAAATGTACTAAAAATGTATTTCTATTTGTTTCTTTCTTGAGGCAGCAGTACAAATATTTTTAAGGTATCCCATATAATTTAAAGATTCAAAAACACATGCGCCTTCATTTCAGCATTTAAATAAAATGTGTATACACGTACCTGAACGTTGTTTGCTTTCTGAGCACTGTGGTTTGGTCTTATTGGTGGCAGCTTTGTGCAGCCCCTTTTCCTCTTTTCCATATCTACTGGCGCCTCTTGTCTTTTGATGTGAATTCTAAAGATCGATAAGCCTTTTAGTTTTTGGGGAACAGACCTCAGCCAATTACAATAAGCAGCAACGAAGCAAATGAGTACTATGGGAATGGTGAAAGGCGTGATTAATCTGATAACTTGTGTGACTTCACAGCCCCTTTATTACATCATAATTATGCCACAAGTACCATCTCTACATAAATATCAACTTGCTAAACCTGCTAAACCTTGCACGGTTCAAGGTTTTTTCCTTTAGATTTTAATCAATTTATCTGCTCATTCAACCACACGAAAATCAAGCCAACGTGTATCAGAAACAGTACACGCTGTAAACATCACACATGTAAAACCTAATAATGAAAGTTGAATCGCACAACGATGTCAGAATATGGCACAATTTAACTGTGGAACTAGGTGGAGAGAATCTGACTAGCAGTACATTGGTAAGGTTTGATGCATATCCCAAGATAAGTCATAAAGCCTTGAATAAAGATGAAGGCTAAGAGAGCAAAAGTTATGTAATTCTTCAAACATGAATACTAAACGTACAATTCTGGCAAACCATGTCAATTACAATCCATTATACTGATGTGTTTATTTGATTCATTGGAAGACAACGAGTGACTTGTGTTTGGAACATAGTCTTCCTTCCCAAAGTTATACTGACTTCTTATATTGACATTTTTTAAACATGTACAGACAATTGTATTCCCTGGAAAGTAACATATACACAAACAGACAGACACACACAAACACACATATATCAGATATTTTGTCAACTTTCAAATATAAAAGGCACAGCACTATTTTCAAATATAACAGTGTACTGTTTTATTTTAGTTCTGCACAAAGAGCATACAGCATGTATGTGTATATACGTGTACACGTGCGTGTTCAACTGTGTTATACACAATGCTGCAGTGGCCTGCTCTGCTTCAGCTTGCTCTTTACTGTGCTACACTTGACAGAGAGCTTTTCATGCTGCCTCTTGAGAATGTCTAGTTGGCTCTGCAGGTCCTCGCATGCATCCTTCACCTTCTCAAAATCCTGGAGCAGCTTCTTGTTTCTCAGCAGGCTGCAGCGCTGGCACAGGCGCAGATTGTCTGCACGCAGCTTGTCTTTAGTTATCATTACCCCTGCCAGAGCTTTCCGCTTGTTGCCGATCATTGCCTTTATCTTGGCCAGATTGGCTAGTTTGGCCTGGATCTCCAGCTCCACAAAGTTGATCGTTTCTTTGAGATGTGACTGGAACTGAGAGTGGAGGTACACAATACTGAGATTATTTTCTATGCCTTCAGGACTCTACTGTACAATACATCTTCCCATCCTACTCCGTGGCAATAAATTTACTGCATTTTCAGTTTTAAATGTGGGCTCGAAATGTCCAAGTTTTGTGGTGGGATTTATGGGATGGGTCTTGTTATGTTTTCAAGTCTACTTGACAGTTCCATGGCTATCTAAAAAATCAACAGAAGTTGCACCCACATTAGTCTTAATCTACTGAGTTTAATAGGACGTCATACCTCTCTAGTGCTGGTAATTCCTTTCTTTATTCGAATAACCTCCTCTTCATACTCCAAGATCATAGTCTTATAATTCTCATTTTCAAATTTCAGTTTTTCAGCCTTTGTCCTCTCCTCCAGTTCTCCAATAGCTTCTTCCCGGCTTTGTACCCTCATCTGCAGCGCAAGGTTCCGTATTTTTGCAGCAGTGAGCTTATTCTCCGTCTTCTGCTCAGCTGCAAGGAGCCGTTTCACCTCAACAAGAGCTGCCCGCTTTCCCAGCCGCCGGGCGAGAGCCGCAAGGAGTACTTCTTGCATCATCATGATGAAGGCTTGATATTCACAGTCCCACTGCTTCTTCTTCTCCTGGCACTGGGGCCGGAGTTCTTCAACTTGCTGCTGGTAGAGCTGTGATTTGCACTGCCACTGCAACTTTAGGTCCTCTAGAATTTTTAGCTGGTCCTGGTAGCCATGGCGACTCCACCTTGTACACACAGGCATTGGCACGTTTTCCCTTTCCAACCAGTCAGCTATTATCATCTGCTGCTCGCTGTTCAACTGGCAGAGTTCATCCCTTTCTGACAGGAGGCTCTGCAGAAGCGCTTGGTGTTCCTTATACTCAGCTTCAAGATTATATCTCTCCATCTCCAGCTGCTCTTTGGAAGCTTCATTGTCATGACATCCATCCAGACCAGTCTTCTGCAGCTGCTCATATGAACCTAAATTTACGGGGCAGAGTTATACTAAAGAATCATCCAGTTCTATTAATTAACAGATGGCAACAGCTGATTTTGCCATCTTGAAATTGAGCTATGTTCAGATGAGAAGGCTCAGTTTAAAAATATATTACGACTCTTCGTATGAAACCATGTGTTAAAAACCAACAGGAATTAATTGCCATGTAATTTTCTCTAGAATGTATAGACTTTATAGTTCTTTACCTTTTTTTCTCTGAAATGGTAGTGGATGGCTGCCATTGATTGGAGGTAGAACAAGTGGAGCAAAATGTGTGCTGTCTCTAGTTTCTGGACTGTGCACACCCACATCAAGAGCCTAAACAAAGTATACAAGGTATTTTTCACACAAGAATCTACATAGTGACACACAAGCACACATAACCATACACAACCTTCCATCATAGCCAAACAACTTTTTATTAAAATGTACTAAAAATGTATTTCTATTTGTTTCTTTCTTGAGGCAGCAGTACAAATATTTTTAAGGTATCCCATATAATTTAAAGATTCAAAAACACATGCGCCTTCATTTCAGCATTTAAATAAAATGTGTATACACGTACCTGAACGTTGTTTGCTTTCTGAGCACTGTGGTTTGGTCTTATTGGTGGCAGCTTTGTGCAGCCCCTTTTCCTCTTTTCCATATCTACTGGCGCCTCTTGTCTTTTGATGTGAATTCTAAAGATCGATAAGCCTTTTAGTTTTTGGGGAACAGACCTCAGCCAATTACAATAAGCAGCAACGAAGCAAATGAGTACTATGGGAATGGTGAAAGGCGTGATTAATCTGATAACTTGTGTGACTTCACAGCCCCTTTATTACATCATAATTATGCCACAAGTACCATCTCTACATAAATATCAACTTGCTTAACCTGCTAAACCTTGCACGGTTCAAGGTTTTTTCCTTTAGATTTTAATCAATTTATCTGCTCATTCAACCACACGAAAATCAAGCCAACGTGTATCAGAAACAGTACACGCTGTAAACATCACACATGTAAAACCTAATAATGAAAGTTGAATCGCACAACGATGTCAAAATATGGCACAATTTAACTGTGGAACTAGGTGGAGAGAATCTGACTAGCAGTACATTGGTAAGGTTTGATGCATATCCCAAGATAAGTCATAAAGCCTTGAATAAAGATGAAGGCTAAGAGAGCAAAAGTTATGTAATTCTTCAAACATGAATACTAAACGTACAATTCTGGCAAACCATGTCAATTACAATCCATTATACTGATGTGTTTATTTGATTCATTGGAAGACAACGAGTGACTTGTGTTTGGAACATAGTCTTCCTTCCCAAAGTTATACTGACTTCTTATATTGACATTTTTTAAACATGTACAGACAATTGTATTCCCTGGAAAGTAACATATACACAAACAGACAGACACACACAAACACACATATATCAGATATTTTGTCAACTTTCAAATATAAAAGGCACAGCACTATTTTCAAATATAACAGTGTACTGTTTTTATTTTAGTTCTGCACAAAGAGCATACAGCATGTATGTGTATATACGTGTACACGTGTGTGTTCAACTGTGTTATACACAATGCCGCAGTGGCCTGCTCTGCTTCAGCTTGCTCTTTACTGTGCTACACTTGACAGAGAGCTTTTCATGCTGCCTCTTGAGAATGTCTAGTTGGCTCTGCAGGTCCTCGCATGCATCCTTCACCTTCTCAAAATCCTGGAGCAGCTTCTTGTTTCTCAGCAGGCTGCAGCGCTGGCACAGGCGCAGATTGTCTGCACGCAGCTTGTCTTTAGTTATCATTACCCCTGCCAGAGCTTTCCGCTTGTTGCCGATCATTGCCTTTATCTTGGCCAGATTGGCTAGTTTGGCCTGGATCTCCAGCTCCACAAAGTTGATCGTTTCTTTGAGATGTGACTGGAACTGAGAGTGGAGGTACACAATACTGAGATTATTTTCTATGCCTTCAGGACTCTACTGTACAATACATCTTCCCATCCTACTCCGTGGCAATAAATTTACTGCATTTTCAGTTTTAAATGTGGGCTCGAAATTTCCAAGTTTTGTGGTGGGATTTATGGGATGGGTCTTGTTATGTTTTCAAGTCTACTTGACAGTTCCATGGCTATCTAAAAAATCAACAGAAGTTGCACCCACATTAGTCTTAATCTACTGAGTTTAATAGGACGTCATACCTCTCTAGTGCTGGTAATTCCTTTCTTTATTCGAATAACCTCCTCTTCATACTCCAAGATCATAGTCTTATAATTCTCATTTTCAAATTTCAGTTTTTCAGCCTTTGTCCTCTCCTCCAGTTCTCCAATAGCTTCTTCCCGGCTTTGTACCCTCATCTGCAGCGCAAGGTTCCGTATTTTTGCAGCAGTGAGCTTATTCTCCGTCTTCTGCTCAGCTGCAAGGAGCCGTTTCACCTCAACAAGAGCTGCCCGCTTTCCCAGCCGCCGGGCGAGAGCCGCAAGGAGTACTTCTTGCATCATCATGATGAAGGCTTGATATTCACAGTCCCACTGCTTCTTCTTCTCCTGGCACTGGGGCCGGAGTTCTTCAACTTGCTGCTGGTAGAGCTGTGATTTGCACTGCCACTGCAACTTTAGGTCCTCTAGAATTTTTAGCTGGTCCTGGTAGCCATGGCGACTCCGCCTTGTACACACAGGCATTGGCACGTTTTCCCTTTCCAACCAGTCAGCTATTATCATCTGCTGCTCGCTGTTCAACTGGCAGAGTTCATCCCTTTCTGACAGGAGGCTCTGCAGAAGCGCTTGGTGTTCCTTATACTCAGCTTCAAGATTATATCTCTCCATCTCCAGCTGCTCTTTGGAAGCTTCATTGTCATGACATCCATCCAGACCAGTCTTCTGCAGCTGCTCATATGAACCTAAATTTACGGGGCAGAGTTATACTAAAGAATCATCCAGTTCTATTAATTAACAGATGGCAACAGCTGATTTTGCCATCTTGAAATTGAGCTATGTTCAGATGAGAAGGCTCAGTTTAAAAATATATTACGACTCTTCGTATGAAACCATGTGTTAAAAACCAACAGGAATTAATTGCCATGTAATTTTCTCTAGAATGTATAGACTTTATAGTTCTTTACCTTTTTTTCTCTGAAATGGTAGTGGATGGCTGCCATTGATTGGAGGTAGAACAAGTGGAGCAAAATGTGTGCTGTCTCTAGTTTCTGGACTGTGCACACCCACATCAAGAGCCTAAACAAAGTATACAAGGTATTTTTCACACAAGAATCTACATACTGACACACAAGCACACATAACCATACACAACCTTCCATCATAGCCAAACAACTTTTTATTAAAATGTACTAAAAATGTATTTCTATTTGTTTCTTTCTTGAGGCAGCAGTACAAATATTTTTAAGGTATCCCATATAATTTAAAGATTCAAAAACACATGCGCCTTCATTTCAGCATTTAAATAAAATGTGTATACACGTACCTGAACGTTGTTTGCTTTCTGAGCACTGTGGTTTGGTCTTATTGGTGGCAGCTTTGTGCAGCCCCTTTTCCTCTTTTCCATATCTACTGGCGCCTCTTGTCTTTTGATGTGAATTCTAAAGATCGAAAAGCCTTTTAGTTTTTGGGGAACAGACCTCAGCCAATTACAATAAGCAGCAACGAAGCAAATGAGTACTATGGGAATGGTGAAAGGCGTGATTAATCTGATAACTTGTGTGACTTCACAGCCCCTTTATTACATCATAATTATGCCACAAGTACCATCTCTACATAAATATCAACTTGCTTAACCTGCTAAACCTTGCACGGTTCAAGGTTTTTTCCTTTAGATTTTAATCAATTTATCTGCTCATTCAACCACACGAAAATCAAGCCAACGTGTATCAGAAACAGTACACGCTGTAAACATCACACATGTAAAACCTAATAATGAAAGTTGAATCGCACAACGATGTCAGAATATGGCACAATTTAACTGTGGAACTAGGTGGAGAGAATCTGACTAGCAGTACATTGGTAAGGTTTGATGCATATCCCAAGATAAGTCATAAAGCCTTGAATAAAGATGAAGGCTAAGAGAGCAAAAGTTATGTAATTCTTCAAACATGAATACTAAACGTACAATTCTGGCAAACCATGTCAATTACAATCCATTATACTGATGTGTTTATTTGATTCATTGGAAGACAACGAGTGACTTGTGTTTGGAACATAGTCTTCCTTCCCAAAGTTATACTGACTTCTTATATTGACATTTTTTAAACATGTACAGACAATTGTATTCCCTGGAAAGTAACATATACACAAACAGACAGACACACACAAACACACATATATCAGATATTTTGTCAACTTTCAAATATAAAAGGCACAGCACTATTTTCAAATATAACAGTGTACTGTTTTTATTTTAGTTCTGCACAAAGAGCATACAGCATGTATGTGTATATACGTGTACACGTGTGTGTTCAACTGTGTTATACACAATGCCGCAGTGGCCTGCTCTGCTTCAGCTTGCTCTTTACTGTGCTACACTTGACAGAGAGCTTTTCATGCTGCCTCTTGAGAATGTCTAGTTGGCTCTGCAGGTCCTCGCATGCATCCTTCACCTTCTCAAAATCCTGGAGCAGCTTCTTGTTTCTCAGCAGGCTGCAGCGCTGGCACAGGCGCAGATTGTCTGCACGCAGCTTGTCTTTAGTTATCATTACCCCTGCCAGAGCTTTCCGCTTGTTGCCGATCATTGCCTTTATCTTGGCCAGATTGGCTAGTTTGGCCTGGATCTCCAGCTCCACAAAGTTGATCGTTTCTTTGAGATGTGACTGGAACTGAGAGTGGAGGTACACAATACTGAGATTATTTTCTATGCCTTCAGGACTCTACTGTACAATACATCTTCCCATCCTACTCCGTGGCAATAAATTTACTGCATTTTCAGTTTTAAATGTGGGCTCGAAATGTCCAAGTTTTGTGGTGGGATTTATGGGATGGGTCTTGTTATGTTTTCAAGTCTACTTGACAGTTCCATGGCTATCTAAAAAATCAACAGAAGTTGCACCCACATTAGTCTTAATCTACTGAGTTTAATAGGACGTCATACCTCTCTAGTGCTGGTAATTCCTTTCTTTATTCGAATAACCTCCTCTTCATACTCCAAGATCATAGTCTTATAATTCTCATTTTCAAATTTCAGTTTTTCAGCCTTTGTCCTCTCCTCCAGTTCTCCAATAGCTTCTTCCCGGCTTTGTACCCTCATCTGCAGCGCAAGGTTCCGTATTTTTGCAGCAGTGAGCTTATTCTCCGTCTTCTGCTCAGCTGCAAGGAGCCGTTTCACCTCAACAAGAGCTGCCCGCTTTCCCAGCCGCCGGGCGAGAGCCGCAAGGAGTACTTCTTGCATCATCATGATGAAGGCTTGATATTCACAGTCCCACTGCTTCTTCTTCTCCTGGCACTGGGGCCGGAGTTCTTCAACTTGCTGCTGGTAGAGCTGTGATTTGCACTGCCACTGCAACTTTAGGTCCTCTAGAATTTTTAGCTGGTCCTGGTAGCCATGGCGACTCCGCCTTGTACACACAGGCATTGGCACGTTTTCCCTTTCCAACCAGTCAGCTATTATCATCTGCTGCTCGCTGTTCAACTGGCAGAGTTCATCCCTTTCTGACAGGAGGCTCTGCAGAAGCGCTTGGTGTTCCTTATACTCAGCTTCAAGATTATATCTCTCCATCTCCAGCTGCTCTTTGGAAGCTTCATTGTCATGACATCCATCCAGACCAGTCTTCTGCAGCTGCTCATATGAACCTAAATTTACGGGGCAGAGTTATACTAAAGAATCATCCAGTTCTATTAATTAACAGATGGCAACAGCTGATTTTGCCATCTTGAAATTGAGCTATGTTCAGATGAGAAGGCTCAGTTTAAAAATATATTACGACTCTTCGTATGAAACCATGTGTTAAAAACCAACAGGAATTAATTGCCATGTAATTTTCTCTAGAATGTATAGACTTTATAGTTCTTTACCTTTTTTTCTCTGAAATGGTAGTGGATGGCTGCCATTGATTGGAGGTAGAACAAGTGGAGCAAAATGTGTGCTGTCTCTAGTTTCTGGACTGTGCACACCCACATCAAGAGCCTAAACAAAGTATACAAGGTATTTTTCACACAAGAATCTACATACTGACACACAAGCACACATAACCATACACAACCTTCCATCATAGCCAAACAACTTTTTATTAAAATGTACTAAAAATGTATTTCTATTTGTTTCTTTCTTGAGGCAGCAGTACAAATATTTTTAAGGTATCCCATATAATTTAAAGATTCAAAAACACATGCGCCTTCATTTCAGCATTTAAATAAAATGTGTATACACGTACCTGAACGTTGTTTGCTTTCTGAGCACTGTGGTTTGGTCTTATTGGTGGCAGCTTTGTGCAGCCCCTTTTCCTCTTTTCCATATCTACTGGCGCCTCTTGTCTTTTGATGTGAATTCTAAAGATCGATAAGCCTTTTAGTTTTTGGAGAACAGACCTCAGCCAATTACAATAAGCAGCAACGAAGCAAATGAGTACTATGGGAATGGTGAAAGGCGTGATTAATCTGATAACTTGTGTGACTTCACAGCCCCTTTATTACATCATAATTATGCCACAAGTACCATCTCTACATAAATATCAACTTGCTAAACCTGCTAAACCTTGCACGGTTCAAGGTTTTTTCCTTTAGATTTTAATCAATTTATCTGCTCATTCAACCACACGAAAATCAAGCCAACGTGTATCAGAAACAGTACACGCTGTAAACATCACACATGTAAAACCTAATAATGAAAGTTGAATCGCACAACGATGTCAGAATATGGCACAATTTAACTGTGGAACTAGGTGGAGAGAATCTGACTAGCAGTACATTGGTAAGGTTTGATGCATATCCCAAGATAAGTCATAAAGCCTTGAATAAAGATGAAGGCTAAGAGAGCAAAAGTTATGTAATTCTTCAAACATGAATACTAAACGTACAATTCTGGCAAACCATGTCAATTACAATCCATTATACTGATGTGTTTATTTGATTCATTGGAAGACAACGAGTGACTTGTGTTTGGAACATAGTCTTCCTTCCCAAAGTTATACTGACTTCTTATATTGACATTTTTTAAACATGTACAGACAATTTTATTCCCTGGAAAGTAACATATACACAAACAGACAGACACACACAAACACACATATATCAGATATTTTGTCAACTTTCAAATATAAAAGGCACAGCACTATTTTCAAATATAACAGTGTACTGTTTTATTTTAGTTCTGCACAAAGAGCATACAGCATGTATGTGTATATACGTGTACACGTGCGTGTTCAACTGTGTTATACACAATGCTGCAGTGGCCTGCTCTGCTTCAGCTTGCTCTTTACTGTGCTACACTTGACAGAGAGCTTTTCATGCTGCCTCTTGAGAATGTCTAGTTGGCTCTGCAGGTCCTCGCATGCATCCTTCACCTTCTCAAAATCCTGGAGCAGCTTCTTGTTTCTCAGCAGGCTGCAGCGCTGGCACAGGCGCAGATTGTCTGCACGCAGCTTGTCTTTAGTTATCATTACCCCTGCCAGAGCTTTCCGCTTGTTGCCGATCATTGCCTTTATCTTGGCCAGATTGGCTAGTTTGGCCTGGATCTCCAGCTCCACAAAGTTGATCGTTTCTTTGAGATGTGACTGGAACTGAGAGTGGAGGTACACAATACTGAGATTATTTTCTATGCCTTCAGGACTCTACTGTACAATACATCTTCCCATCCTACTCCGTGGCAATAAATTTACTGCATTTTCAGTTTTAAATGTGGGCTCGAAATGTCCAAGTTTTGTGGTGGGATTTATGGGATGGGTCTTGTTATGTTTTCAAGTCTACGTGACAGTTCCATGGCTATCTAAAAAATCAACAGAAGTTGCACCCACATTAGTCTTAATCTACTGAGTTTAATAGGACGTCATACCTCTCTAGTGCTGGTAATTCCTTTCTTTATTCGAATAACCTCCTCTTCATACTCCAAGATCATAGTCTTATAATTCTCATTTTCAAATTTCAGTTTTTCAGCCTTTGTCCTCTCCTCCAGTTCTCCAATAGCTTCTTCCCGGCTTTGTACCCTCATCTGCAGCGCAAGGTTCCGTATTTTTGCAGCAGTGAGCTTATTCTCCGTCTTCTGCTCAGCTGCAAGGAGCCGTTTCACCTCAACAAGAGCTGCCCGCTTTCCCAGCCGCCGGGCGAGAGCCGCAAGGAGTACTTCTTGCATCATCATGATGAAGGCTTGATATTCACAGTCCCACTGCTTCTTCTTCTCCTGGCACTGGGGCCGGAGTTCTTCAACTTGCTGCTGGTAGAGCTGTGATTTGCACTGCCACTGCAACTTTAGGTCCTCTAGAATTTTTAGCTGGTCCTGGTAGCCATGGCGACTCCGCCTTGTACACACAGGCATTGGCACGTTTTCCCTTTCCAACCAGTCAGCTATTATCATCTGCTGCTCGCTGTTCAACTGGCAGAGTTCATCCCTTTCTGACAGGAGGCTCTGCAGAAGCGCTTGGTGTTCCTTATACTCAGCTTCAAGATTAGATCTCTCCATCTCCAGCTGCTCTTTGGAAGCTTCATTGTCATGACATCCATCCAGACCAGTCTTCTGCAGCTGCTCATATGAACCTAAATTTACGGGGCAGAGTTATACTAAAGAATCATCCAGTTCTATTAATTAACAGATGGCAACAGCTGATTTTGCCATCTTGAAATTGAGCTATGTTCAGATGAGAAGGCTCAGTTTAAAAATATATTACGACTCTTCGTATGAAACCATGTGTTAAAAACCAACAGGAATTAATTGCCATGTAATTTTCTCTAGAATGTATAGACTTTATAGTTCTTTACCTTTTTTTCTCTGAAATGGTAGTGGATGGCTGCCATTGATTGGAGGTAGAACAAGTGGAGCAAAATGTGTGCTGTCTCTAGTTTCTGGACTGTGCACACCCACATCAAGAGCCTAAACAAAGTATACAAGGTATTTTTCACACAAGAATCTACATACTGACACACAAGCACACATAACCATACACAACCTTCCATCATAGCCAAACAACTTTTTATTAAAATGTACTAAAAATGTATTTCTATTTGTTTCTTTCTTGAGGCAGCAGTACAAATATTTTTAAGGTATCCCATATAATTTAAAGATTCAAAAACACATGCGCCTTCATTTCAGCATTTAAATAAAATGTGTATACACGTACCTGAACGTTGTTTGCTTTCTGAGCACTGTGGTTTGGTCTTATTGGTGGCAGCTTTGTGCAGCCCCTTTTCCTCTTTTCCATATCTACTGGCGCCTCTTGTCTTTTGATGTGAATTCTAAAGATCGATAAGCCTTTTAGTTTTTGGGGAACAGACCTCAGCCAATTACAATAAGCAGCAACGAAGCAAATGAGTACTATGGGAATGGTGAAAGGCGTGATTAATCTGATAACTTGTGTGACTTCACAGCCCCTTTATTACATCATAATTATGCCACAAGTACCATCTCTACATAAATATCAACTTGCTAAACCTGCTAAACCTTGCACGGTTCAAGGTTTTTTCCTTTAGATTTTAATCAATTTATCTGCTCATTCAACCACACGAAAATCAAGCCAACGTGTATCAGAAACAGTACACGCTGTAAACATCACACATGTAAAACCTAATAATGAAAGTTGAATCGCACAACGATGTCAGAATATGGCACAATTTAACTGTGGAACTAGGTGGAGAGAATCTGACTAGCAGTACATTGGTAAGGTTTGATGCATATCCCAAGATAAGTCATAAAGCCTTGAATAAAGATGAAGGCTAAGAGAGCAAAAGTTATGTAATTCTTCAAACATGAATACTAAACGTACAATTCTGGCAAACCATGTCAATTACAATCCATTATACTGATGTGTTTATTTGATTCATTGGAAGACAACGAGTGACTTGTGTTTGGAACATAGTCTTCCTTCCCAAAGTTATACTGACTTCTTATATTGACATTTTTTAAACATGTACAGACAATTTTATTCCCTGGAAAGTAACATATACACAAACAGACAGACACACACAAACACACATATATCAGATATTTTGTCAACTTTCAAATATAAAAGGCACAGCACTATTTTCAAATATAACAGTGTACTGTTTTATTTTAGTTCTGCACAAAGAGCATACAGCATGTATGTGTATATACGTGTACACGTGCGTGTTCAACTGTGTTATACACAATGCTGCAGTGGCCTGCTCTGCTTCAGCTTGCTCTTTACTGTGCTACACTTGACAGAGAGCTTTTCATGCTGCCTCTTGAGAATGTCTAGTTGGCTCTGCAGGTCCTCGCATGCATCCTTCACCTTCTCAAAATCCTGGAGCAGCTTCTTGTTTCTCAGCAGGCTGCAGCGCTGGCACAGGCGCAGATTGTCTGCACGCAGCTTGTCTTTAGTTATCATTACCCCTGCCAGAGCTTTCCGCTTGTTGCCGATCATTGCCTTTATCTTGGCCAGATTGGCTAGTTTGGCCTGGATCTCCAGCTCCACAAAGTTGATCGTTTCTTTGAGATGTGACTGGAACTGAGAGTGGAGGTACACAATACTGAGATTATTTTCTATGCCTTCAGGACTCTACTGTACAATACATCTTCCCATCCTACTCCGTGGCAATAAATTTACTGCATTTTCAGTTTTAAATGTGGGCTCGAAATGTCCAAGTTTTGTGGTGGGATTTATGGGATGGGTCTTGTTATGTTTTCAAGTCTACTTGACAGTTCCATGGCTATCTAAAAAATCAACAGAAGTTGCACCCACATTAGTCTTAATCTACTGAGTTTAATAGGACGTCATACCTCTCTAGTGCTGGTAATTCCTTTCTTTATTCGAATAACCTCCTCTTTATACTCCAAGATCATAGTCTTATAATTCTCATTTTCAAATTTCAGTTTTTCAGCCTTTGTCCTCTCCTCCAGTTCTCCAATAGCTTCTTCCCGGCTTTGTACCCTCATCTGCAGCGCAAGGTTCCGTATTTTTGCAGCAGTGAGCTTATTCTCCGTCTTCTGCTCAGCTGCAAGGAGCCGTTTCACCTCAACAAGAGCTGCCCGCTTTCCCAGCCGCCGGGCGAGAGCCGCAAGGAGTACTTCTTGCATCATCATGATGAAGGCTTGATATTCACAGTCCCACTGCTTCTTCTTCTCCTGGCACTGGGGCCGGAGTTCTTCAACTTGCTGCTGGTAGAGCTGTGATTTGCACTGCCACTGCAACTTTAGGTCCTCTAGAATTTTTAGCTGGTCCTGGTAGCCATGGCGACTCCGCCTTGTACACACAGGCATTGGCACGTTTTCCCTTTCCAACCAGTCAGCTATTATCATCTGCTGCTCGCTGTTCAACTGGCAGAGTTCATCCCTTTCTGACAGGAGGCTCTGCAGAAGCGCTTGGTGTTCCTTATACTCAGCTTCAAGATTATATCTCTCCATCTCCAGCTGCTCTTTGGAAGCTTCATTGTCATGACATCCATCCAGACCAGTCTTCTGCAGCTGCTCATATGAACCTAAATTTACGGGGCAGAGTTATACTAAAGAATCATCCAGTTCTATTAATTAACAGATGGCAACAGCTGATTTTGCCATCTTGAAATTGAGCTATGTTCAGATGAGAAGGCTCAGTTTAAAAATATATTACGACTCTTCGTATGAAACCATGTGTTAAAAACCAACAGGAATTAATTGCCATGTAATTTTCTCTAGAATGTATAGACTTTATAGTTCTTTACCTTTTTTTCTCTGAAATGGTAGTGGATGGCTACCATTGATTGGAGGTAGAACAAGTGGAGCAAAATGTGTGCTGTCTCTAGTTTCTGGACTGTGCACACCCACATCAAGAGCCTAAACAAAGTATACAAGGTATTTTTCACACAAGAATCTACATACTGACACACAAGCACACATAACCATACACAACCTTCCATCATAGCCAAACAACTTTTTATTAAAATGTACTAAAAATGTATTTCTATTTGTTTCTTTCTTGAGGCAGCAGTACAAATATTTTTAAGGTATCCCATATAATTTAAAGATTCAAAAACACATGCGCCTTCATTTCAGCATTTAAATAAAATGTGTATACACGTACCTGAACGTTGTTTGCTTTCTGAGCACTGTGGTTTGGTCTTATTGGTGGCAGCTTTGTGCAGCCCCTTTTCCTCTTTTCCATATCTACTGGCGCCTCTTGTCTTTTGATGTGAATTCTAAAGATCGATAAGCCTTTTAGTTTTTGGGGAACAGACCTCAGCCAATTACAATAAGCAGCAACGAAGCAAATGAGTACTATGGGAATGGTGAAAGGCGTGATTAATCTGATAACTTGTGTGACTCCACAGCCCCTTTATTACATCATAATTATGCCACAAGTACCATCTCTACATAAATATCAACTTGCTTAACCTGCTAAACCTTGCACGGTTCAAGGTTTTTTCCTTTAGATTTTAATCAATTTATCTGCTCATTCAACCACATGAAAATCAAGCCAACGTGTATCAGAAACAGTACACGCTGTAAACATCACACATGTAAAACCTAATAATGAAAGTTGAATCGCACAACGATGTCAAAATATGGCACAATTTAATTGTGGAACTAGGTGGAGAGAATCTGACTAGCAGTACATTGGTAAGGTTTGATGCATATCCCAAGATAAGTCATAAAGCCTTGAATAAAGATGAAGGCTAAGAGAGCAAAAGTTATGTAATTCTTCAAACATGAATACTAAACGTACAATTCTGGCAAACCATGTCAATTACAATCCATTATACTGATGTGTTTATTTGATTCATTGGAAGACAACGAGTGACTTGTGTTTGGAACATAGTCTTCCTTCCCAAAGTTATACTGACTTCTTATATTGACATTTTTTAAACATGTACAGACAATTGTATTCCCTGGAAAGTAACATATACACAAACAGACAGACACACACAAACACACATATATCAGATATATTGTCAACTTTCAAATATAAAAGGCACAGCACTATTTTCAAATATAACAGTGTACTGTTTTTATTTTAGTTCTGCACAAAGAGCATACAGCATGTATGTGTATATACGTGTACACGTGTGTGTTCAACTGTGTTATACACAATGCTGCAGTGGCCTGCTCTGCTTCAGCTTGCTCTTTACTGTGCTACACTTGACAGAGAGCTTTTCATGCTGCCTCTTGAGAATGTCTAGTTGGCTCTGTAGGTCCTCGCATGCATCCTTCACCTTCTCAAAATCCTGGAGCAGCTTCTTGTTTCTGAGCAGGCTGCAGCGCTGGCACAGGCGCAGATTGTCTGCACGCAGCTTGTCTTTAGTTATCATTACCCCTGCCAGAGCTTTCCGCTTGTTGCCGATCATTGCCTTTATCTTGGCCAGATTGGCTAGTTTGGCCTGGATCTCCAGCTCCACAAAGTTGATCGTTTCTTTGAGATGTGACTGGAACTGAGAGTGGAGGTACACAATACTGAGATTATTTTCTATGCCTTCAGGACTCTACTGTACAATACATCTTCCCATCCTACTCCGTGGCAATAAATTTACTGCATTTTCAGTTTTAAATGTGGGCTCGAAATTTCCAAGTTTTGTGGTGGGATTTATGGGATGGGTCTTGTTATGTTTTCAAGTCTACTTGACAGTTCCATGGCTATCTAAAAAATCAACAGAAGTTGCACCCACATTAGTCTTAATCTACTGAGTTTAATAGGACGTCATACCTCTCTAGTGCTGGTAATTCCTTTCTTTATTCGAATAACCTCCTCTTCATACTCCAAGATCATAGTCTTATAATTCTCATTTTCAAATTTCAGTTTTTCAGCCTTTGTCCTCTCCTCCAGTTCTCCAATAGCTTCTTCCCGGCTTTGTACCCTCATCTGCAGCGCAAGGTTCCGTATTTTTGCAGCAGTGAGCTTATTCTCCGTCTTCTGCTCAGCTGCAAGGAGCCGTTTCACCTCAACAAGAGCTGCCCGCTTTCCCAGCCGCCGGGCGAGAGCCGCAAGGAGTACTTCTTGCATCATCATGATGAAGGCTTGATATTCACAGTGCCACTGCTTCTTCTTCTCCTGGCACTGGGGCCGGAGTTCTTCAATTTGCTGCTGGTAGAGCTGTGATTTACACTGCCACTGCAACTTTAGGTCCTCTAGAATTTTTAGCTGGTCCTGGTAGCCATGGCGACTCCGCCTTGTACACACAGGCATTGGCACGTTTTCCCTTTCCAACCAGTCAGCTATTATCATCTGCTGCTCGCTGTTCAACTGGCAGAGTTCATCCCTTTCTGACAGGAGGCTCTGCAGAAGCGCTTGGTGTTCCTTATACTCAGCTTCAAGATTAGATCTCTCCATCTCCAGCTGCTCTTTGGAAGCTTCATTGTCATGACATCCATCCAGACCAGTCTTCTGCAGCTGCTCATATGAACCTAAATTTACGGGGCAGAGTTATACTAAAGAATCATCCAGTTCTATTAATTAACAGATGGCAACAGCTGATTTTGCCATCTTGAAATTGAGCTATGTTCAGATGAGAAGGCTCAGTTTAAAAATATATTACGACTCTTCGTATGAAACCATGTGTTAAAAACCAACAGGAATTAATTGCCATGTAATTTTCTCTAGAATGTATAGACTTTATAGTTCTTTACCTTTTTTTCTCTGAAATGGTAGTGGATGGCTACCATTGATTGGAGGTAGAACAAGTGGAGCAAAATGTGTGCTGTCTCTAGTTTCTGGACTGTGCACACCCACATCAAGAGCCTAAACAAAGTATACAAGGTATTTTTTCACACAAGAATCTACATACTGACACACAAGCACACATAACCATACACAACCTTCCATCATAGCCAAACAACTTTTTATTAAAATGTACTAAAAATGTATTTCTATTTGTTTCTTTCTTGAGGCAGCAGTACAAATATTTTTAAGGTATCCCATATAATTTAAAGATTCAAAAACACATGCGCCTTCATTTCAGCATTTAAATAAAATGTGTATACACGTACCTGAACGTTGTTTGCTTTCTGAGCACTGTGGTTTGGTCTTATTGGTGGCAGCTTTGTGCAGCCCCTTTTCCTCTTTTCCATATCTACTGGCGCCTCTTGTCTTTTGATGTGAATTCTAAAGATCGAAAAGCCTTTTAGTTTTTGGGGAACAGACCTCAGCCAATTACAATAAGCAGCAACGAAGCAAATGAGTACTATGGGAATGGTGAAAGGCGTGATTAATCTGATAACTTGTGTGACTCCACAGCCCCTTTATTACATCATAATTATGCCACAAGTACCATCTCTACATAAATATCAACTTGCTTAACCTGCTAAACCTTGCACGGTTCAAGGTTTTTTCCTTTAGATTTTAATCAATTTATCTGCTCATTCAACCACATGAAAATCAAGCCAACGTGTATCAGAAACAGTACACGCTGTAAACATCACACATGTAAAACCTAATAATGAAAGTTGAATCGCACAACGATGTCAAAATATGGCACAATTTAATTGTGGAACTAGGTGGAGAGAATCTGACTAGCAGTACATTGGTAAGGTTTGATGCATATCCCAAGATAAGTCATAAAGCCTTGAATAAAGATGAAGGCTAAGAGAGCAAAAGTTATGTAATTCTTCAAACATGAATACTAAACGTACAATTCTGGCAAACCATGTCAATTACAATCCATTATACTGATGTGTTTATTTGATTCATTGGAAGACAACGAGTGACTTGTGTTTGGAACATAGTCTTCCTTCCCAAAGTTATACTGACTTCTTATATTGACATTTTTTAAACATGTACAGACAATTGTATTCCCTGGAAAGTAACATATACACAAACAGACAGACACACACAAACACACATATATCAGATATATTGTCAACTTTCAAATATAAAAGGCACAGCACTATTTTCAAATATAACAGTGTACTGTTTTTATTTTAGTTCTGCACAAAGAGCATACAGCATGTATGTGTATATACGTGTACACGTGTGTGTTCAACTGTGTTATACACAATGCTGCAGTGGCCTGCTCTGCTTCAGCTTGCTCTTTACTGTGCTACACTTGACAGAGAGCTTTTCATGCTGCCTCTTGAGAATGTCTAGTTGGCTCTGTAGGTCCTCGCATGCATCCTTCACCTTCTCAAAATCCTGGAGCAGCTTCTTGTTTCTGAGCAGGCTGCAGCGCTGGCACAGGCGCAGATTGTCTGCACGCAGCTTGTCTTTAGTTATCATTACCCCTGCCAGAGCTTTCCGCTTGTTGCCGATCATTGCCTTTATCTTGGCCAGATTGGCTAGTTTGGCCTGGATCTCCAGCTCCACAAAGTTGATCGTTTCTTTGAGATGTGACTGGAACTGAGAGTGGAGGTACACAATACTGAGATTATTTTCTATGCCTTCAGGACTCTACTGTACAATACATCTTCCCATCCTACTCCGTGGCAATAAATTTACTGCATTTTCAGTTTTAAATGTGGGCTCGAAATTTCCAAGTTTTGTGGTGGGATTTATGGGATGGGTCTTGTTATGTTTTCAAGTCTACTTGACAGTTCCATGGCTATCTAAAAAATCAACAGAAGTTGCACCCACATTAGTCTTAATCTACTGAGTTTAATAGGACGTCATACCTCTCTAGTGCTGGTAATTCCTTTCTTTATTCGAATAACCTCCTCTTCATACTCCAAGATCATAGTCTTATAATTCTCATTTTCAAATTTCAGTTTTTCAGCCTTTGTCCTCTCCTCCAGTTCTCCAATAGCTTCTTCCCGGCTTTGTACCCTCATCTGCAGCGCAAGGTTCCGTATTTTTGCAGCAGTGAGCTTATTCTCCGTCTTCTGCTCAGCTGCAAGGAGCCGTTTCACCTCAACAAGAGCTGCCCGCTTTCCCAGCCGCCGGGCGAGAGCCGCAAGGAGTACTTCTTGCATCATCATGATGAAGGCTTGATATTCACAGTCCCACTGCTTCTTCTTCTCCTGGCACTGGGGCCGGAGTTCTTCAATTTGCTGCTGGTAGAGCTGTGATTTACACTGCCACTGCAACTTTAGGTCCTCTAGAATTTTTAGCTGGTCCTGGTAGCCATGGCGACTCCGCCTTGTACACACAGGCATTGGCACGTTTTCCCTTTCCAACCAGTCAGCTATTATCATCTGCTGCTCGCTGTTCAACTGGCAGAGTTCATCCCTTTCTGACAGGAGGCTCTGCAGAAGCGCTTGGTGTTCCTTATACTCAGCTTCAAGATTATATCTCTCCATCTCCAGCTGCTCTTTGGAAGCTTCATTGTCATGACATCCATCCAGACCAGTCTTCTGCAGCTGCTCATATGAACCTAAATTTACGGGGCAGAGTTATACTAAAGAATCATCCAGTTCTATTAATTAACAGATGGCAACAGCTGATTTTGCCATCTTGAAATTGAGCTATGTTCAGATGAGAAGGCTCAGTTTAAAAATATATTACGACTCTTCGTATGAAACCATGTGTTAAAAACCAACAGGAATTAATTGCCATGTAATTTTCTCTAGAATGTATAGACTTTATAGTTCTTTACCTTTTTTTCTCTGAAATGGTAGTGGATGGCTACCATTGATTGGAGGTAGAACAAGTGGAGCAAAATGTGTGCTGTCTCTAGTTTCTGGACTGTGCACACCCACATCAAGAGCCTAAACAAAGTATACAAGGTATTTTTCACACAAGAATCTACATACTGACACACAAGCACACATAACCATACACAACCTTCCATCATAGCCAAACAACTTTTTATTAAAATGTACTAAAAATGTATTTCTATTTGTTTCTTTCTTGAGGCAGCAGTACAAATATTTTTAAGGTATCCCATATAATTTAAAGATTCAAAAACACATGCGCCTTCATTTCAGCATTTAAATAAAATGTGTATACACGTACCTGAACGTTGTTTGCTTTCTGAGCACTGTGGTTTGGTCTTATTGGTGGCAGCTTTGTGCAGCCCCTTTTCCTCTTTTCCATATCTACTGGCGCCTCTTGTCTTTTGATGTGAATTCTAAAGATCGATAAGCCTTTTAGTTTTTGGGGAACAGACCTCAGCCAATTACAATAAGCAGCAACGAAGCAAATGAGTACTATGGGAATGGTGAAAGGCGTGATTAATCTGATAACTTGTGTGACTCCACAGCCCCTTTATTACATCATAATTATGCCACAAGTACCATCTCTACATAAATATCAACTTGCTTAACCTGCTAAACCTTGCACGGTTCAAGGTTTTTTCCTTTAGATTTTAATCAATTTATCTGCTCATTCAACCACATGAAAATCAAGCCAACGTGTATCAGAAACAGTACACGCTGTAAACATCACACATGTAAAACCTAATAATGAAAGTTGAATCGCACAACGATGTCAAAATATGGCACAATTTAATTGTGGAACTAGGTGGAGAGAATCTGACTAGCAGTACATTGGTAAGGTTTGATGCATATCCCAAGATAAGTCATAAAGCCTTGAATAAAGATGAAGGCTAAGAGAGCAAAAGTTATGTAATTCTTCAAACATGAATACTAAACGTACAATTCTGGCAAACCATGTCAATTACAATCCATTATACTGATGTGTTTATTTGATTCATTGGAAGACAACGAGTGACTTGTGTTTGGAACATAGTCTTCCTTCCCAAAGTTATACTGACTTCTTATATTGACATTTTTTAAACATGTACAGACAATTGTATTCCCTGGAAAGTAACATATACACAAACAGACAGACACACACAAACACACATATATCAGATATATTGTCAACTTTCAAATATAAAAGGCACAGCACTATTTTCAAATATAACAGTGTACTGTTTTTATTTTAGTTCTGCACAAAGAGCATACAGCATGTATGTGTATATACGTGTACACGTGTGTGTTCAACTGTGTTATACACAATGCTGCAGTGGCCTGCTCTGCTTCAGCTTGCTCTTTACTGTGCTACACTTGACAGAGAGCTTTTCATGCTGCCTCTTGAGAATGTCTAGTTGGCTCTGTAGGTCCTCGCATGCATCCTTCACCTTCTCAAAATCCTGGAGCAGCTTCTTGTTTCTGAGCAGGCTGCAGCGCTGGCACAGGCGCAGATTGTCTGCACGCAGCTTGTCTTTAGTTATCATTACCCCTGCCAGAGCTTTCCGCTTGTTGCCGATCATTGCCTTTATCTTGGCCAGATTGGCTAGTTTGGCCTGGATCTCCAGCTCCACAAAGTTGATCGTTTCTTTGAGATGTGACTGGAACTGAGAGTGGAGGTACACAATACTGAGATTATTTTCTATGCCTTCAGGACTCTACTGTACAATACATCTTCCCATCCTACTCCGTGGCAATAAATTTACTGCATTTTCAGTTTTAAATGTGGGCTCGAAATTTCCAAGTTTTGTGGTGGGATTTATGGGATGGGTCTTGTTATGTTTTCAAGTCTACTTGACAGTTCCATGGCTATCTAAAAAATCAACAGAAGTTGCACCCACATTAGTCTTAATCTACTGAGTTTAATAGGACGTCATACCTCTCTAGTGCTGGTAATTCCTTTCTTTATTCGAATAACCTCCTCTTCATACTCCAAGATCATAGTCTTATAATTCTCATTTTCAAATTTCAGTTTTTCAGCCTTTGTCCTCTCCTCCAGTTCTCCAATAGCTTCTTCCCGGCTTTGTACCCTCATCTGCAGCGCAAGGTTCCGTATTTTTGCAGCAGTGAGCTTATTCTCCGTCTTCTGCTCAGCTGCAAGGAGCCGTTTCACCTCAACAAGAGCTGCCCGCTTTCCCAGCCGCCGGGCGAGAGCCGCAAGGAGTACTTCTTGCATCATCATGATGAAGGCTTGATATTCACAGTCCCACTGCTTCTTCTTCTCCTGGCACTGGGGCCGGAGTTCTTCAATTTGCTGCTGGTAGAGCTGTGATTTACACTGCCACTGCAACTTTAGGTCCTCTAGAATTTTTAGCTGGTCCTGGTAGCCATGGCGACTCCGCCTTGTACACACAGGCATTGGCACGTTTTCCCTTTCCAACCAGTCAGCTATTATCATCTGCTGCTCGCTGTTCAACTGGCAGAGTTCATCCCTTTCTGACAGGAGGCTCTGCAGAAGCGCTTGGTGTTCCTTATACTCAGCTTCAAGATTATATCTCTCCATCTCCAGCTGCTCTTTGGAAGCTTCATTGTCATGACATCCATCCAGACCAGTCTTCTGCAGCTGCTCATATGAACCTAAATTTACGGGGCAGAGTTATACTAAAGAATCATCCAGTTCTATTAATTAACAGATGGCAACAGCTGATTTTGCCATCTTGAAATTGAGCTATGTTCAGATGAGAAGGCTCAGTTTAAAAATATATTACGACTCTTCGTATGAAACCATGTGTTAAAAACCAACAGGAATTAATTGCCATGTAATTTTCTCTAGAATGTATAGACTTTATAGTTCTTTACCTTTTTTTCTCTGAAATGGTAGTGGATGGCTACCATTGATTGGAGGTAGAACAAGTGGAGCAAAATGTGTGCTGTCTCTAGTTTCTGGACTGTGCACACCCACATCAAGAGCCTAAACAAAGTATACAAGGTATTTTTCACACAAGAATCTACATACTGACACACAAGCACACATAACCATACACAACCTTCCATCATAGCCAAACAACTTTTTATTAAAATGTACTAAAAATGTATTTCTATTTGTTTCTTTCTTGAGGCAGCAGTACAAATATTTTTAAGGTATCCCATATAATTTAAAGATTCAAAAACACATGCGCCTTCATTTCAGCATTTAAATAAAATGTGTATACACGTACCTGAACGTTGTTTGCTTTCTGAGCACTGTGGTTTGGTCTTATTGGTGGCAGCTTTGTGCAGCCCCTTTTCCTCTTTTCCATATCTACTGGCGCCTCTTGTCTTTTGATGTGAATTCTAAAGATCGATAAGCCTTTTAGTTTTTGGGGAACAGACCTCAGCCAATTACAATAAGCAGCAACGAAGCAAATGAGTACTATGGGAATGGTGAAAGGCGTGATTAATCTGATAACTTGTGTGACTTCACAGCCCCTTTATTACATCATAATTATGCCACAAGTACCATCTCTACATAAATATCAACTTGCTTAACCTGCTAAACCTTGCACGGTTCAAGGTTTTTTCCTTTAGATTTTAATCAATTTATCTGCTCATTCAACCACACGAAAATCAAGCCAACGTGTATCAGAAACAGTACACGCTGTAAACATCACACATGTAAAACCTAATAATGAAAGTTGAATCGCACAACGATGTCAGAATATGGCACAATTTAACTGTGGAACTAGGTGGAGAGAATCTGACTAGCAGTACATTGGTAAGGTTTGATGCATATCCCAAGATAAGTCATAAAGCCTTGAATAAAGATGAAGGCTAAGAGAGCAAAAGTTATGTAATTCTTCAAACATGAATACTAAACGTACAATTCTGGCAAACCATGTCAATTACAATCCATTATACTGATGTGTTTATTTGATTCATTGGAAGACAACGAGTGACTTGTGTTTGGAACATAGTCTTCCTTCCCAAAGTTATACTGACTTCTTATATTGACATTTTTTAAACATGTACAGACAATTGTATTCCCTGGAAAGTAACATATACACAAACAGACAGACACACACAAACACACATATATCAGATATTTTGTCAACTTTCAAATATAAAAGGCACAGCACTATTTTCAAATATAACAGTGTACTGTTTTTATTTTAGTTCTGCACAAAGAGCATACAGCATGTATGTGTATATACGTGTACACGTGTGTGTTCAACTGTGTTATACACAATGCCGCAGTGGCCTGCTCTGCTTCAGCTTGCTCTTTACTGTGCTACACTTGACAGAGAGCTTTTCATGCTGCCTCTTGAGAATGTCTAGTTGGCTCTGCAGGTCCTCGCATGCATCCTTCACCTTCTCAAAATCCTGGAGCAGCTTCTTGTTTCTCAGCAGGCTGCAGCGCTGGCACAGGCGCAGATTGTCTGCACGCAGCTTGTCTTTAGTTATCATTACCCCTGCCAGAGCTTTCCGCTTGTTGCCGATCATTGCCTTTATCTTGGCCAGATTGGCTAGTTTGGCCTGGATCTCCAGCTCCACAAAGTTGATCGTTTCTTTGAGATGTGACTGGAACTGAGAGTGGAGGTACACAATACTGAGATTATTTTCTATGCCTTCAGGACTCTACTGTACAATACATCTTCCCATCCTACTCCGTGGCAATAAATTTACTGCATTTTCAGTTTTAAATGTGGGCTCGAAATTTCCAAGTTTTGTGGTGGGATTTATGGGATGGGTCTTGTTATGTTTTCAAGTCTACTTGACAGTTCCATGGCTATCTAAAAAATCAACAGAAGTTGCACCCACATTAGTCTTAATCTACTGAGTTTAATAGGACGTCATACCTCTCTAGTGCTGGTAATTCCTTTCTTTATTCGAATAACCTCCTCTTCATACTCCAAGATCATAGTCTTATAATTCTCATTTTCAAATTTCAGTTTTTCAGCCTTTGTCCTCTCCTCCAGTTCTCCAATAGCTTCTTCCCGGCTTTGTACCCTCATCTGCAGCGCAAGGTTCCGTATTTTTGCAGCAGTGAGCTTATTCTCCGTCTTCTGCTCAGCTGCAAGGAGCCGTTTCACCTCAACAAGAGCTGCCCGCTTTCCCAGCCGCCGGGCGAGAGCCGCAAGGAGTACTTCTTGCATCATCATGATGAAGGCTTGATATTCACAGTCCCACTGCTTCTTCTTCTCCTGGCACTGGGGCCGGAGTTCTTCAACTTGCTGCTGGTAGAGCTGTGATTTGCACTGCCACTGCAACTTTAGGTCCTCTAGAATTTTTAGCTGGTCCTGGTAGCCATGGCGACTCCGCCTTGTACACACAGGCATTGGCACGTTTTCCCTTTCCAACCAGTCAGCTATTATCATCTGCTGCTCGCTGTTCAACTGGCAGAGTTCATCCCTTTCTGACAGGAGGCTCTGCAGAAGCGCTTGGTGTTCCTTATACTCAGCTTCAAGATTATATCTCTCCATCTCCAGCTGCTCTTTGGAAGCTTCATTGTCATGACATCCATCCAGACCAGTCTTCTGCAGCTGCTCATATGAACCTAAATTTACGGGGCAGAGTTATACTAAAGAATCATCCAGTTCTATTAATTAACAGATGGCAACAGCTGATTTTGCCATCTTGAAATTGAGCTATGTTCAGATGAGAAGGCTCAGTTTAAAAATATATTACGGCTCTTCGTATGAAACCATGTGTTAAAAACCAACAGGAATTAATTGCCATGTAATTTTCTCTAGAATGTATAGACTTTATAGTTCTTTACCTTTTTTTCTCTGAAATGGTAGTGGATGGCTACCATTGATTGGAGGTAGAACAAGTGGAGCAAAATGTGTGCTGTCTCTAGTTTCTGGACTGTGCACACCCACATCAAGAGCCTAAACAAAGTATACAAGGTATTTTTCACACAAGAATCTACATACTGACACACAAGCACACATAACCATACACAACCTTCCATCATAGCCAAACAACTTTTTATTAAAATGTACTAAAAATGTATTTCTATTTGTTTCTTTCTTGAGGCAGCAGTACAAATATTTTTAAGGTATCCCATATAATTTAAAGATTCAAAAACACATGCGCCTTCATTTCAGCATTTAAATAAAATGTGTATACACGTACCTGAACGTTGTTTGCTTTCTGAGCACTGTGGTTTGGTCTTATTGGTGGCAGCTTTGTGCAGCCCCTTTTCCTCTTTTCCATATCTACTGGCGCCTCTTGTCTTTTGATGTGAATTCTAAAGATCGATAAGCCTTTTAGTTTTTGGGGAACAGACCTCAGCCAATTACAATAAGCAGCAACGAAGCAAATGAGTACTATGGGAATGGTGAAAGGCGTGATTAATCTGATAACTTGTGTGACTTCACAGCCCCTTTATTACATCATAATTATGCCACAAGTACCATCTCTACATAAATATCAACTTGCTTAACCTGCTAAACCTTGCACGGTTCAAGGTTTTTTCCTTTAGATTTTAATCAATTTATCTGCTCATTCAACCACATGAAAATCAAGCCAACGTGTATCAGAAACAGTACACGCTGTAAACATCACACATGTAAAACCTAATAATGAAAGTTGAATCGCACAACGATGTCAAAATATGGCACAATTTAACTGTGGAACTAGGTGGAGAGAATCTGACTAGCAGTACATTGGTAAGGTTTGATGCATATCCCAAGATAAGTCATAAAGCCTTGAATAAAGATGAAGGCTAAGAGAGCAAAAGTTATGTAATTCTTCAAACATGAATACTAAACGTACAATTCTGGCAAACCATGTCAATTACAATCCATTATACTGATGTGTTTATTTGATTCATTGGAAGACAACGAGTGACTTGTGTTTGGAACATAGTCTTCCTTCCCAAAGTTATACTGACTTCTTATATTGACATTTTTTAAACATGTACAGACAATTGTATTCCCTGGAAAGTAACATATACACAAACAGACAGACACACACAAACACACATATATCAGATATATTGTCAACTTTCAAATATAAAAGGCACAGCACTATTTTCAAATATAACAGTGTACTGTTTTTATTTTAGTTCTGCACAAAGAGCATACAGCATGTATGTGTATATACGTGTACACGTGTGTGTTCAACTGTGTTATACACAATGCCGCAGTGGCCTGCTCTGCTTCAGCTTGCTCTTTACTGTGCTACACTTGACAGAGAGCTTTTCATGCTGCCTCTTGAGAATGTCTAGTTGGCTCTGTAGGTCCTCGCATGCATCCTTCACCTTCTCAAAATCCTGGAGCAGCTTCTTGTTTCTGAGCAGGCTGCAGCGCTGGCACAGGCGCAGATTGTCTGCACGCAGCTTGTCTTTAGTTATCATTACCCCTGCCAGAGCTTTCCGCTTGTTGCCGATCATTGCCTTTATCTTGGCCAGATTGGCTAGTTTGGCCTGGATCTCCAGCTCCACAAAGTTGATCGTTTCTTTGAGATGTGACTGGAACTGAGAGTGGAGGTACACAATACTGAGATTATTTTCTATGCCTTCAGGACTCTACTGTACAATACATCTTCCCATCCTACTCCGTGGCAATAAATTTACTGCATTTTCAGTTTTAAATGTGGGCTCGAAATTTCCAAGTTTTGTGGTGGGATTTATGGGATGGGTCTTGTTATGTTTTCAAGTCTACTTGACAGTTCCATGGCTATCTAAAAAATCAACAGAAGTTGCACCCACATTAGTCTTAATCTACTGAGTTTAATAGGACGTCATACCTCTCTAGTGCTGGTAATTCCTTTCTTTATTCGAATAACCTCCTCTTCATACTCCAAGATCATAGTCTTATAATTCTCATTTTCAAATTTCAGTTTTTCAGCCTTTGTCCTCTCCTCCAGTTCTCCAATAGCTTCTTCCCGGCTTTGTACCCTCATCTGCAGCGCAAGGTTCCGTATTTTTGCAGCAGTGAGCTTATTCTCCGTCTTCTGCTCAGCTGCAAGGAGCCGTTTCACCTCAACAAGAGCTGCCCGCTTTCCCAGCCGCCGGGCGAGAGCCGCAAGGAGTACTTCTTGCATCATCATGATGAAGGCTTGATATTCACAGTCCCACTGCTTCTTCTTCTCCTGGCACTGGGGCCGGAGTTCTTCAACTTGCTGCTGGTAGAGCTGTGATTTGCACTGCCACTGCAACTTTAGGTCCTCTAGAATTTTTAGCTGGTCCTGGTAGCCATGGCGACTCCGCCTTGTACACACAGGCATTGGCACGTTTTCCCTTTCCAACCAGTCAGCTATTATCATCTGCTGCTCGCTGTTCAACTGGCAGAGTTCATCCCTTTCTGACAGGAGGCTCTGCAGAAGCGCTTGGTGTTCCTTATACTCAGCTTCAAGATTAGATCTCTCCATCTCCAGCTGCTCTTTGGAAGCTTCATTGTCATGACATCCATCCAGACCAGTCTTCTGCAGCTGCTCATATGAACCTAAATTTACGGGGCAGAGTTATACTAAAGAATCATCCAGTTCTATTAATTAACAGATGGCAACAGCTGATTTTGCCATCTTGAAATTGAGCTATGTTCAGATGAGAAGGCTCAGTTTAAAAATATATTACGACTCTTCGTATGAAACCATGTGTTAAAAACCAACAGGAATTAATTGCCATGTAATTTTCTCTAGAATGTATAGACTTTATAGTTCTTTACCTTTTTTTCTCTGAAATGGTAGTGGATGGCTGCCATTGATTGGAGGTAGAACAAGTGGAGCAAAATGTGTGCTGTCTCTAGTTTCTGGACTGTGCACACCCACATCAAGAGCCTAAACAAAGTATACAAGGTATTTTTCACACAAGAATCTACATACTGACACACAAGCACACATAACCATACACAACCTTCCATCATAGCCAAACAACCTTTTATTAAAATGTACTAAAAATGTATTTCTATTTGTTTCTTTCTTGAGGCAGCAGTACAAATATTTTTAAGGTATCCCATATAATTTAAAGATTCAAAAACACATGCGCCTTCATTTCAGCATTTAAATAAAATGTGTATACACGTACCTGAACGTTGTTTGCTTTCTGAGCACTGTGGTTTGGTCTTATTGGTGGCAGCTTTGTGCAGCCCCTTTTCCTCTTTTCCATATCTACTGGCGCCTCTTGTCTTTTGATGTGAATTCTAAAGATCGATAAGCCTTTTAGTTTTTGGGGAACAGACCTCAGCCAATTACAATAAGCAGCAACGAAGCAAATGAGTACTATGGGAATGGTGAAAGGCGTGATTAATCTGATAACTTGTGTGACTTCACAGCCCCTTTATTACATCATAATTATGCCACAAGTACCATCTCTACATAAATATCAACTTGCTAAACCTGCTAAACCTTGCACGGTTCAAGGTTTTTTCCTTTAGATTTTAATCAATTTATCTGCTCATTCAACCACACGAAAATCAAGCCAACGTGTATCAGAAACAGTACACGCTGTAAACATCACACATGTAAAACCTAATAATGAAAGTTGAATCGCACAACGATGTCAGAATATGGCACAATTTAACTGTGGAACTAGGTGGAGAGAATCTGACTAGCAGTACATTGGTAAGGTTTGATGCATATCCCAAGATAAGTCATAAAGCCTTGAATAAAGATGAAGGCTAAGAGAGCAAAAGTTATGTAATTCTTCAAACATGAATACTAAACGTACAATTCTGGCAAACCATGTCAATTACAATCCATTATACTGATGTGTTTATTTGATTCATTGGAAGACAACGAGTGACTTGTGTTTGGAACATAGTCTTCCTTCCCAAAGTTATACTGACTTCTTATATTGACATTTTTTAAACATGTACAGACAATTGTATTCCCTGGAAAGTAACATATACACAAACAGACAGACACACACAAACACACATATATCAGATATTTTGTCAACTTTCAAATATAAAAGGCACAGCACTATTTTCAAATATAACAGTGTACTGTTTTTATTTTAGTTCTGCACAAAGAGCATACAGCATGTATGTGTATATACGTGTACACGTGTGTGTTCAACTGTGTTATACACAATGCCGCAGTGGCCTGCTCTGCTTCAGCTTGCTCTTTACTGTGCTACACTTGACAGAGAGCTTTTCATGCTGCCTCTTGAGAATGTCTAGTTGGCTCTGCAGGTCCTCGCATGCATCCTTCACCTTCTCAAAATCCTGGAGCAGCTTCTTGTTTCTCAGCAGGCTGCAGCGCTGGCACAGGCGCAGATTGTCTGCACGCAGCTTGTCTTTAGTTATCATTACCCCTGCCAGAGCTTTCCACTTGTTGCCGATCATTGCCTTTATCTTGGCCAGATTGGCTAGTTTGGCCTGGATCTCCAGCTCCACAAAGTTGATCGTTTCTTTGAGATGTGACTGGAACTGAGAGTGGAGGTACACAATACTGAGATTATTTTCTATGCCTTCAGGACTCTACTGTACAATACATCTTCCCATCCTACTCCGTGGCAATAAATTTACTGCATTTTCAGTTTTAAATGTGGGCTCGAAATTTCCAAGTTTTGTGGTGGGATTTATGGGATGGGTCTTGTTATGTTTTCAAGTCTACTTGACAGTTCCATGGCTATCTAAAAAATCAACAGAAGTTGCACCCACATTAGTCTTAATCTACTGAGTTTAATAGGACGTCATACTTCTCTAGTGCTGGTAATTCCTTTCTTTATTCGAATAACCTCCTCTTCATACTCCAAGATCATAGTCTTATAATTCTCATTTTCAAATTTCAGTTTTTCAGCCTTTGTCCTCTCCTCCAGTTCTCCAATAGCTTCTTCCCGGCTTTGTACCCTCATCTGCAGCGCAAGGTTCCGTATTTTTGCAGCAGTGAGCTTATTCTCCGTCTTCTGCTCAGCTGCAAGGAGCCGTTTCACCTCAACAAGAGCTGCCCGCTTTCCCAGCCGCCGGGCGAGAGCCGCAAGGAGTACTTCTTGCATCATCATGATGAAGGCTTGATATTCACAGTCCCACTGCTTCTTCTTCTCCTGGCACTGGGGCCGGAGTTCTTCAATTTGCTGCTGGTAGAGCTGTGATTTACACTGCCACTGCAACTTTAGGTCCTCTAGAATTTTTAGCTGGTCCTGGTAGCCATGGCGACTCCGCCTTGTACACACAGGCATTGGCACGTTTTCCCTTTCCAACCAGTCAGCTATTATCATCTGCTGCTCGCTGTTCAACTGGCAGAGTTCATCCCTTTCTGACAGGAGGCTCTGCAGAAGCGCTTGGTGTTCCTTATACTCAGCTTCAAGATTAGATCTCTCCATCTCCAGCTGCTCTTTGGAAGCTTCATTGTCATGACATCCATCCAGACCAGTCTTCTGCAGCTGCTCATATGAACCTAAATTTACGGGGCAGAGTTATACTAAAGAATCATCCAGTTCTATTAATTAACAGATGGCAACAGCTGATTTTGCCATCTTGAAATTGAGCTATGTTCAGATGAGAAGGCTCAGTTTAAAAATATATTACGACTCTTCGTATGAAACCATGTGTTAAAAACCAACAGGAATTAATTGCCATGTAATTTTCTCTAGAATGTATAGACTTTATAGTTCTTTACCTTTTTTTCTCTGAAATGGTAGTGGATGGCTACCATTGATTGGAGGTAGAACAAGTGGAGCAAAATGTGTGCTGTCTCTAGTTTCTGGACTGTGCACACCCACATCAAGAGCCTAAACAAAGTATACAAGGTATTTTTCACACAAGAATCTACATAGTGACACACAAGCACACATAACCATACACAACCTTCCATCATAGCCAAACAACTTTTTATTAAAATGTACTAAAAATGTATTTCTATTTGTTTCTTTCTTGAGGCAGCAGTACAAATATTTTTAAGGTATCCCATATAATTTAAAGATTCAAAAACACATGCGCCTTCATTTCAGCATTTAAATAAAATGTGTATACACGTACCTGAACGTTGTTTGCTTTCTGAGCACTGTGGTTTGGTCTTATTGGTGGCAGCTTTGTGCAGCCCCTTTTCCTCTTTTCCATATCTACTGGCGCCTCTTGTCTTTTGATGTGAATTCTAAAGATCGATAAGCCTTTTAGTTTTTGGGGAACAGACCTCAGCCAATTACAATAAGCAGCAACGAAGCAAATGAGTACTATGGGAATGGTGAAAGGCGTGATTAATCTGATAACTTGTGTGACTTCACAGCCCCTTTATTACATCATAATTATGCCACAAGTACCATCTCTACATAAATATCAACTTGCTTAACCTGCTAAACCTTGCACGGTTCAAGGTTTTTTCCTTTAGATTTTAATCAATTTATCTGCTCATTCAACCACACGAAAATCAAGCCAACGTGTATCAGAAACAGTACACGCTGTAAACATCACACATGTAAAACCTAATAATGAAAGTTGAATCGCACAACGATGTCAGAATATGGCACAATTTAACTGTGGAACTAGGTGGAGAGAATCTGACTAGCAGTACATTGGTAAGGTTTGATGCATATCCCAAGATAAGTCATAAAGCCTTGAATAAAGATGAAGGCTAAGAGAGCAAAAGTTATGTAATTCTTCAAACATGAATACTAAACGTACAATTCTGGCAAACCATGTCAATTACAATCCATTATACTGATGTGTTTATTTGATTCATTGGAAGACAACGAGTGACTTGTGTTTGGAACATAGTCTTCCTTCCCAAAGTTATACTGACTTCTTATATTGACATTTTTTAAACATGTACAGACAATTTTATTCCCTGGAAAGTAACATATACACAAACAGACAGACACACACAAACACACATATATCAGATATTTTGTCAACTTTCAAATATAAAAGGCACAGCACTATTTTCAAATATAACAGTGTACTGTTTTATTTTAGTTCTGCACAAAGAGCATACAGCATGTATGTGTATATACGTGTACACGTGCGTGTTCAACTGTGTTATACACAATGCCGCAGTGGCCTGCTCTGCTTCAGCTTGCTCTTTACTGTGCTACACTTGACAGAGAGCTTTTCATGCTGCCTCTTGAGAATGTCTAGTTGGCTCTGCAGGTCCTCGCATGCATCCTTCACCTTCTCAAAATCCTGGAGCAGCTTCTTGTTTCTCAGCAGGCTGCAGCGCTGGCACAGGCGCAGATTGTCTGCACGCAGCTTGTCTTTAGTTATCATTACCCCTGCCAGAGCTTTCCGCTTGTTGCCGATCATTGCCTTTATCTTGGCCAGATTGGCTAGTTTGGCCTGGATCTCCAGCTCCACAAAGTTGATCGTTTCTTTGAGATGTGACTGGAACTGAGAGTGGAGGTACACAATACTGAGATTATTTTCTATGCCTTCAGGACTCTACTGTACAATACATCTTCCCATCCTACTCCGTGGCAATAAATTTACTGCATTTTCAGTTTTAAATGTGGGCTCGAAATTTCCAAGTTTTGTGGTGGGATTTATGGGATGGGTCTTGTTATGTTTTCAAGTCTACTTGACAGTTCCATGGCTATCTAAAAAATCAACAGAAGTTGCACCCACATTAGTCTTAATCTACTGAGTTTAATAGGACGTCATACCTCTCTAGTGCTGGTAATTCCTTTCTTTATTCGAATAACCTCCTCTTCATACTCCAAGATCATAGTCTTATAATTCTCATTTTCAAATTTCAGTTTTTCAGCCTTTGTCCTCTCCTCCAGTTCTCCAATAGCTTCTTCCCGGCTTTGCACCCTCATCTGCAGCGCAAGGTTCCGTATTTTTGCAGCAGTGAGCTTATTCTCCGTCTTCTGCTCAGCTGCAAGGAGCCGTTTCACCTCAACAAGAGCTGCCCGCTTTCCCAGCCGCCGGGCGAGAGCCGCAAGGAGTACTTCTTGCATCATCATGATGAAGGCTTGATATTCACAGTCCCACTGCTTCTTCTTCTCCTGGCACTGGGGCCGGAGTTCTTCAACTTGCTGCTGGTAGAGCTGAGATTTGCACTGCCACTGCAACTTTAGGTCCTCTAGAATTTTTAGCTGGTCCTGGTAGCCATGGCGACTCCGCCTTGTACACACAGGCATTGGCACGTTTTCCCTTTCCAACCAGTCAGCTATTATCATCTGCTGCTCGCTGTTCAACTGGCAGAGTTCATCCCTTTCTGACAGGAGGCTCTGCAGAAGCGCTTGGTGTTCCTTATACTCAGCTTCAAGATTATATCTCTCCATCTCCAGCTGCTCTTTGGAAGCTTCATTGTCATGACATCCATCCAGACCAGTCTTCTGCAGCTGCTCATATGAACCTAAATTTACGGGGCAGAGTTATACTAAAGAATCATCCAGTTCTATTAATTAACAGATGGCAACAGCTGATTTTGCCATCTTGAAATTGAGCTATGTTCAGATGAGAAGGCTCAGTTTAAAAATATATTATGACTCTTCGTATGAAACCATGTGTTAAAAACCAACAGGAATTAATTGCCATGTAATTTTCTCTAGAATGTATAGACTTTATAGTTCTTTACCTTTTTTTCTCTGAAATGGTAGTGGATGGCTGCCATTGATTGGAGGTAGAACAAGTGGAGCAAAATGTGTGCTGTCTCTAGTTTCTGGACTGTGCACACCCACATCAAGAGCCTAAACAAAGTATACAAGGTATTTTTCACACAAGAATCTACATACTGACACACAAGCACACATAACCATACACAACCTTCCATCATAGCCAAACAACTTTTTATTAAAATGTACTAAAAATGTATTTCTATTTGTTTCTTTCTTGAGGCAGCAGTACAAATATTTTTAAGGTATCCCATATAATTTAAAGATTCAAAAACACATGCGCCTTCATTTCAGCATTTAAATAAAATGTGTATACACGTACCTGAACGTTGTTTGCTTTCTGAGCACTGTGGTTTGGTCTTATTGGTGGCAGCTTTGTGCAGCCCCTTTTCCTCTTTTCCATATCTACTGGCGCCTCTTGTCTTTTGATGTGAATTCTAAAGATCGATAAGCCTTTTAGTTTTTGGGGAACAGACCTCAGCCAATTACAATAAGCAGCAACGAAGCAAATGAGTACTATGGGAATGGTGAAAGGCGTGATTAATCTGATAACTTGTGTGACTTCACAGCCCCTTTATTACATCATAATTATGCCACAAGTACCATCTCTACATAAATATCAACTTGCTTAACCTGCTAAACCTTGCACGGTTCAAGGTTTTTTCCTTTAGATTTTAATCAATTTATCTGCTCATTCAACCACACGAAAATCAAGCCAACGTGTATCAGAAACAGTACACGCTGTAAACATCACACATGTAAAACCTAATAATGAAAGTTGAATCGCACAACGATGTCAGAATATGGCACAATTTAACTGTGGAACTAGGTGGAGAGAATCTGACTAGCAGTACATTGGTAAGGTTTGATGCATATCCCAAGATAAGTCATAAAGCCTTGAATAAAGATGAAGGCTAAGAGAGCAAAAGTTATGTAATTCTTCAAACATGAATACTAAACGTACAATTCTGGCAAACCATGTCAATTACAATCCATTATACTGATGTGTTTATTTGATTCATTGGAAGACAACGAGTGACTTGTGTTTGGAACATAGTCTTCCTTCCGGTGGTGGAGGGCAGTGTTACCAAAGGCCAGCATGCAAGAGTGAGAGTGAGAGAATGTGACATTGAGAGAGACAGAGAGAGAGAGAGAGAGAGAGACAGAGAGAGAGAGTGTGTGTGTGTCTGAGTGAGAGAGAGAGAAAAAAAAAACCCCACACACACACACACACACACACACACACACACACCTGATAGTTAGGCAGATAGACATGACAGAAGGGTGAAAGGTTCATTCAGCCAATACGAATGATCTGCATTAAATGCTTAATTAAATCTATGTATTAACAATTTACTATTTGCCATACAGTACACAGCTCTGCCCTGAGATCTGAAGTAAATTTATTTTTATTTAATATAGAATGTAACGTGAAAAATAAATTTTGGTTTTAAAAAATTTCTCTTTTCTACCACTGTCAGTGTTACAACACTACCACCTGTTAGTAGATCGACTCTGGTTTTGTAGATTAATTCCTTTTTCACTTTATCAGATGCCTAAATGACAGAAAAAATACATATACCCTCTGACAGCAGGTGAGTGTAAACAAGCAGTGTAAACACAAACAACTCCACCAACAAACAATATGTACAAGACAAGCCTTATAAGTGCAAAGAAACACAGAGGACCAAGGAGTGGAACTGATCGAGATGAAAATACATTTTTCAGGAATTGCTAAATTGCAGCTGTACCTAGAACAGTTTTATTGTTTTATGATGGTTTGCACAGTTTTGGGGAGTTTTGTTGTTTTTTGTTTTGTATTCTTGTTGATAGAAACATCTGACTAGGGTTACACAAGGCAGTATGAACAGCAGGGCTCTTACACGTGTTTCTTGAACTTCCTGGGAGTCCCATAAAGATGCAAGAATTCCCTGAACACGGATGTGATGATTTAAATGAAAGAGGAAACATTTTGATCAGTTTTTTAAATCTAAATTAAGTTAGCGTAAGTTCCAGTGGGATGACAGGCCTGTTAAAAGTCTTCCTTAGAACAAGGAAACGCCTCAGTGCACTTGGAAAACCTGTCTACAATCACTAGCAAGTACTTCAACTGACCACAAGGTGGAATGTGCATAAAGTCTATCTGTAGACACTGAAAGGAATATTCTTGAGCCAGTAAGGCATCATATTTGGCTTGTGTTGGTTGCTTCTGGCACAGGTTAAACAGCTATCTAGGAGGAGTTTTACAGTTATACGTTTTGCAGGAATACAAAACTGTTTTTGAATGTTAGCCGTCACTCCCCCTTTGTGCAATATGTGAAATCCCATGGAAATGGCACACAAGAAATGGCAAAATAGATTTAGGAAGGGTGATACGCCCCTCTGGGTCACATGCCCCTCCGGGTCACGGATTAGACCATTTTAATCAGGACTACAGCCCTAATCAGCCCAGTGAGAGCAGTCCTGTTGTGTACTCTGAGTTTGTAAGAAACGCAGATTGATATTATTCGGCACAAAGCAATGAGAAAACATGGCGACAGCTTCACACATCGAGGATATAGTGTACGGGCATGAGGGGGCATTAACAGCTGCCCAACGTGGAATCTCATCTGCTAAAGCATTGCCAGTGGCCGTGTCAGACTCAGAGGTTGTGTCATGACCCTTGACCATTACGATAGCCAGCCAAGCTGGTAGTGTACATGCAGACAAAATTGCAGACACTAGTCCTGGATTAGAAATTGGCTTACTTTCCAAGATACAAAACCCCCGGAGCGACAAATCTTATTGAAGTCATGAGCAACCCCAAATGCATAACGAGAATCAGTGTAGATGGTGACAACCTGATCCCGGAGTAGATGGCAGACCCTGGTCAACAGCATCAGCTCAGATTCTTGAGCAGACCTGTAAGGTAGAAAGTAAGCCTCCCAAATGAGGTTAGGCAGAGAGCAGACAGAATAACCGATTGAAACGATCAGACGGTTTAAAACATGGGCCATCTAGAAAAATGTGATAGCTGCCCATTTTTGATATCAGTCATGTTAGGAGGCATAACCCTACACAGTTTCTTACCCAGCATCATGAATGGAGCAGAAATATTCATGGGGGGATGGAGCCATGCTCCAAAGTTTCACGCTGCAATAGAGAGTTGAGGTTAGTATAGAGGGCAGGTGTGGCATGCCGTCCGCTCCTCCTCCAGAATATGTCGGTACAGACACACTCACCTGATTAAGCCCTTCTCGAAGTGATAAAACAATGCCTTACACAATTCCTTTGGTGTTTTTGCTTATCTTTTTTTCATTGCTTTAACATGCTCTTCCTCTCTGCAATATGCAGGATGATCCATTGCTTAAAATGATATGAAGTTTAGTTTATGGGATCATTATACAACGAATCGCTGTATTGGACACTTCTAGCTATAGCAAGCTAAGCTGTAGTTAGTTCCTACAACTAACGTGAGCTAGCTACCTGTCCATTCATACGTTCAGTGAACAAATACACGACAACTCAAGAGGTCCAGCTGTGCACAACCGCACTGTTTCACAATACCAAGCCAGCTTGTGCACCCCGACAATTCTGTCTACTGGCTGTGATGCTGCGTTTTGTTCTGGCACTGTTAACATCACGAGGCAAGCGGCAGTACTGGGTCTGTGAACCTTTACTGTAAAAACATGGAAAAATGAAATTGCGTGCATGTGTGTGCATGTGAGAGAGAGAGACTGGCAGACTCCCCTCACCTCAAGGTCCGTTAGTAAAAAAAAATTTTCATCTGGAAATCTAAGTTGCTATATTGTGCTGTGTAATGTTAAGCGCAGCACAACAATGTCCTGTAGGTCACATAAATAACGTAAGTAGCCTAATGTCATAATAACAAATATGAACAGGAATGATCAACCACTACAAACAGAATGTTAAAATACTAAAAATAACGAGTTGATTACAAATCGAGTAAACATTTAGAAAGTGAAACTTAACCAGAAAACCCATATTCTATCATTTAACCAATGAAAGATAGAAAATCACAACAACAAAAAACAACACAATAACATGTCGAAAAGATCTGCACTAACATTAACAGGCATGCTGTTGTGTCACCATAGCAACCACAGCAGCTAGGGTTTTTACACAGGATACAAGATTTCATTACATTGCGATTAGCAAACTAACATTTTCAAAAGAAACAGAAAATAAAAAATAATATCTGTACCTGTGATGATATATAAACATGTAAAAAATCAATTGCTTGTTAGTGTGTGTGTGTGTGTGTGTGTGTGTGTGTGTGTGTGTGTGTGTGTGTGTGTGTGTGTGTGTGTGTGTGTGTGTGTGTGTGTGTGTGTGTGTGTATGAGTGAGAGACAGACTTGGCTCCCCTGGTAGAAGGAACAGAATGAATATAGTTAGCAAACGAAAGAAAGGCTGCAGTAACTAAAATTAGTCTATCCCTTCCCAAAACAACACCCATTAAAATGTACATAGCACATATAATGTCGAAAGGGATTCAAGAGTAAAACCATGTTCTAATCCCAAAATGATTGGACGGAGTTGAACTCGACGCAACCAACCTCCAGTTCCGTTAATAAAAGCTTTGAGTGGCGTGCGGTCCAACGCACCTATATAATTGCTCTGAAAGTGTTCGCACACACAAACGGCATAATACATGAAGGTAAGAGAAAGATGTAAAAGTAAAGAAACATGGAGTTGTTTTGGTGAAATTGATAAGACAAACATACATACGTTTATGAGAACCCGGTGCACTTACTAAGTTGCAAAATGCTACAGTTCTAAACCTAAAAGCAAGAAAGAAAGCATAAAATAAAACCCTAAAGAAATGAAGCCACGTTGTACGTGAAAAGGGGCAAAAATGAAAAGAAACATAGCTAAGAAGAAAAGCTTACAGCACCTGGTATTCCCAGGCGGTCTCCCATCCAAGTACTAACCAGGCCCAACCCTGCTTAGCTTCCGAGATCGGGCGTGTTCAGAGTGGTACGGCCGTAAGCGATGAAAATGGCGAAAAATGCGCCTTTATGCAATACATCGACAGCGTGGCTACAGACACAATCACCCGATTAAGCTCTTGTCGAAGCGATAAAACAATGCCTTACACAATGCCTTCATGTTTTTGCTTTCTTTTTTTCATTGCTTTAACATGCTCTTCCTCTCTGCAATATGCTGGATGATCCGTTGCTTAAAATGATATGAAGTTTAGTTTATGGGATCATTATACAGCGTATCGCTGTATTGGACACTTCTAGCTAGAGCAAGCTAAGCTGTGGTTAGTTCCTACAACTAACGTGAGCTAGCTACCTGTCCATCCATACGTTCAGTGAACAAATACGCGACAACTCAAGAGATCCAGCTGTGCACAACCGCACTGTTTCACAATACCAAGCCAGCTTGTGTACCCCGACAATTCTGTCTACTCGCTGTGATGCTGCGTTTTCTTCTGGCACTGTTAACATCACGAGGCAAGCGGCAGTACTGGGTCTGTGAACCTTTACTGTAAAAACATGGAAAAATGAAATTGCGTGCGTGTGTGTGCATGTGAGAGAGAGAGACTGGCAGACTCTCCTCCCCTCAAGGTCCGTTAGTAAAAAAAAAAATTCATCTGGAAATCTAAGTTGCTATATTGTGCTGTGTAATGTTAAGCGCAGCACAACAATGTCCTGTAGGTCACATAAATAACGTAAGTAGCCTAATGTCATAATAACAAATATGAACAGGAATGATCAACCACTACAAACAGAATGTTAAAATACTAAAAATAACGAGTTGATTACAAATCGAGTAAACATTTAGAAAGTGAAACTTAACCAGAAAACCCATATTCTATCATTTAACCAATGAAAGATAGAAAATCACAACAACAAAAAACAACACAATAACATGTCGAAAAGATCTGCGCTAACATTAACAAGCATCGCTGTCACCATAGCAACCACAGCAGCTGGGGTTTTTACACAGGATACAAGATTTCATGACATTGCGATTAGCAAAGTAACATTTTCAAAAGAAACATAAAATAAACAATAATATCTCTGTACCTTTGATGACATATAAACATGTAAAAATTGCTTGTTAGTATGTGTGTGTGTGTGTGTACTACCCATGTAATAATAAATTGTGAGTACCAGCGAGAAGTCCCCAAAAAAAACCACATGCACAATAAATGATGCTAAAGGACTCTTCAGCTGCAGTTTATTTCTGTACATATGATACACGCTGTTCTACAAGTTACACATGCTTTGGAATCATAACTCACTGTGTTGAAGTCTCTGTACAAATCAACACATTAAAGGTGGAAGTCTTTGGAAACTGGGAAAGGTTTTTCATGCTGTTTTCTGTGTGGTGGAGTGATACAGGTGCAGATGCACACAGTATGAGTGTAATGTCTTGTGATAGTTACCCTCCACCACAGTGTGTTCATGGACTCTGGGTTTGAAATGCACATATGCTGTGTGTATATATATTTATATATGTATGTAAATTAAAACACAGGATTAACACAGAAAAGTTTGTATATTTTAACAAAGTAGGTAAAACAAAAGTATATTAAGAAAAACTGAACTTACCTGTGACTTTTTTGTGGAGAGCCTTCCATGTTGTCTTTGAAGGGGAGCTTTATGGGGAATTGTCCTGCTTAAAGACAGGAAGTGACATCACCCAATTTCCTGTTTTTCCTTGTATTAGTTTCCAAAGGAAATTTCAAGAGTGGAGTTTTGATGTTGACTTATTTTGGAGAATTTATGATTGCTGATTTTCTTTTATTGAACTTGTAACTTGTAAATGCTAAATTCTATTTTTTAAAACATTTTTGTTTGTTTTTGTAGTGATTGCCAGATGAAGCCTAGAAGCTTTCCATCCAATTGGTTCAAAAAAAGGTTCATATCTGGAGGCTTCATGTGCACACAAACCCCCCTGCTGGCTAAACCTTTATTGTCATTTCAACTATTTGTGATGGATCTCTTGGCTGTTTTGCACCAGTGACAGCATGGGAATAGTCACTGCCAACAATAGAAATAAAAACACCTTAATATGATTTTGTGTGGTTCATTCATTCATCTAATCTGTTTTTGATGTGTAGGTAATGGTTTTGGAGGTCTACTAGTGTCAAAAAACAGGTTGATTTCAGTCAATGTTTAAATAAACCAAATAGGACATGAGATGTTTATGTTGAGATGTTTTTAAGACTGTTGCAGTGTTTTTCAAAGATGGGAAAATGGTTATGCTTATGAATACTGTGGTGATTTTATTCACTTTTATTAAGAAATAATATTTTTTCCACTGTGCTTTTCCACAGGATACAAGATTTCATTACATTGCGATTATCAAACTAACATTTTCAAAAGAAACATAAAATAAAAAATAATATCTCTGTACCTGTGATGATATATAAACATGTAAAAAATCAATTGCTTGTTAATGTGAGTGTGTGTGTGTGTGTGTATGTGTGTGTGTGTGTGTATCTGTTTGTGTGTGTGTGTGTGTGTGTGTGTGTGTGTGTGTGTGTATGAGTGAGAGACAGACTGGGCTCCCCTGGTAGAAGGAACAGAATGAATATAGTTAGCAAGAAAAATGAACTTACCTGTGACTTTTTTGTGGAGAGCCTTCCATGTTGTCTTTGAAGGGGAGCTTTATGGGGAATTGTCCTGCTTAAAGACAGGAAGTGACATCACCCAATTTCCTGTTTTTCCTTGTATTTGTTTCCAAAGGAAATTTCAAGAGTGGAGTTTTGATGTTGACTTATTTTGGAGAATTTATGATTGCTGATTTTCTTTTATTGAACTTGTAACTTGTAAATGCTAAATTCTATTTTTTAAAACATTTTTGTTTGTTTTTGTAGTGATTGCCAGATGAAGCCTTGAAGCTTTTCATCCAATTGGTTCAAAAAAAGGTTCATATCTGGAGGCTTCATGTGCACACAAACCCCCCTGCTGGCTAAACCTTTATTGTCATTTCAACTATTTGTGATGGATCTCTTGGCTGTTTTGCACCAGTGACAGCATGGGAATAGTCACTGCCAACAATAGAAATAAAAACACCTTAATATGATTTTGTGTGGTTCATTCATTCATCTAATCTGTTTTTGATGTGTAGGTAATGGTTTTGGAGGTCTACTAGTGTCAAAAAACAGGTTGATTTCAGTCAATGTTTAAATAAACCAAATAGGACATGAGATGTTTATGTTGAGATGTTTTTAAGACTGTTGCAGTGTTTTTCAAAGATGGGAAAATGGTTATGCTTATGAATACTGTGGTGATTTTATTCACTTTTATTAAGAAATAATATTTTTTCCACTGTGCTTTTCCACAGGATACAAGATTTCATTACATTGCGATTAGCAAACTAACATTTTCAAAAGAAACATAAAATAAAAAATAATATCTCTGTACCTGTGATGATATATAAACATGTAAAAAATCAATTGCTTGTTAATGTGAGTGTGTGTGTGTGTGTGTGTGTGTGTGTGTGTGTGTGTATGAGTGAGAGACAGACTTGGCTCCCCTGGTAGAAGGAACAGAATGAATATAGTTAGCAAGAAAAATGAACTTACCTGTGACTTTTTTGTGGAGAGCCTTCCATGTTGTCTTTGAAGGGGAGCTTTATGGGGAATTGTCCTGCTTAAAGACAGGAAGTGACATCACCCAATTTCCTGTTTTTCCTTGTATTTGTTTCCAAAGGAAATTTCAAGAGTAGAGTTTTGATGTTGACTTATTTTGGAGAATTTATGATTGCTGATTTTCTTTTATTGAACTTGTAACTTGTAAATGCTAAATTCTATTTTTTAAAACATTTTTGTTTGTTTTTGTAGTGATTGCCAGATGAAGCCTTGAAGCTTTCCATCCAATTGGTTCAAAAAAAGGTTCATATCTGGAGGCTTCATGTGCACACAAACCCCCCTGCTGGCTAAACCTTTATTGTCATTTCAACTATTTGTGATGGATCTCTTGGCTGTTTTGCACCAGTGACAGCATGGGAATAGTCACTGCCAACAATAGAAATAAAAACACCTTAATATGATTTTGTGTGGTTCATTCATTCATCTAATCTGTTTTTGATGTGTAGGTAATGGTTTTGGAGGTCTACTAGTGTCAAAAAACAGGTTGATTTCAGTCAATGTTTAAATAAACCAAATAGGACATGAGATGTTTATGTTGAGATGTTTTTAAGACTGTTGCAGTGTTTTTCAAAGATGGGAAAATGGTTATGCTTATGAATACTGTGGTGATTTTATTCACTTTTATTAAGAAATAATATTTTTTCCACTGTGCTTTTCCACAGGATACAAGATTTCATTACATTGCGATTATCAAACTAACATTTTCAAAAGAAACATAAAATAAAAAATAATATCTCTGTACCTGTGATGATATATAAACATGTAAAAAATCAATTGCTTGTTAATGTGAGTGTGTGTGTGTGTGTGTGTGTGTGTGTGTGTGTGTGTGTGTGTGTGTATGAGTGAGAGACAGACTTGGCTCCCCTGGTAGAAAGAACAGAATGAATATAGTTAGCAAGAAAAATGAACTTACCTGTGACTTTTTTGTGGAGAGTCTTCCATGTTGTCTTTGAAGGGGAGCTTTATGGGGAATTGTCCTGCTTAAAGACAGGAAGTGACATCACCCAATTTCCTGTTTTTCCTTGTATTTGTTTCCAAAGGAAATTTCAAGAGTGGAGTTTTGATGTTGACTTATTTTGGAGAATTTATGATTGCTGATTTTCTTTTATTGAACTTGTAACTTGTAAATGCTAAATTCTATTTTTTAAAACATTTTTGTTTGTTTTTGTAGTGATTGCCAGATGAAGCCTTGAAGCTTTTCATCCAATTGGTTCAAAAAAAGGTTCATATCTGGAGGCTTCATGTGCACACAAACCCCCCTGCTGGCTAAACCTTTATTGTCATTTCAACTATTTGTGATGGATCTCTTGGCTGTTTTGCACCAGTGACAGCATGGGAATAGTCACTGCCAACAATAGAAATAAAAACACCTTAATATGATTTTGTGTGGTTCATTCATTCATCTAATCTGTTTTTGATGTGTAGGTAATGGTTTTGGAGGTCTACTAGTGTCAAAAAACAGGTTGATTTCAGTCAATGTTTAAATAAACCAAATAGGACATGAGATGTTTATGTTGAGATGTTTTTAAGACTGTTGCAGTGTTTTTCAAAGATGGGAAAATGGTTATGCTTATGAATACTGTGGTGATTTTATTCACTTTTATTAAGAAATAATATTTTTTCCACTGTGCTTTTCCACAGGATACAAGATTTCATTACATTGCGATTAGCAAACTAACATTTTCAAAAGAAACATAAAATAAAAAATAATATCTCTGTACCTGTGATGATATATAAACATGTAAAAAATCAATTGCTTGTTAATGTGAGTGTGTGTGTGTGTGTGTGTGTGTGTGTGTGTGTGTGTGTGTATGAGTGAGAGACAGACTTGGCTCCCCTGGTAGAAGGAACAGAATGAATATAGTTAGCAAGAAAAATGAACTTACCTGTGACTTTTTTGTGGAGAGCCTTCCATGTTGTCTTTGAAGGGGAGCTTTATGGGGAATTGTCCTGCTTAAAGACAGGAAGTGACATCACCCAATTTCCTGTTTTTCCTTGTATTTGTTTCCAAAGGAAATTTCAAGAGTAGAGTTTTGATGTTGACTTATTTTGGAGAATTTATGATTGCTGATTTTCTTTTATTGAACTTGTAACTTGTAAATGCTAAATTCTATTTTTTAAAACATTTTTGTTTGTTTTTGTAGTGATTGCCAGATGAAGCCTTGAAGCTTTCCATCCAATTGGTTCAAAAAAAGGTTCATATCTGGAGGCTTCATGTGCACACAAACCCCCCTGCTGGCTAAACCTTTATTGTCATTTCAACTATTTGTGATGGATCTCTTGGCTGTTTTGCACCAGTGACAGCATGGGAATAGTCACTGCCAACAATAGAAATAAAAACACCTTAATATGATTTTGTGTGGTTCATTCATTCATCTAATCTGTTTTTGATGTGTAGGTAATGGTTTTGGAGGTCTACTAGTGTCAAAAAACAGGTTGATTTCAGTCAATGTTTAAATAAACCAAATAGGACATGAGATGTTTATGTTGAGATGTTTTTAAGACTGTTGCAGTGTTTTTCAAAGATGGGAAAATGGTTATGCTTATGAATACTGTGGTGACTTTATTCACTTTTATTAAGAAATAATATTTTTTCCACTGTGCTTTTCCACAGGATACAAGATTTCATTACATTGCGATTAGCAAACTAACATTTTCAAAAGAAACATAAAATAAAAAATAATATCTCTGTACCTGTGATGATATATAAACATGTAAAAAATCAATTGCTTGTTAATGTGAGTGTGTGTGTGTGTGTGTGTGTGTATGAGTGAGAGACAGACTTGGCTCCCCTGGTAGAAGGAACAGAATGAATATAGTTAGCAAGAAAAATGAACTTACCTGTGATTTTTTTGTGTAGAGTCTTCCATGTTGTCTTTGAAGGGGAGCTTTATGGGGAATTTTCCTGCTTAAAGACAGGAAGTGACATCACCCAATTTCCTGTTTTTCCTTGTATTAGTTTCCAAAGGAAATTTCAAGAGTGGAGTTTTGATGTTGACTTATTTTAGGGAATTTATGATTGCTGATTTTTTTTATTGAACTTGTAACTTGTAAATGCTAAATTCTATTTTTTAAAACATTTTTGTTTGTTTTTGTAGTGATTGCCAGATGAATCCTTGAAGCTTTCCATCCAATTGGTTCAAAAAAAGGTTCATATCTGGAGGCTTCATGTGCACACAAACCCCCCTGCTGGCTAAACCTTTATTGTCATTTCAACTATTTGTGATGGATCTCTTGGCTGTTTTGCACCAGTGACAGCATGGGAATAGTCACTGCCAACAATAGAAATAAAAACACCTTAATATGATTTTGTGTGGTTCATTCATTCATCTAATCTGTTTTTGATGTGTAGTTAATGGTTTTGGAGGTCTACTAGTGTCAAAAAACAGGTTGATTTCAGTCAATGTTTAAATAAACCAAATAGGACATGAGATGTTTATGTTGAGATGTTTTTAAGACTGTTGCAGTGTTTTTCAAAGATGGGAAAATGGTTATGCTTATGAATACTGTGGTGACTTTATTCACTTTTATTAAGAAATAATATTTTTTCCACTGTGCTTGGACTCAGTTGGTTTCTCTGTTTGAAAATCACTTCCCTGGCTTTGAAGAAAACACTTTCACATGGTACTGAGGAGGCAGAGGTGCACAAGTATCCCACAGCAAACCTGTAGAGATTTGGATATATGCACCTCTGCCTCTCCCAGTACTGGAGGGGACCCTGTGTTCTGCTTTTCTTCAGTTCTGCCAGGTCTGCACTTCAACTGTGGCATCAGCAGTGACATTGTGTGTTCTTCTGGCCTCCATGAATGTGGCATCAAAATCACACCACAGTTTGTTTCCTGAGAAGCAAAACCAGATAATATGAATGAGGTCATAACTCTGAAATTGACTTTAATCCAATGCAAAAATATTAACCAGGTCTTTCAGCTACAGCATCTTGTGATGTTGAAGCTGCAGCTGGTATTGAATGTGACTGTCTAGACCCTATTACATTGGTACATTCAAAGGTGAGTTGTTTTATTCCTTTATCTGCCTTTTTTGGGCTAAAGGATCCAAGTGATTTGTATCTTGGGTCTAGTAGCATTGCCAGTGATATAATGCTCATGCTGTGTGGAGCTTTTCCCTAAGGAGCCTGATGAGGTCTCTCCCAGTTCACTAGCTACTGGGACCGTTGCCTTTGCTGCCTCTTCCTGGAGCATCTTTTCCACCATTTTCAATAATAACACCACTTTGGAGCCAGATACCTTTTTCTCCTCTGACAGCACCACAGTGGCCGTGTGAAAAGGAGACAGTATAGACAGGAGCTCACAAACATTATTGTACTCATCAGAGGTCAGCGCAGGAATACCAGTTTGTAAGCCTGCCAATGCTTACAGGCTCCCTGAGTTCTACTAATCGCTCCAGCATTTGAAAGCTGCTGTACCACCTTGTTTCAACCTCCTGAATCAGTTTCTTTTTTGGTTTTCCCATATGCTCTTGAACAAGGTCCAGCTTCTCCTTTAACAATAAAAACCTAAACGTTACATATGTAGCAATATAAAACAATGTGTAAACAAATGTGAAAATAATGTTACTAACTTTGACAGTTGTGCTGCTTCTAAAATAGCCCACCAGCTTCCTTGCCTTTGTAGGAATGGCAGACAGCACTGGGGTTAGTTCAAGAGCTTTTTTAACAACTATTTTCAGGGTGTAAGCAATGCAGAAGGCATGATGCAGCTTCAGCTGTTTACCACAGGCAATCATATCAGATGCGCCATCAGTAACTAGACATGTTACTTTGGATTTTATTTCCCATTCTTCCATAAGAGAGGATTTCACACAGGCCAAATTTTCAGCTGTGTGCGCCTGTGGGAATTTCACTACACCGAGTAATGTGGACTTCAGTCATGTGTTGTCATCTATAAAATGGCAGGTCACAGCCAAGTAGTTTGTCTGCTGTCACACTCACTGCAGGAACTTTCTGGACCTCAACTTTGGTCTTCTCTTTCTCTTGTTGATATTTGGTCTCAACCATGGCCTTTGCGGTCTAAAGGGAAGGAAGAAAATATTATTTTTTTAATACTACTCTCATAATTTATCCATGTCACCACACATACTTTCCTAGTTGGGAAAATATAGATTGGATCAAATTTTGCTACTAAATCCCTGAAGCCTTTATCCTCAACTGTGCTAAATGGCTGTGTGTCTCTAACAATCATGAAGACCAAAGCCTCATCCAGCTCTTCCTTTCTGGTCACTGCTTTGTAAAGATTAGATTACACTTTGTCATTTTTACACTTTGTAATCCAATCCAAACTGCAAATAACATGTAAGGTGCAGAGAATAATGCAGTATATAAATATATATATACACAGTATATACACATTATATTTTATATATATATATATATATATATATATATATATATATATATATATATATATATATATATATATATATATATATATATATGCATATTAATGTTAACAGTGAATAAAATTAAATTAGGTTATGGTTTAATTACAGTATTTGCATGTCAGAAGTCATTACATGAACATGTGCACATGTTTTGTTTTTATTTTTTGATGTGTGTGATGAATGTAGCATCGTGGTCAATGTCATTATTATCATGGTTGATTAACAAATATGAAAATTGGAAACCCATACCCACCTTGGCTGGATCCAACTCTATCCCCCTCATTATACATGACAAGTACAATAACACAGATGACATGTTGTTGTTGTATCCCAGTGGTTTGGAATGGAAAAAAAAAATGCCTTGTGAATATTATAGTAGTAACACATTTCATTATTTACAGGCATATTATGTGCAATACCTTATTTGTAGAGATCTGCTCAAAGTGTTTCCATACAGGGGAAACCCTTTTCCTTTTAGCAGGCTCCATGAAAACAAGCTCATCAATGTCACAGGCAAATTGACAGAACACAAACATGCAAATTTTGCATGGATCCATTGCGCTTTATGTGTGTTCATAAATTGTGCCAACACTCGAAATGCTTCCTGAACCAGTGAGGTTTCAGGCATCATCAGTGATGTCATTCATCCTTAAAGAAGCAAGCCTCGATACATGTTTCATAAAAGACTTCCTGGAGCTCTCGACATGTGCTCCGAAGCCTCGGCACAGTAGGGGCCATCACTAGTATCTCACTTGGAGTGAGGAGTAGGAGTGAAGGGTGAGAGTGAGGAGTAGGAGTGTGGGGTGAGAGTGAGAGGTGAGAGTGAGGGATGAGAGTGAGTAGGAGTGAGGGGTGAGAGTGAGTAGGAGTGAGGGGTGAGAGTGAGGAGTAGGAGTGAGAGTGAGGGTTGACAGTGAGTAGGAATGAGGGGAGAGAGTGAGGGGTGAGATTGAGGAGGGGGGTGAAAGTAAGGAGTAGGAGTGATGAGTGAGAGTGAGGTGTGAGAGTGAGTAGGAGTGATGGGTGAGTGAGGAGTAGGAGTGAGCAGTGATAGTGAGGGGTGAAAGTGGGTAGGTGTGAGGGGTGAGAGAGTAAGTAGGAGTGAGGGGTGAGAATGAGAAGTGAGAGTGAGGGGTGAGAGAGTAAATAGGAGTGAAGGGTGAGAATGAGGAGTAGAAGTGAGGGGTGTGAGCCACTCAAACTAGGAGGTGCACCATATTAAAAACATCAAGGAAGCATTAACAAGAAAGCCTGACATTCTACCCGACTCACATGAACATGTAGGGAATTCCACAGCAGATATTTAAAAAATAAATGTTTTGTTTTAGTTGAGAGGAAATTCAACTATGAAATTTAAAACAAGCCTCGTAAGATGTTTATTGTAATCTAATCTGGATTCACAACCGCATGAGATGAATTTCTCAGATGTGTTTTCTTCTTCTCTTTCCCCCTGGTTTGCTTTAGTCTGTTGTCCAGTTTGTGGACATAGTGCCCATCACTTGTGAAACAGAATGTATGTCATGAATAAATGTCTTGTTTGGTCCTTCCTATTGTCCGTCTCTATGGTTTCCTTTCTCATGTTTCACTTTTCCAGTCCTGTTCCAGTCCCTGTTTTGGTTTTCACTGTTCATGATTTGCATCTGCGCCTTGTTTAGTGTTCATTAGTTCAAGTATTGAAACCCTGTCTGGTTCCCTGTGTTTTTGCTGTTCATTGCGTGTGTTTGTGTGGAATATATTGCATGTATTGCATGTATTGCATGTATTGCATGTATTGCAAGCTTGTCTTTGTTTCTAAGCCTCTGTTTATGTTAGCCTGTTTGATTCTAGCTGTTTTGTTTTTCCTTAACTCCGTATGTTACTTCTTTCTGTTATAGCTGCTTTCCCTGTTTGCCTTCGTGTGCTTTTGGTTTGTGTTTCCTAGGCTTTGTTATCCTAGCCCTTGTTTTTGTTATGTATTCTAGGACCCTGGACTACTCTGACTACAACTCTGGATTTGCCCCTAAGAAATCTCGCTCTCCTCCGCACATGCGACCACCTCATTACCGCTCACCATTACAATAACCTGAACAATAAGGGGAACTCTTAAATAAAACATGTTGACAAATGGCAACTAAACTATTTAAACTATTCAAAGATACTACAGACAAAATTGTCTGTTTTTCCATGACTTGACAAAAGTATTTACAGTTGCATTAAATTACATCACAGGATCGCATAGTAATATTTCCATAAACATATTTACAGTACTGGGCAGATCCTCTTATAGTGATTGATACATATTCATCAATATGACAGCATGTGTCCTCTCTGAGGATCAAATCTTACTGTACCTGCTCTACCAGGTGAGCTTCAGGAGCGCTCTAATCATGTATACATACACTGATCTTTGACCCCTGAATGGGACAGAGAAAGGCAGTGCGGATCTGTGTGTGTGTGTGTATTTAAACATACAGAGTTATAATTATATGTGTATGTACAAGATTGGTCACTGTGACAAGATCAAGAGGGATTGTGGGATCAAATTCAATCAAATTCAATCAGGAAGTAACTAGTACAGTGATGGAGAACTGTTTAGAAATCAAACTAAAACAAATCTGGATCTTGTAGAGAGATATTGTTGTAAATGTAGAATAGAAACATACTCAGAGTTCAAAGTGAATGAACCAGTGGAGAGAATGAGCTACACAAAGGGGGGGGGGGGTGTACACAACAACAACAACAACAACAACAACAACCACCACCCTGATCACCACCTGTGCTCCGTCATAACTATGATCACTGCTGAAGCTCCAGTCTGTCATATTAACACACAGCATAATTACTGCACCATCACTGACTACATTTACATATTAACACACAGCATAATTACTGCACCTTCACTGACTACATTTACTTATTAACACACAGCATAATTACTACAGTAAACAGTGGTATTGAGGCTGAAGTGTTTGTTGATTTATTGAGGGTCGGCTGTAGAGGGATTGAGCTTCAGGAGCAGACAAGGCCAAACTAAAAAAAAAGAAAAACATAAGACACACTAGAAATAAAACTACTATTATTATTATTATTATTATTATTATTATTATTATTATTATTATTGGTTACATTTATTTAGCACCTTTCTCAAACTCAAGGACACTTTACAGACAGAAATCAGCTTTTATTCTCAAATCACTGATAGACTGATGAGAAGCGGCAGCCAATTTACACACACAGTCTGTCAGAAACCACAGACCCCTGTGGGACTGAAGGGTGCAGGGGAAGGGGAGGAGGTTCAGACCAGGACAGAGCAGCACCCATAGCTGGACATACACACATACGTAGAGCAGCACCCATAGCTGGACATATACACACATACGTAGAGCACCACCCATAGCTGGACATATACACACACACACAGAGCAGCACCCATAGCTGGACATATACACATACGTAGAGCAGCACCCATAGCTGGACATATACACATACGTAGAGCACCACCCATAGCTGGACATATACACACATACGTAGAGCAGCACCCATAGCTGGACATATACACACACATACGTAGAGCAGCACCCATAGCTGGACATACACACACATACGTAGAGCACCACCCATAGCTGGACATATACACATACGTAGAGCAGCACCCATAGCTGGACATATACACACATACGTAGAGCAGCACCCATAGCTGGACATATACACACATACGTAGAGCAGCACCCATAGCTGGACATATACACACATACGTAGAGCAGCACCCATAGCTGGACATATACACACATACGTAGAGCAGCACCCATAGCTGGACATATACACACATACGTAGAGCACCACCCATAGCTGGACATATACACATACGTAGAGCAGCACCCATAGCTGGACATATACACACATACGTAGAGCAGCACCCATAGCTGGACATATACACACATACGTAGAGCAGCACCCATAGCTGGACATATACACACATACGTAGAGCAGCACCCATAGCTGGACATATACACACATACGTAGAGCAGCACCCATAGCTGGACATATACACACATACGTAGAGCAGCACCCATAGCTGGACATATACACATACGTAGAGCAGCACCCATAGCTGGACATACACACATACGTAGAGCAGCACCCATAGCTGGACATATACACACATACGTAGAGCAGCACCCATAGCTGGACATATGCACACATACGTAGAGCAGCACCCATAGCTGGACATATACACACACACGCAGAGCAGCACCCATAGCTGGACATACACACATACGTAGAGCAGCACCCATAGCTGGACATGTACACACACACGTAGAGCAGCACCCATAGCTGGACATATACACACATACGTAGAGCACCACCCATAGCTGGACATATACACACATACGTAGAGCAGCACCCATAGCTGGACATACACACATACGTAGAGCACCACCCATAGCTGGACATATACACACACACACAGAGCAGCACCCATAGCTGGACATATACACACACACAGAGCACCACCCATAGCTGGACATATACACACATACGTAGAGCAGCACCCATAGCTGGACATACACACACACGTAGAGCAGCACCCATAGCTGGACATATACACACATACGTAGAGCAGCACCCATAGCTGGACATATACACACATACGTAGAGCAGCACCCATAGCTGGACATATACACACATACGTAGAGCAGCACCCATAGCTGGACATATACACACATACGTAGAGCACCACCCATAGCTGGACATATACACACATACGTAGAGCAACACCCATAGCTGGACATATACACACACACAGAGAGCAGCACCCATAGCTGGACATATACACACATACGTAGAGCACCACCCATAGCTGGACATTCACACACAGAGAGCAGCACCCATAGCTGGACATATACACACACACAGAGCACCACCCATAGCTGGACATATACACACACAGAGCACCACCCATAGCTGGACATATACACACACACAGAGCACCACCCATAGCTGGACATATACACACACACAGAGCACCACCCATAGCTAGACATATACACACACACAGAGCACCACCCATAGCTGGACATATACACACACACAGAGCACCACCCATAGCTGGACATATACACACATATAGAGCACCAACCATCACTGAACATAAACAAACACACGCACACACACCTCTATCTATATGTACATGCATACACAACTCACATTGATACAGGACAGTTTTAGAGGATCCAGTCAACCTAACCTCCATGTTTTTGGGAGGAACCCAGAGGAAATCTACGCAGACACAGGAAGAACATGGAAACTCCACCCAGATAGGGACTCAAAGGCTGAGAGGCAAACATGCCACCCACCAAGCCCTGCTGCACAAAAGAACCAACTGTCCCAACTGAACACAAACAAAATTAAGTACAATATCCTTCCCTAACTCCCAAAAATGAATACACACAGGTAAAGAATGGAGCAAATAAAAAAGGCATCAAACTTCCTATTTCCCGACAACAATTCACACAGGATTATTATAATACTCTATACACAGAATGTCATGTACAACAGCAAACATTCCCAGAAAAGCAATGTTAGAATGATTTAACCAGCAGAGGACCAAAAACACAATAATCAGCAAACAACGCTCACTGAACAAACAAAACCAGCCACAGTAAAACTGGAGATGAATCTCTGTCTGTCGCTTCTTCCCGGGCTTCCGCTTATGCATGAGGTAGAATGAGACAGACAATCAAGACACAACACAACAGCCCAGGACAATTCCAGCACAGGACAGAAGAGTTGATCAGGTGGAGGAGGAGCATCAAGAAGGGGATGTAAACAAGCACAAACAACCCTACCCATAACACAAACAGAGTTGTAACACCTTCAAATACAAACACTTTAATTTTTCCCACTCAATCACTCATGATTGTTTTGGTATCTGTAAGGGTGGGCACCAGGCCGAGACCCCTTCCGGCCACCAGAGGGAGGCCTTGAGTCAACCACGCCACTAATCAGGCTTAACACCCAACAGCTGGGCTAGACCTTATATAAGCCCAGTGAATGAATTATTCTGTGCTGGGTCTTTGCTAAAGTTCTGAGCAAAGCTCCTTGCTGGTAACTTGAGGTATTGAGGTCTGTGAGCGCTTGTGCTACCCCTCACTTCTGTGATGTGTTTTTACACATCCCCTTCTATCTCCAGTTTTCCCTCTCAAGTCTGTCTCTCTCCAGGGGCTTCCCTTAGCCATTCAAGTTTCTCCCCATTTTCTGGTTTTGTTTGGGAAGTTTTAGTTTGAGTTTTCCCCAGTGCATCGGGGTTGCCATTTCTTCCCTTGGCATCCTTTGCTCTCCCTTTTTTCCACACTCGGCGTGGTGTTTAGTTTTTCCTTTTGTTTTACCTGACCATTGTTAGAGTGTGGTTGCTCACCCAGTAGGCTGTTGGTATCATCACCAAGCTGACCTGGGTTTAAGACCACCTTACAGAATCAGTAAGCAGGCATCACACCAAGTGCCATAAAACATCAGTGGCTGGATCCAAGAGTGTCTGTGTGAGAATCCACCTCAGAGTCCAGTGAAAATCAAGCAGGTCCACATGCTTTATTGGGGATTTGCTTAGATAAACAGGACCTCAACTAAGACCAAGACCTCAAACTATGACACTCAGTCCATGCTGTTTACATGATCCTAGCATTCATAGTCAAACTAATATTGAACCACGAATGTGCATGTAAACATGGTTACTGACAACACGCACACCCCCCTCCCCAACATAAAGTAACTAGGCAACGTTAAAATCACAGTAACTGTGTATGTCTGAATAATCTCTTCATTCTTAGTGTCTCTGATGGAGCTGTTCCTCTCAGCCCAACAGCAAAGATGAGTGATGCTTTCTGAATGCATTCAGGTTCACACTTCAGTGAGTGTCCATCTACTGTGCAGATCTGTCCACTAGAGGGAGCAGCTGCACCTGTGCTGTTAGAAATCACCTCCACTGACTCTGACATTAGCTAATCCAGCACCAGAGGTTCACCAGGCTTAAACTGAGGAACTCTAGGCTGTGGAAAAAAATAATTAGAAACTTCATTGTAATATACAACTGATTTGACCATGTAACCTCAGAACTGCAAATCTGATATAAGCATTTAACATTATATACAAGCTCCTTCTCTTTTCCCTCAGATATCTGATGTTTGTGAAGTTTTCTATGTTCTACTTTATTTACCCAGATATATAAAGTTCTGTCTGTCCACATAAATAATGGTTTAGTAACAATAACTGGGTAATAACTGGACACACTCTCTATCTGTAGACTTTACCACTACAGGCTCAGGTGTACCAGGTCCTCTTACTGTAATCAGCATCAGTGATGGTGAGGATCTCCCTTCAGGTACTGATCATGTGAAATGTGAAATCTCTCCTCTGACTGGCAAGATGTCTGGTCACACTGAGCAAGAATGCCACGTGGTTTATGGGACACAGTCCATGTGACCAGACGTGAACACGTCTGAGTACATGGGAGAGTAGCATCGTCATGAAGCTTCACCTTTACTGAAGAGAAGGCTGATACAGGCACTGAAAGACAATAAGAAAGTCGAGTTTAAAAAGTCATTAAATAATAAGATAAAATATAGAATAAGAACAGAAATCAGACAATGAGACCACACCCCTTTTAGTCCAGATTAGTGATGCATGACTTTGGTGCCTTGAAGCCGGACTGTTTTCCATTATGCTTTCCCAGTCCTCTAACCCCAATATTACCCCGCCCCCAACCCTGTAACCCCAATACCACCCCACCCCTCCAACTCCTCTAAACCCAATATCACCCCCTCGCCCAACTCCAATGTCCTGTTAAACATCTCAACTAGCACTGAGATGGGACCAACCAGGATAAGAGATTCTCCAGGGTTAAGATGCATGGAAACCTCAGGAGCAGCAGGGACACACACACACACACACACACACACACACACACACACACACACACACAGATTACCACCAAATGGACTTACCTTATTTTTTATTCTCCAATTGCAAATATTTAGTAAGGAAAATAAAGGAGGACACTTACCCTCTATCCGTAGACACACAGCACAGATCCCTACACCATCAGCATATAATTTAACATATCATTTTTCCATCAATGACTGATCAGGTGAAATAAGTCAACATGAAAAATGACAAAACGCTCAGGTCTGACTGGCAAGTCTGTGTTAACACTAGCTAGTTAGCAAACATTAGCTAGCTAGCAAAGTATTGACCAGAACATTTCCTGCTTGTATATTAATCCAACAGGTCAGAGGTTTTTCTAAATTTGTTTTTAAAGATTTGCTTCGCTTGGTATGTAGTATATCTCAAGGAAATCAAAGCAATTTTGTTCATTTGTACTGGAATAAAAATCCTTTATGCTGAACGACATTAACTCGCTGTTAATGGAACTGTACTGTTAGCAGATAGCCAAGTTACGCAGCATTAAATAGTAAATATACTAGTCTTTGTGGCCTTCACAAATACTTGATGAAGTTGTCGATGCCTTGTCTGTCATCTTTGGATGGAAGAATTTACATGTCATCAGCGGACCGCTTTATAAATCACAGAGACAACACATGACTGTGGTGACCCACATCAGGTAAGCGGTGTAATGGAAATAAACGGGAACGACAGACAGAGGAGTTCGCACGGTAAACACACACGACTGCAGCCCTGAGAAGCACCATCTTTGGAGACTACATTTTCATTCATCTTAAAGTCAAGTCGCTTTATTCCATTTTTTAAGTAAGTGAGAAGTCAACAAATTTACAACTGGAGTTCCCCCCGAATTAGTATACAGCACTCGATGTCGGTGGGTGAATACAGTACACAGTGCCTCCATTTTGGAGGTAACTCAAACTCCTTTTACAAGAATCTCAGTAGTGCACTGTGATGATAAAGACTTTGATATTCATACATACACCGCACACGTCGCTATATGTCTGAAAACAGAGCTCAAAGTAAGCTAAATATCATACAGTTTCAAATAAAATGATAAAGGATTCTGGTACTTAATTTTCAAATGACGGTTAGAAATTCCAAATACCACACAATATAAGCATATATAAACCTGACATATGATAGATCATTTACACAGTAGTAGTTTCTACTTGAAACGTGTTACAAAGGCACCCTGTTGTTCTTATTCATTTGCCGCTATTCTGATATGCCTCTGCCTATAATTCCTGGTGTTTGCATTGACTGGGTCTATGAAAGCAGGGAGCAGTCGTATGTGTCTGTCAAGGCTGTTGTGCGTTTGGAAGCGGTCTCAATGTCCAGTCTCTGCTCATCCCAGGAACTGCTACCATTACAAGCACATCAAAAATCCTTCCACTGTCTACATGTTGTAAACACCTTAGGGAGAATTTACATACTGAAACTTATTCTATGTAATTTACATGTTTATGGGTTTTATGGTGCCTTATTCTCTCTCCGCATGTGTCTATATATCCTGTCAGATAGTGAGTAAAGTGACTGGTCTACATTTTACATCAGTACATCTTTATTTATTTCCACATTTTTTAAACATGGAACTAATTCTTCATAAAGGAGAGCATAAACACATCACTTGTGAAGTGTTTACTTTTTATTGTTTAAACATGGAGCTTAGCCTCTGTGAGAAAGAGCTCTGACACATCTTCTCCAGAGAGTTCGGCTTCCGGTGTAGATCTAAAACGAGAAAGAAATACCATCAGAAACAAAATGGTGTTTAACATTCGCGCTTTCTAAAAAGCAAACTGTTTTTCTCTGCTTCTGAAGAGCCTTACTTTTATGCACACCAGAACTCAGAGCTTGGTCTTGTTCCTCCATGGACTGTCATGCTACTAAATTCATTAAGAACATAAATATATAAAATAGACCGCTACTTTACCTTCCTGACAGTTCTTGAGATCCTCCCCATTAGGCGATGTATCCAGTGTGTCTGCCTGGTCTTAGCTTCAGCCACACCAGATACAGTGGTCCTTACTGTCGTCGGCTTTGCAGATCCGGGGCCGTCTGTGGAGGGACAGTAGAGGAACTGGGCCAGATCTTTCCTCTGAATAACCTTAACAAATGATAAAGCTCCTCCAAGCACCAGACCACCACTGATGAATGCTTGGGTCACATTCACATTTTTCCTGGCCTTAATTCTTCTGAGGAGCTCATCATACACAGCTTCAATGACTGAACTGTGGAACTCCTCAGGGAGGTCCATCCTATCCTCCACACGCACTCCAGTTGCACTGAACAAAAGTCCATGCACACATTCAGCTGCAGAGGTAAAATGGCCACTCCATGGTTCTGTCACCTGTGACCTAGCAACACCTGTACAGAATTCCTTTTGTACCTTCAGGAAAACTGTACCAAGACAGTGGCGTACTGCAAAGTGAGACAGTAGGAACCCCAAAGTGTGTTGTGCTCATTTGGGGTTCTGAGCCATATGAGGTTCTTTTATTGGTGGAAGCCGTTGATAATTTTACATCAATCATCTGTAACTCAGTATTACAAACACCAGTGTAAACAGAATAGTTCCAAGTCAAAAGGCCGAAAAATCGACCGCCGAAAATCAGCGGGGCTGCATAATGAAAATACACAGTGTCAATACCGGAGGCTAAACTAACTCTAGCCACATGTTTGGGCTAATGTTAGCTAGCTAGCTAATATTAGATATGAAATGCCTAAACCCTACCGTTAGTTAGCTAGCTAGCTAGCATTAGCATAGTGAACTAAATACCCAAAGCTACGTCCTCTGTGGTTGCTGCTAAACACAAAGTCCGGGAGTTGTTTTCTCCTATTTGTGATAGCTAGCTAGACAGGACAGTTAGCTCATTCAAATAAAGGCTACTCAGCTCTGGACCTCGATATTCTCTCCGTAGTTACGACAACGGCTACACTTTCCCCAAAACCGACGGCGCACAATTTCCATCATCTCCCGGTTTCATGAGGATGGTAGGGAAAACTTACCTGATATTCTGCCATGATGCGATCAAAGTCGTTATAACAGAAAACTGCCCTGCGCACTAAAACATATATACTAGCTATGTGGCGTCATAATAGACTTGGTTGCCCTAACAATGGCCTTTATGAAGTAGGCAGCAGGGAATGCTGTGAAAATTTATTAATATTCATGAAACCGCCTATGATGATGTTGGCACATCATTGAAAATAATTAACAAGACAGAAGGAACATTCTTGATTAATGTCATCTTGAAAGCCTCGTACAGACTATGTCATACGGTTAAAAAGCTATAATAACAAACCAGACTGCAGTACCTGTCAGATATAATAACAATAATTTAAACAGGAGTACATAACATTCTTAAGAAGTAATATGGGCTAACCTTTAATTAGTATCATAATGGGTAATGTTTGTCTATGACACGTGAATTGGAATAATACCATTAATTGATAATAAATTACTTTTAAATAATTATGACAGAAAAGTAATCCACATAGCTGTTCTATAGCTGATCTTATATTCTATAATGGTACTCTGTATTGAGAGCTACAGCATCTAACCTAGCCTATTTATGGGTGAGAATGTGCTGACCGGATGTACCAGGTCCCAACAGCTAGTTTGTGCAAGAGAAAGAGGGGGCATAGATCACTGCAGTGTACTGATGAATAGAGGGCTTAGATCACTGTAGTGTACTGGTGAATAGAGGGCTTAGATCATTACAGTGTACTGGTGAATAGAGGGCTTAGATCATTACAGTGTACTGGTGAATAGAGGGCTTAGATCACTGTTGTGTACTGGTGAATAGAGGGCTTAGATCACTGTTGTGTACTGGTGAATAGAGGGCTTAGATCACTGTTGTGTACTGGTGAATAGAGGGCTTAGATCACTGTAGTGTACTGGTGAATAGAGGGCTTAGATCATTACAGTGTACTGGTGAATAGAGAGCTTAGATCACTGTAGTGTATTGGTGAATAGAGGGCTTAGAACACTGTAGTGTACTGGCGAATAGAGGGCTTAGATCACTGTAGTGTACTGGTGAATAGAGGGCTTAGATCATTACAGTGTACTGGTGAATAGAGGGCTTAGATCATTACAGTGTACTGGTGAATAGAGGGCTTAGATCACTGTAGTGTACTGGTGAATAGAGGGCTTAGATCACTGTAGTGTACTGGTGAATAGAGGGCTTAGATCACTGTAGTGTACTGGTGAATAGAGGGCTTAGATCACTGTAGTGTACTGGTGAATAGAGGGCTTAGATCACTGCAGTGCACTGGTGAATAGAGGGCCTAATCATTACAGTGTACTGGAGAATAGAGGACATAAATGTACACAGGACACTCACAAAACAACCCTCTCTCTCACCCTCTCTCTCACACACACACACACACACACACACACAAACACACACACAAACACAATCCCTCAGCCACTCATTAGATGTGGTTCAGGTCCATGTGCGGTTTTGGGCTTTGGAACTCTAAAAGTCTCCAGTGTCCCAGGTAACCATGGTAACCTCAGCTCTAAGGATCTCTTGAGACAGGTATTAACCTTTACCAACAGGACACACACACACACACACACACACACACAGAGAGGAGGTTAAGTTCATGCAGGACATCCCAGTGAAGACCCTGAAGATGAGTTTTATCATACTTCATTAATAAATAAACATCCACACTGATGGAAATGTGTCTGTGCTTGATGTGTAATAACTCTGTCTCTCATAAACGGCTATGACGCAGTGTTTGAGTGGACTTACTATGCTATACAATACTGACGATGTGTATATATACACACACACACACACACACACACACACACACACACACACACACACTTCAGAGCCTTGGTTTTAACGAGTGTGGTCCTCTGGTGACTGTAAAGCTGGTTATTCCCACTGAAGATCAGGGATGTCAAACCACAGGGATTTCTGATGTAATAATTCAATATAATAATTATATTCCCTTATTATGACTATAATATTTGCTTAATCTAATAGCCTAATAATCCTGATATATTCATGCACTACTAAAACCAGATCAATGGCAATTTTTTTCCACATTGAATATAATTCCCCTCTGATTATGCCTGACTAGGAGGTGGGATTTCCAGGGTTCCAGATTAACTGGTCCAAGCTGCTGATGGCAGAACCTTCCAGAAGCTCCTCATTTCTGGGCCAGGACTCTGGCACTGAGGATGTGAAATCCCGTAATCTCCCATCATCCTCACCAGCAGCTCCGCCCAGTCTTGGGTCTGAACCAGTGACACGCTCAGCAGTACCCAGGCTGCCTTTAATGCTATGCCGGTGTGTTTAATTGCTCTACGTCTGCCATGTGACACTCGTCTGTCCTCTGGAACAGCTGACCCTGATGCTCGGATTGGCTGGAATGGCCAAGTACCCTCAGTCAGTCAGGTGGGGGGCAGGGCAGGGGGCAGAGACCACAAGGTACAGGTGGAGAACAGGAGGTGCAGGTGGTGGAGGGTAGTGTTACCGAAAGCCAGCATGCAAGAGTGAGTGAGTGAGTTAGTGAGAGAGAATGTGACAGTCAGAGAGACAGACAGAGAGAGAGAGAGAGAGAGAGAGAGAGAGAATGTGAGAGTGTGTGTGTGTGTGTGAGAGAGAGAGAGAGAGAAACACACATGATAGTTAGGCAGACATGACAGAAGAGTGAAAGGTTCATTCAGCCAATGCGAATGATCTGCGTTCAATACTTAATAAAATCTATGTATTAACAATTTACTATTTGCCATACAGTAGACAGCTGCCTTGAGATCTGAAGTAAATGTATTTTTTATTTAATATAGAATGTAACCAGAAAAATACAATCTGGTTTTAAAAAACATCTCTTTTCTACCACTGTCAGTGTTACAACTGTCACGGAACGCTCGTCTCCCGTGAGGCACGTGGTTTGGCCAGCCATGTGCAGTGGGAGGACTTTTGTTTGTGGCCACGCCTGCACACACCTGTACTTCATTTTGTCTGTCTGTATTTAAACTCACGTCAGGGTGTGCAGTGTTGTTAGTCATTGTCGATGTAACGTGCATAGCGTATTAATGTTAAATGGTAGTGTTGTTATTACATGTATTCCTGGTTATCATGTCTGTTTATTGTTAACATGTTCCGATTCTGTTCCGATTCTGTAATACGTGTGAAGGCCATTGTGTTGATATGTTTCCATTAAATGTTCGTCCCTGTCGAGGAAGTCCGTGCGTCCTGCTCCACGCCCTTGGGCACTCGGGCCAACATATGTTGCAACAACGCTACCACCTGTTAGTAGATCGTCTGGTTTTGTAGATTAATTATTTTGTCACTTTATCATCAGATGCCTAAATGAAAGAAAAAAAATACACCCTCTGACAGAAGGTGAGTGTAAACAAGCAATGCAAACACAAACAACTCCACCAACAAGACAAGCCTTAAAGCTGCGAAGAAACACAGAGGACCAAGGAGTGGAACTGATCGCGATGAAAATACATTTTTCAGGAATCGCTAAATTGCAGCTCTACCTAGAACAGTTTTATTCTTTTAGGATGGTTTGGATATCAAAAAGTCCACTGGCTATGACTGTGTGAATTATTCTGTAATCTGTATTAGGATGAAGTGAATCCAGAGAGTTGCACTTTACTGAGGAAAGCACAGAGTATATATGTGTCCTATATCTACTATCTAAATCTACAGGATGATGGGGGGAAAATGAGGAATGTTCTAAGGGTCTACGTAGAAAGGAAAGAAGCAGGTTAGTAAAGATTAGATGCAGTCAGCATGACCCAGCCATGAGCTGCTTGCGTGCGTAGAGAGAGATAGGGAGAGCGAAAGAGAAAGGGAGGGGTAAAGTATGCAAGAAGAGGGAGCGGATGACCTCGAGTGAGGAGCTCTCGGTCAAGCAGTTACATTATGGCTGATGAGCAGAGACGGAGTCTATCAAAAATGACCTCAAATGGAGATAATTTGGTGGTGGCACTGGGTACCATTCTGATCTCACACAACACTGCTGGCAGTAGATCTAGCCACTTCTTTCCTGTTTCCATCATGAGATGTGAAACTTCCAGTCAATAGTTAGGTAGGTGAATATTTTCTGAATTACCTTAGAAATGAAACATGGTCCCTGATCTGAATCCATTACCTGAAGCACACCGTACCTGGGTTTTATGTCCTTGGCTAGGATTTTAACCACAGTGCGGGTGTCTTCCTTAGAACAAGGAAATACCTCAGTCCACTTGGGAAAACCTGTCTACAATCACTAGCAAGTACTTCAACTGACCACAAGGTGGAATGTGCATAAAGTCTATCTGTAGACACTGACAGGGATATTCTGGAGCCAGTAAGGCATCACATTTGGCTTGTGTTTCACCCTGGTTGCTTCTGGCACAGGTTAAACAGCTATCTAGGAGGAGTTTTACAGTGAGACGATTTGCAGGGATACAAAACTGTTTTTGAATGCTAGCCGTCACCCCCCCCTTTGTGCAAGGTGAAATCCCATGAAAATGACGAACAAGAAATGCAAAATAGATTTAGGAAGGGTGACATGCCCCTCTGGGTCACAGATTAGACCATTTTAATCAGGACTACAGCCCTAATCAACCCAGTGAGAGCAGTCCTGTTGTGTAGCCTGAGTTTGTAAGAAACACAGATCGATATCATTCAGCACCAAGCAATGAGAAAACATGGAGACAGCTTCAAACGTCAAGGACATAGCGTATGTGCATGAGGGGCCATTAACAGCTGCCCAATGTGTGATCTCGTCCGCTAAGGCATCGCCAGCGTCAGACTCAGAGGTTGTATCATGACCCTTGACCTTTACAATAGCCAGCCGAGCTGGTAGTGTACATGCAGACAAAAGTGCAGACACTAGTGCTGGATTAGAAATGGTCTTACCGTCAGAGGTGCGGAACCCCCTGGAGTGCCAAATCTTACCCAAGTCATGAGTAACCCCAAACGCATAACAGGAATCATTGTAGATGGTGACAACCTGATCCCGGAGTCAATGGCAGACCCTGGTCATTGCTATCAGCTCAGATTCTTGAGCAGACCTGTAATTGAGAGAGTAAGCCTCCCAAATGAAGTTAGGCAGAGAGCAGACAGAATAACCACAGAGAAATTCAGAGTCAGACAGTTTAAAACATGAATCATCTACAAAAATGTGATAGCCGCCTATTTTTAATGTCAGTCATGCTAGGAGGCATAACTCTACACAGTTTCTCACCCAGTATCATGAATGGAGTAGAAATATTCATGGGGTGGCTGGAGCCGTGCGGCGAAGTCTCACCCTGCTGTAGAGAGGCGAGGTTAGTATAGAGGGCGGGTGCGGCTTGCCATCCGCTCCTCCTCCAGAAGTCCCCCTCTCAGCTTCCTGATTCAGCTCAGATGTGTGTGTGGCCTTCGACACAGAAACAACTGCCTGAGCGGCAGCCTCTCTTATCAGTGCATGCTTCACAAGTGGAGGAGGGGATCCTTTCAGCTGTGTGGCAGCGAAAACGACTATTTCAGACCCAGGAGTCTTATTGGGTTTTACACCATGCGCCTTGCCCCACACTGGTTTGGCCTTACTCCATGTCTGCCAAGAATTCTTCAAATATTGAAAATCCCAGCTAGGCTCCCCATATCCCTCATAAATAAACATAGCACTCAGCACTATAAACCCTCTTTCAAACAAGCCTGTACATGGATAGTGTCTAAACCCAGCACATTCAGTCCAACCAGCCAGACTATCAATGTACAGCTCACAAACCACACCGAAACATCCAATCCTTTGGGGTTTCCCCTTTTTTGGGTTTTACATAACCAACAACGGAACCCATGGGTCACCCAACAAAATCACAACCAGTATACAACTATACAAAGAGCTCTCAAATATGTACATTGGAGGGAGGGTTCACCAATAAACAGTAAATTATGTTTCAATAAGTCTCAGGCAGGATAACCAATCTTTACACAGTGTACACAAAATTCAACTCGTGCCAATAGACGAGACTTCCTCCACCTTTTCAACAGACAGGTTAACAAATACAAAATTCAACATTCAGCTCGTACTAATGGACGAGACTTCTTCCACCTTATTTGAGATAAAAACGCACCTAAACTAAATTTAAACTAAATTTAAGCACATAGATATTGAGCAGGAAGAAGACACATTAAATACTAGGTTGTCACTTACTTGCACAGTATCCCACTTCTGACCAACATTGTTAGAAACTGGTTCAAAGTTACCAGTCCTTCAGGTGTGATCTCTTCCAAGTTACCCTATGCCCGCCATCCTCTGTAGTCAGATCGATCTAGGGAAGTCAAGAGACACTGACAGCAGGGTAGTGAATCAAGAGAGTTCCACTTTATTGAGGAAAGCACAGAGTATATATGTGTCCTATATCTACTATCTAAATCTACAGGATGACGGGGAAAAGTGAAGCATGTTCTAAGGGTCTACGTAAAAATGAAAAAGACAAGGTTAGTAAAGATTAGATGTTCTCTGCATGAATGAGCCACAAGCTGCTCGCATGCCAGCCACGAGCCACTCCTGTGCTTAGAGAGAGACAGAGAAAGAGAGATCAGAAAGGGAGGGGTAAAGGAGACAAGAAGAGGGAGTGGATGATCAGCTCGCGGTCAAGCAGTCAGGTCATGGCTGATAGGCAGAGAGCTTGTGTTGGGTGCCTGAAGACAGAAAGGCTCCAGTATCTAACAATGATCTAAGTCACAATTATAGACAAACACAGTCTACCTTGATAGATAAACACACACAAATGCACAGTTGTACTGATCATGTCTGTTATTAAGCGCAGTGAGTAAACATCCACAGTATTGGCCAGAAAAGGTAAGTGCACATTTAGATTTAAAAATGTACACCCAGGGGCCTGTTTCAGAAAGTGGGTTTAGTGAAAACTGTGAAAATCGCACAGAATATGGAGCAGTCCCCATTTATTGGATGTAAAAGTAAAAGATGTCAGATGTCTGTCTTAGAAAAGCAATGTTAATCACCTCAAAAATGATGGACGTGCTAATAGCAGTTTTCCTGCACGCACTGCCTTTAGCAGAATGCGTGCCAACAGTTTGGAGTTACTCATCCATGCAGTCTGTACTTCACATGTGGACTTGCTATCCAAATGCATAATTTTTTTCTTTTTTTCCATTTTCATTTGATAAAGCTGTGATTGCATATGAGGTAATGTAAGCCAACAAAATTAGTAATTTCCAGGACAACCTCAGCCAATGGAATGTTTGCTGAGCGAATATCTGACAACAGTTAACCAGGCTTGAATATCGCTACAGTTAACCAGGTCTTTATTGCACTTCGTCAGCTTCTCTAACTGCACAGTATTGGCTTTCAAAGTGTTCTTCCAGTATATCATATAACAAATTGCATATTAATGTTTATTTTTTGTGTGGTTTCTTCTTCAGTGTCCAGGCTGTCCTGTTTTAAGAAGACTGCTTATTTCAGTGACATCGTTAAGGTTTTACACACTGGAGAATTTTTACAACATATTTTTATTCATATACGGTATGAGCAACATCTATTTAACTCATATCTGCACCAACTACACCCCCCACCACCACCAACAGCACCACTGCTAAAAAAAAAAAAGAAAAACCTGCACTTCCTCTTACCCTTCTCTCTCTCTAGCATGCCCTGCTTACTGGACAAATGGGTCTTTCTAGTAAAATTGATCAGTCGGGGACAGGTGTCCCAACCGCAGCTTCAGTTTGAGCAGTGGCTCAGTGTTTATTGCTGGTTCACGGACGCGCTAACATAAATATGCGCCACAACCTGGAGTCCCACAGAGCCACATTCAACAACACGGACAGACACGTGTGTGCACACTCACTGAGTCAAAAAGTACTTTCACCTTTGGCCTGAAGATGAATCCCTGCAGTCAAGAACAAAATCTAAAACTCAAACAAAACGCTATGACTAACAATGATGGCATAATTTCATTTTAATAGCAAAAAACTATTATAGTATAAATGCATAAATGTTGCAATTTTCTATCTACGGATGAGCGACAGGTAAAATGACATCTGTGAGATTAATTTCAAATGAATTTAAGTTAACCTAAGGTAATGGAGTACTTAATTCAAATCTTTGCCATCTAAGACTGCTGAAAGTGCAAAGAATAGTCTCTTCCACATAGCTCTAATTGGTGTTTCTGATCTTTCTTCCGAGTCGGGTAGGCCAACAACAGGCTGTGTAAACATTGTTTTTTTCTTTTGTTTTGTTTATAATTCCACTCATAATGTTACATCCTATTTTAACAGAAATTATTCAAGAGAAATAAAACCTGGTATATTTCATTTATTCAATTCTTGTATACACTCTCAAAGGTTCTAAAGTTGCCTGAGATACCGAGTTTTTGTGTAATTGATCATTATTACGTAGTAAACTAAGTCACGCAACAATATAATATGTGCTAAGCATTTAAACCAAAACACTAAACAATCTTCATTCTTGTCGGTGATTTTATCGATAACAAACCCAGTTGAAAGCTACAGTGAAAGGTACGTGCACTAAAAAGTACTGCACTAAATGTGTTCAGATTGTATACATTTTAAATCCTTCATCACAAATATTTAATCCAATACATTTTGACGTGTAATTTGGATACCACCGATAGCGAATGTTCTATAAAGTAAACAGAGTCGTAATGCAATTACTTTGAAATTCAAAATATTCCTGCCCATACAAGAAAGAAAAATGAGTTTAGATTCTGTAAACCTTTGCATGTGCAGTTCCTTTATACTCCACCGTTAGGGAGCGAGCATTATTAGATTAAGCGCGTTAATGTCGTGCCAGTCTGATCATTTAGAAACAACCAAATGCGACGCAAAAGGAGGAGTTTTTGGCAACTGTCAAACCCCATCCTGGACAGCTATCGCCTTTTCATCTGCCTCTGCACGCACATTACTTTTGTTCAAAGGCTGCGTCTTTTAATTAAACTATTTCGCTGTGCAAAATAAGTCGGTTAGATAATTATTTGTTGTTGATGCGGAGAAGCTTTGGAACAATGCTGTGCTGGCTATCTGCACTTTGTTAGCTAGCTAGCTATAGCGGGCGGTAGATTCACCATTATTTGTTATTATTATTTATTGTCACTTTGTTAGCTAGCTAGCTATAGCGGGCGGTAGATTCACCGTTATTTGTTATTATTATTTATTGTCACTTTGTTAGCTAGCTAGCTATAGCGGGCGGTAGATTCACCGTTATTTGTTATTATTATTTATTGTCACTTTGTTAGCTAGCTAGCTATAGCGGGCGGTAGATTCTCTGTTATTTGTTATTTTTATTTATTGTCACTTTGTTAGCTAGCTAGCTATAGCGGGCGGTAGAGTCTCTGTTATTTGTTATTTATTTTTATATTGTTAGCTAGATAGCGATAGCAGGTGGTAGATTCTCTATTATTTGTTATTATTATTTATTGTAATTGTGTTAGCTAGTTAGCTATAGCGGGCGGTAGATTCTCTGTTATTTGTTATCATTATTTATTTTTATTTTGTTAGCTAGATAGCGATAGCAGGTGGTAGATTCTCTATTATTTGTTATTATTATTTATTGTAATTGTGTTAGCTAGTTGGCTATAGTGGACGGTAGATTCTCTATTATTTGACTGAATGCCTTCCTGTGAAGCCAAAATTGAATGACGTGAGTAGCAAACTAAGTGCATGTAAAGCTTTCATCTACCCCCAGAACTGCCCCCACCAGCACCCACTCCTCCTCTTCACCACAAGCACTACCACCTCCCACCCTCCACCACCATTAGCCACTCCCCCATCACTACCACCCGCTACCTCAACACTTCAGAGATGGCACTACTGTTTAGTTCTGGATTAGGCCAGGACTAGATTCTTATCTAGAAAAACCACGCTTATTCAGCCTGCAGAGAAGCCATTCATGAATCGCAGCAAAGGACTGTAGAAAGAGTCTGACTCCCATGCTATTTAAATAAAATTGAATTATTTAGTAAGTACATTTTAGTGTATGTCCTATTCATTAATGTAACGTTCAGATAGAACTTCATGCCTATATTCCTGGAAAGCCTATATGAATAAATGAAAACATTAGATCATTTTAACTGACTGATTGGTTGACTGATTAATTAATTATCTCTTCATGCAGAGATGTCAAGGCGCAGTGCACGTTTACTAACAAGTGGGTACTACCCCCACGATGATGACGCTGCAGGAGCCTGTTCTAATGGATCTACTCGACCCATCTCTTACAAAGAGACCCCCTTCAGGTGTGTGTGTGTGTGTGTGTGTGTGTGTGTGTGTGTGTTTATGTGTGTGTGTGTAGGAGTGCACATGTATTTGGTGTACATCAGCCTCTTTCTCACCCTCCCTATTTCTCTGCCTCTGCCTCTTCCTCTTTCTCTGTTTCTGTCTCTGTTTCTCTGCAGGGTCTTTAAGAGGAAGGCAGGCAACCGCAGGCTGGTCAAGTCCTCCCACACCTCAAGCCATGATGGCAGCCTCAGCCAATCACATGGCCCATACTCCAGTGAGCTCATCACAGAGGCCGAATTTACAGGTCAATGCTGATTTCATATTCAACTGTTTATAACCAGTTTATGAGAAGCTATAATCAGTGTTTTTTCTTACACACACACACACACACACACACACACACACACACACACACACACACACACACACACACATTCATGGAAGTCTGTATGTATTATAGCCATGTATGTACTAAATTAGTATTACTGTAATAAACTTTTTAAACAGATTGTCAATACATCAATTAATTTACTTAATACTCACCATATACCTAATACTCATCATATACCTCTTGTGCACCAGATACTTAAATTCCATCTCCAACTCCCCTAGTCAGATTGAATTTGCTTCATTGTACTTCATTGAACTGTTACTAAAGCAGTGTTAAAGCGGCACTAACGCTATTCTAAAGCTATTCTAAAACTGCTATATTATACTAAAACAATGCTAAAGCAGTAGTAAATTAGTACTGCAGTAGCATCAGCTTGTCCCATGTTTTCATGAAACGTTTACCTTCTGCTGTATTTTGTGGTTATTGTGGAAAAAGCATCATTATCACTTGTTTTAATGATGTATTGTTTGTTTAGCTCGTGCCTTTGTTTTGCTCTACCGGTGGCTGGGAACAGCATGGCACAGCCTGACCTCTGAAATCTCTCCGCTTAATGTTTTTGTGCTCAGCAGGTAAGTTTGTGTGTGCATGTGAATGTGTATATGTGTGTACATGAGTGTGTATGTGCATGTTTGTGTTTGTATAGACAACTCTGTACTCTGCATTGCTATGTTCTCCCTCTGTCTCTCCACAGACACACTGCAGGTGTGAGGAAGGCTATCCTCCTCCTCCTCCTCTTCCTGCTTTTTGGTGAGTGCTTTTCTGAGTCACTACATTTCAAATCATCTCATGTCCGAGCTCCTGTGTGGTGAAAAAAATTTACATGCAGCACACAAAAAGCACAAAGACAGAAACACACATGTACCGATGCAGTGTAAGATAACAGGTGTGCTGGAACAGTTAGTAAACGACGGCAGGTGTATTCGTAACAGATGATTTGATGACTACAGCGTTAGTGACGTGTGTAGCTGACAGGTGCTTTAGTGACAGGTCTGTTATTTTTTACAGGCGCATGGTACTGGTACCCTTTTGTCAGTACTCAAATGTTAGACACTGAAGAAAAGACCACAGTTGATCCCACGCAGCTCAACACACCTGTCCAAGCCCCTCTGGATGTGAGTACTCTCATTGGTTGAAGAGTCACTGGAGGACTGACACCACACACGTTTATTGGATGCCTCCTATGTCCTAGAACAAATACTGTTTTATACTACTCACAGGTAATAAATCCACTATTTCAACATTCTTCTCTCTCTTGCTTTCTCTCTCTCTCTCTCTCTCTCTCTCTCTCTCTCTCTCTGGTGCTGCTTGCAGAATCATGTGCTCAGTGTGAAGTTGTCAGCTATCAGGGACGAGATGATGAAGTGGTCTGAGGACAGAGCGAGAAACATGGAGGCCATGCTGGTGAGAAAATGAGAGAGAGAGACAGAGAGAGAGAGAGAGGAAAAGAGTGAGAGAAAGAATATGAGAGTCAGAGAGGGAGAGAGTCATAATAATTCAGTGGAGCACAAAGGATTATTTTTCAAATGAATGGTGTGGACTGTCAGGTGTACAATATAATAAAATAACTCTACAGTATCATCCAGCAGAATACAGAATACAAAACAAATGAGTAAAGCAAGATATCCTGAAATAAAAAATTATGTATCACTTAGATGACAATACCAGCCAGAGAATTACTTTCAGTACTTGTAAATTACTGTAATGAATTGGCACTTGAACTAAAAATGTAAAAAAATGCAAATAAGGGTGTGACAGCACCAATATCAGCTATAATTCTCTGAAATGACTGTGTGTGTATTTGTGTTTTTGTGTGTGCAGACACTTCAAAGAAATATGCAGGCACTGCGAGTTAAAGTGAAGAAGTAAGAGGGCCTTTTCTCTTCCTTTATCTCAGCTCACTCATTAAACCACTTATTGCGCGAATGTTTAGGACTTTTTGCATTTTGTCCCCCCAGTATCAACTCTCAGCACCAGCGTCAGATTTTCCATCTGAGATCCAGCCTCCAGGCAGCTTTGGAACAGCTAAAGGCATCATCTCCTCCCCACCTTGTCACAGAGCCAGCAAACTTCTCCTCAGGAAAATCCTCATCAGAGGATGGCGACTACCCACAGAGCACACAGTCCAGTGAGTGTGTGTGTGTGTGTGTGTGTGTGTGAGAGAGAGAGAGAGAGAGAGAGAGAGAGAGAGAGAGAGAGAGAGAGAGAGAGAGAGACAGACAGACAGTTAGACAGATAATCTAACTTCTCTCAGGTTCTGTTCAGGCTTCAGCTGAGGCAGAGTTTGGGTTCTGAAAAGCGCTCACTCCTCACCATATTAAACAGACCTTATCATCATCATTATCACCTGTTTGAATGATGTATTGTTTGTTTGTTTAGCTCGTGCCTTTGCAGTGCTCTACTTGTTGATGGGAACAGCATGGTGCAGTCTGACCTCTGGAATCTCTCTGCTTGATGTTTTTCTGTTCAGCAGGTACATTTGTGTGTGGACATGCGTGTGTGTGCATGTGAACGTGTATATGTGCGTGTCTGTATGTGAGTGTATATGAGCATGTTTGTGTATGCAACTGCACTCTGCATAGCCATGTTCTCTCTCTGTCTCTCCACAGACGCAGTGCAGGTGTGAGGAAGGCTCTCCTTCTCCTCCTTTTCCTCCTCTTGCTGGGTTTTAGTGAGTCTGTATTCCTGAGTCACTACATCTCAAATCATCTCATGTCCGAGCTCCCGTGTGGAGGAAGAAATTTACACTCAACACACAAAAGGCACAATGACAGAAACGCACATGTACTGATGCAGTGTAAGCTGACAGGTCTGCTGGTAGCAGTTAGGAAATGACAGCAGGTGTACTGGTAACAGATTTTTTGATGACTGGCATGTTAGTGACGTGTGTAACTGACAGGGGCTTTAGTGACAGGTGTGTTATTTTTTACAGGAGCATGGGACTGGTATCTCTTACTCACTGCACAACTGTTGCACACTGATTGATCCCACGCACCTTCACACATCTGTCTGAGCCCCTCTGGATGTGAGTACTCTCACTGGCTGAAGAGTCACTGCAGGATCGAAACCACACACGTTTATTGGATGCCTCCTATGTCCTAGAACACATACTGATAATAAACCTACTGTTTCAAAATTCTTCTCTCTCTCTCTCTCTCTCTCTCTCTCTCTCTCCAGCCTGAGGTCTACCCTGTTAACTGCCGGGCGGTCCGTGGTTCCCAAAGTTTCCTGGTTATCGCTCTGTCCTACCCCGTCCAGATTACCCACGTTACCTTGGAACACATCCCTCGTAACGTGTCACCCACTGGACACATAAACAGCACTCCAAAGGACTTCACCGTTCATGTGAGTCATAAAAACACACACATACCCACACACACACACAACACCAATGTTGCCTGAGGCTGCTGTAATGATTTTGTTATGCATGTGCATCTAATTTTATGCATTATGCTGTGTGGGTTTTTAAAATAGTGTATTTTAACCAATGTTAAATAAATGTAGCCAATGAAAGCACAATAATAGTTTTAATTAATAGTTTTAATTAATAATGTCATCTCTTGATAGAGCTGCTCCTGTTTAAGGGGTTCCAAGGTGTAATGTCTTCACATTCATATACACTCCTGCACTTCCCTTGGACTGACACATGAAAACGAGGAAGGAAAACCTCTTGGAACATTTACTTATGACCAAGACAGAGAACCCATCCAGATCTACCAACTTCCTGTAAGAAAGTTGTACAGTCACTCACCAAAACACAGAAAGATGGAAATATTTACACATCACTTTTTATTCCAATAATGTTAGCACTGTTGTAATGCTAGGAGTGTTAATATTATTAATAATGTATTATTGGTGTTAGTGTATTTAATGTATTTATATATACTTTACATATTCACACACACACACACACACACACACACACACACACACACACACACACACACACACACACACACACACACACTACTATAAGCAATATCTGCTGTACATATAACTGAGTAGGTATGTGTGCAGTATTTGTATAAGTACAATACTTATGTGTTTTATATTATGCTGTAAAATATGGATATTTTGATGATAAAATATTGACAAAGCATTTACTGCTGCTCTTTCTGTCCTCCAGAAAATATGTAAAGAACAATGCATTACAGTGTGTGTTTGTGTGCAAGCACACGTGTGTGTGCATGTGTGTGTTTGGACAAGGATTGTCTTTGGTGTGCATGTGTGTTTGTGAAGGGATTATGTGTGATGTATTATAGTGTTATAGTGTCCATGTTATAATGTTATATAATATTGTAGTATGTAGTGATATATTAGAATACGATGTGTTGTTTGCAGGAGTCTCCCAATGAGGTGTACTGCCTGGTGGAACTACCGGTCCACAGTAACTGGGGTCACCCAGAGTACACCTGTCTCTATCGCTTCTGGGTCCACGGCCTACCCTGCAGCATCTGACAGGCAGAACACAGAACAAGAGAATGAATAAATAAATTAACAAATAAGCGCCCTTTTTTGGTTTTACCATCACATGACAAGTTCAGGTCATGACTGGGGGGGTCACTCTTTTGTACTCAAGTTGTTAATATTCATTGACACGCTGGCCCTTTAAAACATCTACAGTAATACATCCCCCCTCTAGTGGACAAATTAATGTACCACATCCCAAATGCATGTCAAAAGAACAAGTTCATCCTTGTTTCACTGATCTTAGGCCAGTTTTGCTGTTGCTCCACTTAAGAATAAAAGAATTATGGACAAAAATTTGTACAACACTCAAAAAATAGAACATAAATGGTGCCACACTAAGCTTGTAGTCTTCCAGCTTGCATGGAAGGAGAGCCTTCTCAAGTACAGAAAAGCACTTATGAACACTCCAACAGCTTATCTCTCGACACTAATAGAAAATAACCAAAATAATCCTATATTTCTTTTTAGTACAATTGCACATCTACTTAGAAATAAAAGTCACTCCAATACTCAGATTACAACATCACAGAGTAGTAATGAGTTCATGAATGTCTTTAAGGAGAAAAGTAAGCACATTAGAGATAACATTAATAGTATTAACATGACATCCAGCAGCTACTTAGAGATCAAAACAACCAAGCCAAAACGACTCTAGAATCCTTTACACCGATCCAAGACCCAGAACCTACATCTCTGATCTCGTGCTCAAAATCCTCCAATTGCTTACTAGAGTCACTGCCCTCACACTTCCTTAAGGAAATCCTACCTGAAGTAACTGAACCTTTACTAAATTTAATAAACTCCTCCTTGAACATTGGCTATGTTCCTAAACCATTCAAGTTATCAGTAATTAGACCATTTATCAAAAGAATGTGAGCTGTCAAACTATTGGCCAATCTTAAACCTTTCATTTATTTCCAAGATCCTAGAAAAAGCTGTAGCTCAGTAGCTAAGGTCATATCTGAATCTGAATCAGATAAACTAAGTCTTTCAGTCAGGGTTTAGGCCTAATCATAGTACAGAGACAGCACTAATTAAAGTAGTCAATAACCTGTTGTTGGCTTCTGACCAGGGTTATGTCTCTTTGCTTATATTATTTGACACTAGATCACATCATTTTACTACATAGACTCAAAAATGTTGTTGGGATTAGGGGATTATCTAGCCAGTCGCTACCATTTTGTTAACATAAATGGAGACTTCTCAGCATATAACAATGTTAGTTATGGTTTCCCACAATGATGTAGAACCTTTGTTTTTTTCTTTATATATGCTACCTCTTGGTGACATTATACGTAAACACTGTTCTACTTTTCACTGCTATGCAGATGATACTCAGCTATATGTCTCAGCCAAACCACAGGACCTATTTCATCTTAGCATTATTGACATATGCATAAAAGATATCAGATGCTGAATGTTGAGGTACTTTCTCTTACTTTATCCTGACAAAACAGAGGTGCATTTATTAGGCCCAGAGACAGCTAGGTCCTTGCTCTCTAATTACTCAGTGAACCTCAATGATCTCCCAATCACATCTTCTCTGTTAAAGATCTTAAAGTTATTATGGATCCCAGTCTCTCGTTCGAAGCTCATGTAAATAATATTTCTAGGACCACCTTTCTCCACCTCAGGAACATGTCAAAGATTAGGAACATGCTCTCCTCACATGATGCACAAAACTAGTCCATGCATGTACCACTTCCGAATTGGACTACTGTAATGGTTTACTATCTGGCTGTACCATTAAGTGCCTAAACAAGCTTCAGCTAGTTCAAAATGCAGCAGCCAGAGTTCTTACTAGAACTAGAAAATTTGATCACATCACTCCTATTTTAGCTACTTTATATTGGCTCCCAGTAAAATTTCATGTTGATTATAAAATACTTCTAATGAACTACAAAGCACTGAATGGGTATGCCACACAGTACCTAGAGAACTCCTAGTGCATTACGATGCACCACATCTGCTTAGATCAAAAGGTGGGGGCTCTTTACTAATACCAAGAATAAGAAAATCTACCACAGGCGGCAGAGCCTTTTCCAATAAAGCTCCCACACTGGAATAACCTTTCTGTAAAGGTTCAAGACTCAGTCAGGCATTTTATTAACTACTTCCCATCTTAGGTAAAGGTGTAGATCTGGTGGTCCATGGGCACTGAGAGGGCAAATATACTTACAAATTATTTAATATTTCTGTTTTATTTATGTGTTGTTTAGCCTAGATAAGGAGAATGCTGTATAGTTTAATTTCAGAGAATGTGTATTAATATATATTTAGTGGGATATCAATTGCTAAACTTCAAATAATATCAAAATGATCACTATTATTAATATGCACTTTTTGTACTATGTACTTTGTACTATCTTTTTTATGTATGTGTTATTTGCATTAAGAGAATGTTGCATAGAATAATACAAGTTTATAGAGGTATAATTTAATGTTTATTTATAAAGTATTTAAAGATTTAATATATTTTCTAGTTTTCCCCAGTGAGATCACCATGAGGGGAGCTGGAAGTACAAAGAAGAATGTTTTCCCTGATGTGAAGAACATCCCAGCTCCACCCAACAGACCTACGGAGGCAATGGTAAACCCGAATATTCTCCTTTTCGTTTTATTGACTCACACAGGGGAGAAAGCAGCCACCATTTCCCAGAGATTTTCCCCCAGAGGAAGGAATATAAACCACAAGTCTCTCAAAACCTGAGAAAGTCCGGCAAGGGCACAAGATTAGCGGCACTGCCAAAGGCCACCGATGGAAAAAATGGTGAAAAGTCAACAGGCAGACTCCTTGAAGGTCAGTGATGCAGCCACACTCAATTCCCTTCTCTGGTTGTAGAGCCAGACACCAAGAGCGTTGGTGTGGGTGTGAAGGCTGATCACATTCCACCAGCTCTATCCATCTCAGGGCTACCCACCCTCCACCCAAAGCTGCCTGCTTTCAAACAAAAAAGCCCCAAGCCTGGTGTGACCCTGCATGTCCCCCACAAACATGTCAGGGAAGTACCAGGAAAGGTGCAAGACAAGGACAGTGAGGTGAACTCCACATTTTACACCAGGCCAGAAGTGGGTGAGGTCCTCTACCAGGACCTGGAGAGCCTAAAGTCAGACCGCCAGCATGACTCCAAGATCGAAGCTTCCCGGCACCAGCAAGACCTGAGCTGCCACAATCCGCTGCTCATCAGGAGGGCAACCTTACATAAGTTAGAGAGCAGAGCTGCGTGCCCAGCTCCGCCTGCCGCCTACCTGGTGCTGCAGTGCAACCGTGTGCCCCAGGTGTGCAAGACTGAGGAAAGACCCTGTTTCAGTCTCTCTGCTTTAGTGTATCCATGGAGACAGTCACCATCGTCTGTCCTTGGCCCTTTTCCTACCACCAATACCGGGAACCTCTATGTCCTCATGGCTATGGACAGATTCATGAAGGTTCAACATCTTTAACATTATTTGAATCTTTTGTTACAGGCATTGTCAATTGTTTACTTACTTCAGATCATTTGAAATTAAATGTATAGATTTTTTGTCTAATGATCATTCTTAAATTGGAAAAAACTGACAATGTTTAATGACCCGTTATGTCATGGGACTGATTGCTGAGTGACTTTAAATGAACTGCAGTGAACTGAAAATGAAATGAAATGCATATTTACCATATATTAGTACTAAAAAGATGTTTCCAAAACATCATATAGTCTAGAGAGCATGTATCTGACCACAATGGTCAAGCCTTTAATGGTAGCCCATGGACCAATGGGAGTGATGTATAGCTCCATTATTTTGTTCCTTTAATTAGTAAAAATATATCTTCATATATTTTTGCTGTTCATGTGCAAGTGCAGTAGATCAAATCCTGCTTGTGCAAGAGAAACATGGTGAGGTCCAAATGCACCAGCTAACTGACAAATTTATTATATGGAGGTTTGTTATTTTGTAGAGGTCCATTTAGTTTAAAGTATATTGATTGAAAAAAAAAAGTTTAATCTTTGGTGGCTATAACTTTCACCTGGTGCTGAATTTCACTCTTTGGACATTTATTCGTCCGGTTTGAAAGACTTATTTTTTTCTTTGTGTTTTTCCCTTTATCTCAACACAGATTTATATAGACATGTTTTACACTGTCGTGATCCTATACTTTAATGGCAATGCATTTTATACTTTAGCTAATTCTGTACAATGAAATTTAGGAGTATAGGTCTTACTTTGAGGACACTAGGCTAATTTGAAATTTGTCTGTATGTCATTTTCAGTAGGAATAACCTGCTTCTCAGGGAACATCAGCAGAGATGAGATGGCCAGTAGCAGAGGGGAGATTGATGAGACCTTCCCAGCACTACCTTGGGAGGGACCAGAGAGATCAGGCAAGAAAAAAAAAAAGATTATTTGGTCCAAAACAAACCATTCACCAACATGTTTACTGTTGCAGGTTTTTAATGAAAAAATATCAGATCAGTATTGATATTGGTTGACATTAAAACACAGGATGTTGACATTGGATTGGTACAGAAAAACTGGTATCATGCCATCGCTATCATTTACAGCTGTGTGATAACAGGCTGAAATCGTGAAGAGCTGATAATGTCCTCGGGCATCAGATTCAATGATGATGACACCTACTATTACAACGTCCTTCTAATGACCTACAAAGCACAACGGTCTTGCTCTACAGTACCTTAGCAAATTCATGAGAACAGGAGAGAATATACAGCAGTGCCATGAGTTCTATATGGCATCAAGTAAAATTGACTTTTTTGGGTATTAAAAGCAAAAAACAAAAAACAAACTCTATTCCTGATGCTACTCCATTATGTATGTATGTGTGTGTGTGTGTGTGTGTGTGTGTGTGTGCAGGTGCGCGTGCGTGTGCGCGTTTGTGTGTGTTTGTGTATAATACAACATTTAAGCTACCTTGGTCTTTCCTTGTGTTTCCCTTCCTTCTACTTTCACTTCTGTTTGCTGGTTTTCTCATCACTCTTTTACAGCTTTGTTGCCTAGCCAAAGCTGTTATAGTGGTCTGATGAGCTAAGTCACAATTATAGACAAACACAGTCTAACAATAATTAAAAACACACAAATTCACAGTTGTACTCATCATGTCTGTTAGTAAGCATATTGAGTAAACATCCACATTGTTGGCCAAAAAAGGTCAGTGAACACTTAGAACACTTAAAAATGTACAACCAGGGGCCTGTATCAGAAAGCAGGTTTAGTGAAAACTCAGTTAGTTGGCTTAGAGTTGAAACAAACTTGAGATTTTCTGTTTCACAAAGAGGGTTTGGCTGACTGGGCTCACTGCACAACACCGGGTATTTGCTATTTATTTGATGGGCTATTCATTTTTATCTGATGGATGAGCAGCCAAGACAAAATGATGCTGTACCTGTAATCCTTACTCAAAACCTGCACAAAGGAAAATGTTTTTAAGATCCAGATTTAAATAATTGCACATAATATGGAGCGGTCACCATTTATAGGATTTAAAAGTAAAAGATGTCCAAAACAGATGTCTGTCTTAGAAAAGCAATGTTAATCACCTCAAAAACGATGAACGTGCTAATAGCAGTTTTCCTGCACGCACTGCCTTTAGCAAAATGCATGCCAGCAGTTTGGACTTACTCATCCATGCAGTCTGTACTTCACATGTGGACCTGCTATCCAAATGCATCATTTTTTCTTTCTTTTTCAATTTTCATTTGATAAAGCTGTGATTGCATATGAGGTCATTTAAAACTAAACGTTTGTAATTTGCAGGACAACCTCGGCCAATGGAATGTTTGCTGTCTAACACTGAAGCTTGAATATCTGACAACAGTTTACCAGGCTTGAATATCTCTACAGTTAACCGGACATTGAGAGTGCGTCCAAACGCACATGGCCTTGACAGACACACATGCCTGCTCCCTGCTTTCATAGACCCAGTCAGTGCAAACACAAGGAAATAAAGGTAGAGGCATATCGGAATAGCAGCAAATGAATAAGAACAACAGGTGTCTTTGTAACACATTTCAAGTAGAAACTAGTACTATGTAAATTATCATGTCAGGTTTGTGTTGGTCAAGAGCATGTGCCATAATCGGTTTGTCCGTCTGCTTATGCTGTGGTATCTAGAATGTCTCACAGTCATTAGAAAAATAAGTACCAGAATCCTTTATTGTTTTATTTGAAAGTATGTGATCTGAAATAAATCATCTAATTGTAGGTATTTAGCTCGAAACTAGAGTTGTATTATATAGAATGTCATTAGGTTGAATGGGAATGTAAAATAGTAGCTAGTGGGACCTCTGTGTTCCGTCCCACTCAATGATGTACACCAGGTTGTGAATAAAAGGGGTTTCCTTTTATTTTCCACACTATAACAAGTTCAGCAACCACATTTAATTTCACTGAGGGGTCAGCTAGCAAGCCCACAGGAGGTATGTCTCGCTCTGCCATGCACCTCCCAGTAAATGTTACAACTTCTTCCATAATAACAATATAATAAAATATATAAATTAAAGGAAGCTGTTGTCATATAGTGTAGTCGTTTGAGTATAAATAATGATCTCATAATAATCTTATCTACATATTCTTATACATTTACAGAGTAACATTCACTCATATACTCAAATTTCATATCATACATAGAAAACGTCCATCTCATCCATTGTAGTTTTTTTTCCTGATCAATAATACAAAAAAAAATTAAAATTGAACAGCACCCAGCGATGAACCTCAATTATTTCAAGCTATCTATAAAACAGCTTAAGTCAGCATTTGCTTGCAGGTAGAACACAAAATATTCAGATTAATGCATCTGAGTTAAAAATTAAACACAATGAAATCAAATTAAATTGACTCACCTACAACAAGCTCAGCAATCACATTTAATTTTACTAAGTTGTCAGCTAGCCAGCCTATACAAAACAGGGTATTGTTAGAAATTCTGCACATGTAATTCACTTAGCTTCACATCTCACACTGCTTATAATTATAAGATAACGTATCCACATTCGTAATAATGTGATGAAATCTGCCAACAATAGTGAGACTGAGCATATTAAATAATAAGACAAACTGATCACTTAGTCCACATATTTCTAAATGAGAAGAAAAGTTCTTACAAACAATATAAAGCACACAATTATATATGGGAAAACAGTTACATTTGTCATTAAGAGAAGCACTACTTTATAGATAGAAAGCATTACGTATTACACAAACGTCATAACTGTCCTAATATTAATAGTTCAACAGTCTTCCTCTGTCTATTATGCACACTGTAAACATGTTAAATATCTGCCTTGCTGTTACAATGAAATGACTTCCGGCACCCTGAAAATTGTTTTACACACACGCAGCTGTAACGAGGTGGCCTGAGTACCGAGGGCAGGGAGCAGGATGCACAGACTCAATCGACATGGACGAACATTTATTACATACAACATAACGGCACTCACATATAACATGAACATGAATACGTTTAACAATAACGAGACTAATCTTGACATCCACAGGCTACACCAACAATGATCAACAATACTGTACGCACTAACAAGGGTTTAAATACACAAACAAGATGAGGTACAGGTGTGTGCAGGCATGGCCATAAACATATACTCCCAAGTCACGTGGCAGGCCAAACCGTGTGACTCGCAGGAGGCAAACGTTCTGTGACAGCAGCCACACTCATACACACACAAGCATAGTGCAACTCTGTGTTTACGCATCAATGATTGAATGTGCAAGTGCATGTATATGCAAGTTTAAATTATTATGCACAAATGTAAATAGTAGGCTATTTATGTGAAAATGTTTCATATGTATGTGCAAGTACAGTTTCCCTGATTTCTCTTTAAACGGGCCCTCATAGTTCAGCAGTAATGAGGCTAGTTAGATTTTGCTCAGAATTAAGTACACTTTGGAATGTTATATGTATCACAGTCTCCGGTGGTGAGCCATACATGGTTAATCAATCCAGGTTGAGGAATCTGTTAGAGTTGCTGCATTAATGACATATCTGTTTGCATTGTCAGTTGTTGCTATGGCAGCAATTAAATTAGGAAATTCAAAGAAAAACAACTCATCTCCACTCTTGGAACTTTAGAACTCCCTCTGTCCCGTGTCATAATGTCACACATGAGTGGAATCCCATGAACACCTTTACAGATCAGTCTGTGGAAAGACACTGAAGAGGACAGATCGAACAATGAGGCGTTTCTAGAGTTGGTGTGCTGGAGGTATCGAGAATGAATATATTGATACAAAGGAGGTGGAATCCAGGAGAGACTTAATAAAGAAAAGCAAAAGAGGAAAGCAGAAGTGGAATCTAAAAAAATTGAAGATAGAGTGGAAAAAACGTCCTACAGTTGGTATGGATATTTGATTATTTTTTCTGCTTTTTGGCCTTGCCTTTCTAAAAGGATTAATTTAAATCTCATGTATAAAAAAACAGTAAACTAAATAATCTTTACAATAAGGGACAAAAACTGACTTATTGAAAATGCTTTTATCCTTTGATCAGCAGTGACTAAAACTCTCATTTAAAATATGCAACACCACTTGAAGTATTAGTGCATTATTAGTCTATTACAAGGTTTTAGGCTCTTGTCAGGCTGTATGTAGTACATACAATATGTGTTCTATAAATATCCAGAAGTAAAGAAACTTGCTCCGGCAGATATGAAGATGGCCCATGAACGAACTGAAAGGACTGTGGCAGCATGTCTAAGTGAAGTGACTGATGGATATGACTTGTACAGATCAGCCAGGACCAAGCAGAGGCACTCTGTGGCACCTGCTTCACCAGCCCTGAAAAGGGTCAACAAAGACACCAAACCAGGTGTGGATACAAAGCAGTCAGTCATCTTCCCTCTAGGGCCAAGAGAACATGAGTGGCTTGTGAAGTGTGCTGCAGGACAGCAGGATCAAATCTGCCAGCTTCTGCTCCAGGACATCAAGCTGGCAGAGAAGAGAAACTTCATTTCTGGCTTCACAGTACTTCACTGGGCTGCTAAACAAGGAAACAGTGAAATAGTGCGCAAGATCCTTCTTCTTTCACAGCAAGGTGGGCCAGGGGTTGACGTTAACATCAAGAGCTACGACGGCTACACCCCACTACACATGGCTGCTATTCACAGCCACGAATCAGTCCTGAGTGTTCTGGTGCGTGATTATGGTGCCAACTGCAACATACGTGACAACAGTGGCAAAAAGCCCTATCAGTACTTACACAAGGACGCCTCACCCAAGGTGAGAGAGATGCTTGGCGACCCTCACGCTGCGGATTACAAGCCCCCAGGCTATGAGCAGCACTTTTCAGATCCGCCCAAAGGGCTCAGCACTTGGAGTAAACTATTTCAGTCCAAGCACAGAAAAATACTTAGATGCGGATCAAGATTCCACTCAGCCTTGAAGCAGCTTCACCAGCCTTGACCAAGATGTGGACAGGATAGACTACATTAATTTCCCGAATGTTTCCCTACAATGAACTTCCCAAATTAAATAGCATATCCTCAAATAAACATTTTCTCTAACTTGTCTTTCACTCCTGATTTCTGAGATCAAAACCTTAAGCTTTGAAATAAATCATTTGCACATAGATGTTTGAAATATTGCATAGTCATATCTGCCTTGAACCATTGTCTGTTTTCCTTGAATATTCTCTAATGTTTTGTCTTTGAGTAATGAAATGTTTTTGAGGTCTTTCATCAGCTGTGTAAGCAAAGTGCTTCTGAGTTAGTAGTAGGAGAAGCCAGTTTATATATGAAAAATTAGTAGTGTGCTTTATATTGTTTGTAAGAACTCTTTCTTTGTATTTATAAATGTGTAGACTAAGTGCTCAGGTGAAATTAGTATGACAAAAATGTTCCAACCTATTATGGCTTAAAAGACAATTATCACCTATCCCCAAATATCAGTATTTAACTTTGCTCTTGTGTTCCAGTTGTTTTGTTTCCCTCTTTCTGTTCTTTTAATGTACTATACTGAATTAATTTATGTTTTGTAAGGTAACTCGAGGTAAATGCCTGACACAATCAAAGCCTAAGACTGAGACAAAGAAGCTATAAATTTGCTTGAACACATCTGTTGAGCCTTTCCTGCTTATTCCACCCCTGAGATCAGTAGTTAAAAACTGATTTCAGCAGAGTCATTTCAAACAGAAGTAACTACAAGTCTAGAACCCCTCACGAGAAGAATATTGTACTTAGAATAACATCTTATTTTATATGTTTGTCAGATACCCAGTTTGTTAGTCTGTCTAAACTTGATTCATTTGCTCGTCACTATTCAGTCAACTTAAGGTCATCTTCTTTTGGCATTGGTAGAATTTAGATTAGTGCTGTTTGGCCGACAGTAATCACCTGATTTGGTTTTCCAACAAACTGGTATGTATGGCAGGAATGGCAGTATCCAACATCACTCCTAATCGATGGCCAAAAGAAATGTTGTAGAATGTGGTGAGTGTTTTTTTTATGTGCGCTTAATTGAAAATGTGGCAAAAGAAGAGCCTTTCTAAAGAATATACATAAAGCCCAAGAGAGAAAAAAAAATTATTTACATCAAAGTTGGAGGTGGATTCACGCTCCACACCCACTACGGTTGCCAGGAAGACCCATCGCGCTGTAAATACATAAAGCACATTCATCAAAATGACAACACTTGTGATACATTTCACAAACGTGCCGCAAATACACAAAGCAAATTCATCAAAATGACAACACAACCCAGTGCAAATTCAGGAAAACTTACGCAACTTCAGAAGTGCTGCAAATCCAGTCACAACACAATGGAAGTTTGCCACAACAACAGAATGGCTGTTTGCAGAGGACACGGGGAGGAGATGGACTTCTGAGATCAGCGCCAAGTCTTTTGGAAGTGAAAAGTAAGTTTTTCGGTTACCATGGTTTTATTATGATATACGTGATACAGAATGAAAGACCGACCTATTCGTGCATATTTATTTATGCTAGGCTGTAGGCAGCCTTAAAAATGATGATTAAAATCCAAAATACCTACAATTAGATTGTTATTTATTTCAAATCACATTTTGTATGCATGTAGCTATAAACATCACACTTCAGATAAGATAAGAACAAGATAGTTGACCAGCATGAGCAATAACCACACTGGTCAACCAGTATAATCAGATTTGACCAGTATGACCAGTATGATTCATGAAGGTTCAACACCTTTAACATTATTTGAATCTTTTGTTACAGGCATTGTCAATTGTTTACTTACTTCAGATCATTTGAAATTAAATGTATAGATTTTTTGTCTAATGATCATTCTTAAATTGGAAAAAACTGACAATGTTTAATGACCCGTTATGTCATGGGACTGATTGCTGAGTGACTTTAAATGAACTGCAGTGAACTGAAAATGAAATGAAATGCATATTTACCATATATTAGTACTAAAAAGATGTTTCCAAAACATCATATAGTCTAGAGAGCATGTATCTGACCACAATGGTCAAGCCTTTAATGGTAGCCCATGGACTAATGGGAGTGATGTATAGCTCCATTATTTTGTTCCTCTAATTAGTAAAAATATATCTTCATATATTTTTGCTGTTCATGTGCAAGTGCAGTAGATCAAATCCTGCTTGTGCAAGAGAAACATGGTGAGGTCCAAATGCACCAGCTAACTGACAAATTTATTATATGGAGGTTTGTTATTTTGTAGAGGTCCATTTAGTTTAAAGTATATTGATTGAAAAAAAAAAGTTTAATCTTTGGTGGCTATAACTTTCACCTGGTGCTGAATTTCACTCTTTGGACATTTATTCGTCCGGTTTGAAAGACTTATTTTTTTCTTTGTGTTTTTCCCTTTATCTCAACACAGATTTATATAGACATGTTTTACACTGTCGTGATCCTATACTTTAATGGCAATGCATTTTATACTTTAGCTAATTCTGTACAATGAAATTTAGGAGTATAGGTCTTACTTTGAGGACACTAGGCTAATTTGAAATTTGTCTGTATGTCATTTTCAGTAGGAATAACCTGCTTCTCAGGGAACATCAGCAGAGATGAGATGGCCAGTAGCAGAGGGGAGATTGATGAGACCTTCCCAGCACTACCTTGGGAGGGACCAGAGAGATCAGGCAAGAAAAAAAAAAAGATTATTTGGTCCAAAACAAACCATTCACCAACATGTTTACTGTTGCAGGTTTTTAATGAAAAAATATCAGATCAGTATTGATATTGGTTGACATTAAAACACAGGATGTTGACATTGGATTGGTACAGAAAAACTGGTATCATGCCATCGCTATCATTTACAGCTGTGTGATAACAGGCTGAAATCGTGAAGAGCTGATAATGTCCTCGGGCATCAGATTCAATGATGATGACACCTACTATTACAACGTCCTTCTAATGACCTACAAAGCACAACGGTCTTGCTCTACAGTACCTTAGCAAATTCATGAGAACAGGAGAGAATATACAGCAGTGCCATGAGTTCTATATGGCATCAAGTAAAATTGACTTTTTTGGGTATTAAAAGCAAAAAACAAAAAACAAACTCTATTCCTGATGCTACTCCATTATGTATGTATGTGTGTGTGTGTGTGTGTGTGTGTGTGTGCGGGTGCGCGTGCGTGTGCGCGTTTGTGCGTGTTTGTGTATAATACAACATTTAAGCTACCTTGGTCTTTCCTTGTGTTTCCCTTCCTTCTACTTTCACTTCTGTTTGCTGGTTTTCTCATCACTCTTTTACAGCTTTGTTGCCTAGCCAAAGCTGTTATAGTGGTCTGATGAGCTAAGTCACAATTATAGACAAACACAGTCTAACAATAATTAAAAACACACAAATTCACAGTTGTACTCATCATGTCTGTTAGTAAGCATATTGAGTAAACATCCACATTGTTGGCCAAAAAAGGTCAGTGAACACTTAGAACACTTAAAAATGTACAACCAGGGGCCTGTATCAGAAAGCAGGTTTAGTGAAAACTCAGTTAGTTGGCTTAGAGTTGAATCAAACTTGAGATTTTCTGTTTCACAAAGAGGGTTTGGCTGACTGGGCTCACTGCACAACACCGGGTATTTGCTATTTATTTGATGGGCTATTCATTTTTATCTGATGGATGAGCAGCCAAGACAAAATGATGCTGTACCTGTAATCCTTAATCAAAACCTGCACAAAGGAAAATGTTTTTAAGATCCAGATTTAAATAATTGCACATAATATGGAGCGGTCACCATTTATAGGATTTAAAAGTAAAAGATGTCCAAAACAGATGTCTGTCTTAGAAAAGCAATGTTAATCACCTCAAAAACGATGGACGTGCTAATAGCAGTTTTCCTGCACGCACTGCCTTTAGCAAAATGCATGCCAGCAGTTTGGACTTACTCATCCATGCAGTCTGTACTTCACATGTGGACCTGCTATCCAAATGCATCATTTTTTCTTTCTTTTTCAATTTTCATTTGATAAAGCTGTGATTGCATATGAGGTCATTTAAAACTAAACGTTTGTAATTTGCAGGACAACCTCGGCCAATGGAATGTTTGCTGTCTAACACTGAAGCTTGAATATCTGACAACAGTTTACCAGGCTTGAATATCTCTACAGTTAACCGGACATTGAGAGTGCGTCCAAACGCACATGGCCTTGACAGACACACATGCCTGCTCCCTGCTTTCATAGACCCAGTCAGTGCAAACACAAGGAAATAAAGGTAGAGGCATATCGGAATAGCAGCAAATGAATAAGAACAACAGGTGTCTTTGTAACACATTTCAAGTAGAAACTAGTACTATGTAAATTATCATGTCAGGTTTGTGTTGGTCAAGAGCATGTGCCATAATCGGTTTGTCCGTCTGCTTATGCTGTGGTATCTAGAATGTCTCACAGTCATTAGAAAAATAAGTACCAGAATCCTTTATTGTTTTATTTGAAAGTATGTGATCTGAAATAAATCATCTAATTGTAGGTATTTAGCTCGAAACTAGAGTTGTATTATATAGAATGTCATTAGGTTGAATGGGAATGTAAAATAGTAGCTAGTGGGACCTCTGTGTTCCGTCCCACTCAATGATGTACACCAGGTTGTGAATAAAAGGGGTTTCCTTTTATTTTCCACACTATAACAAGTTCAGCAACCACATTTAATTTCACTGAGGGGTCAGCTAGCAAGCCCACAGGAGGTATGTCTCGCTCTGCCATGCACCTCCCAGTAAATGTTACAACTTCTTCCATAATAACAATATAATAAAATATATAAATTAAAGGAAGCTGTTGTCATATAGTGTAGTCGTTTGAGTATAAATAATGATCTCATAATAATCTTATCTACATATTCTTATACATTTACAGAGTAACATTCACTCATATACTCAAATTTCATATCATACATAGAAAATGTCCATCTCATCCATTGTAGTTTTTTTTCCTGATCAATAATACAAAAAAAAATTAAAAAATGAACAGCACCCAGCGATGAACCTCAATTATTTCAAGCTAACTATAAAACAGCTTAAGTCAGCATTTGCTTGCAGGTAGAACACAAAATATTCAGATTAATGCATCTGAGTTAAAAATTAAACACAATGAAATCAAATTAAATTGACTCACCTACAACAAGCTCAGCAATCACATTTAATTTTACTAAGTGGTCAGCTAGCCAGCCTATACAAAACAGGGTATTGTTAGAAATTCTGCACATGTAATTCACTTAGCTTCACATCTCACACTGCTTATAATTATAAGATAACGTATCCACATTCGTAATAATGTGATGAAATCTGCCAACAATAGTGAGACTGAGCATATTAAATAATAAGACAAACTGATCACTTAGTCCACATATTTCTAAATGAGAAGAAAAGTTCTTACAAACAATATAAAGCACACAATTATATATGGGAAAACAGTTACATTTGTCATTAAGAGAAGCACTACTTTATAGATAGAAAGCATTACGTATTACACAAACGTCATAACTGTCCTAATATTAATAGTTCAACAGTCTTCCTCTGTCTATTATGCACACTGTAAACATGTTAAATATCTGCCTTGCTGTTACAATGAAATGACTTCCGGCACCCTGAAAATTGTTTTACACACACGCAGCTGTAACGAGGTGGCCTGAGTACCGAGGGCAGGGAGCAGGATGCACAGACTCAATCGACATGGACGAACATTTATTACATACAACATAACGGCACTCACATATAACATGAACATGAATACGTTTAACAATAACGAGACTAATCTTGACATCCACAGGCTACACCAACAATGATCAACAATACTGTACGCACTAACAAGGGTTTAAATACACAAACAAGATGAGGTACAGGTGTGTGCAGGCATGGCCATAAACATATACTCCCAAGTCACGTGGCAGGCCAAACCGTGTGACTCGCAGGAGGCAAACGTTCTGTGACAGCAGCCACACTCATACACACACAAGCATAGTGCAACTCTGTGTTTACGCATCAATGATTGAATGTGCAAGTGCATGTATATGCAAGTTTAAATTATTATGCACAAATGTAAATAGTAGGCTATTTATGTGAAAATGTTTCATATGTATGTGCAAGTACAGTTTCCCTGATTTCTCTTTAAACGGGCCCTCATAGTTCAGCAGTAATGAGGCTAGTTAGATTTTGCTCAGAATTAAGTACACTTTGGAATGTTATATGTATCACAGTCTCCGGTGGTGAGCCATACATGGTTAATCAATCCAGGTTGAGGAATCTGTTAGAGTCGCTGCATTAATGACATATCTGTTTGCATTGTCAGTTGTTGCTATGGCAGCAATTAAATTAGGAAATTCAAAGAAAAACAACTCATCTCCACTCTTGGAACTTTAGAACCCCCTCTGTCCCGTGTCATAATGTCACACATGAGTGGAATCCCATGAACACCTTTACAGATCAGTCTGTGGAAAGACACTGAAGAGGACAGATCGAACAATGAGGCGTTTCTGGAGCTGGTGTGCTGGAGGTATCGAGAATGAATATATTGATACAAAGGAGGTGGAATCCAGGAGAGACTTAATAAAGAAAAGCAAAAGAGGAAAGCAGAAGTGGAATCTAAAAAAATTGAAGATAGAGTGGAAAAAACGTCCTACAGTTGGTATGGATATTTGATTATTTTTTCTGCTTTTTGGCCTTGCCTTTCTAAAAGGATTAATTTAAATCTCATGTATAAAAAAACAGTAAACTAAATAATCTTTACAATAAGGGACAAAAACTGACTTATTGAAAATGCTTTTATCCTTTGATCAGCAGTGACTAAAACTCTCATTTAAAATATGCAACACCACTTGAAGTATTAGTGCATTATTAGTCTATTACAAGGTTTTAGGCTCTTGTCAGGCTGTATGTAGTACATACAATATGTGTTCTATATATATCCAGAAGTAATGATACTTGCTCCGGCAGATTTGAAGATGGCCCATGAACAAACTGAAAGGACTGTGGCAGCATGTCTAAGTGAAGTGACTGATGGATATGACTTGTACAGATCAGCCAGGACCAAGCAGAGGCACTCTGTGGAACCTGCTTCACCAGCCCTGAAAAGGGTCAACAAAGACACCAAACCAGGTGTGGATACAAAGCAGTCAGTCATCTTCCCTCTAGGGCCAAGAGAACATGAGTGGCTTGTGAAGTGTGCTGCAGGACAGCAGGATCAAATCTGCCAGCTTCTGCTCCAGGACATCAAGCTGGCAGAGAAGAGAAACTTCATTTCTGGCTTCACAGTACTTCACTGGGCTGCTAAACAAGGAAACAGTGAAATAGTGCGCAAGATCCTTCTTCTTTCACAGCAAGGTGGGCCAGGGGTTGACGTTAACATCAAGAGCTACGACGGCTACACCCCACTACACATGGCTGCTATTCACAGCCACGAATCAGTCCTGAGTGTTCTGGTGCGTGATTATGGTGCCAACTGCAACATACGTGACAACAGTGGCAAAAAGCCCTATCAGTACTTACACAAGGACGCCTCACCCAAGGTGAGAGAGATGCTTGGCGACCCTCACGCTGCGGATTACAAGCCCCCAGGCTATGAGCAGCACTTTTCAGATCCGCCCAAAGGGCTCAGCACTTGGAGTAAACTATTTCAGTCCAAGCACAGAAAAATACTTAGATGCGGATCAAGATTCCACTCAGCCTTGAAGCAGCTTCACCAGCCTTGACCAAGATGTGGACAGGATAGACTACATTAATTTCCCGAATGTTTCCCTACAATGAACTTCCCAAATTAAATAGCATATCCTCAAATAAACATTTTCTCTAACTTGTCTTTCACTCCTGATTTCTGTGATCAAAACCTTAAGCTTTGAAATAAATCATTTGCACATAGATGTTTGAAATATTGCATAGTCATATCTGCCTTGAACCATTGTCTGTTTTCCTTGAATATTCTCTAATGTTTTGTCTTTGAGTAATGAAATGTTTTTGAGGTCTTTCATCAGCTGTGTAAGCAAAGTGCTTCTGAGTTAGTAGTAGGAGAAGCCAGTTTATATATGAAAAATTAGTAGTGTGCTTTATATTGTTTGTAAGAACTCTTTCTTTGTATTTATAAATGTGTAGACTAAGTGCTCAGGTGAAATTAGTATGACAAAAATGTTCCAACCTATTATGGCTTAAAAGACAATTATCACCTATCCCCAAATATCAGTATTTAACTTTGCTCTTGTGTTCCAGTTGTTTTGTTTCCCTCTTTCTGTTCTTTTAATGTACTATACTGAATTAATTTATGTTTTGTAAGGTAACTCGAGGTAAATGCCTGACACAATCAAAGCCTAAGACTGAGACAAAGAAGCTATTAATTTGCATGAACACATCTGTTGAGCCTTTCCTGCTTATTCCACCCCTGAGATCAGTAGTTAAAAACTGATTTCAGCAGAGTCATTTCAAACAGAAGTAACTACAAGTCTAGAACCCCTCACGAGAAGAATATTGTACTTAGAATAACATCTTATTTTATATGTTTGTCAGATACCCAGTTTGTTAGTCTGTCTAAACTTGATTCATTTGCTCGTCACTATTCAGTCAACTTAAGGTCATCTTCTTTTGGCATTGGTAGAATTTAGATTAGTGCTGTTTGGCCGACAGTAATCACCTGATTTGGTTTTCCAACAAACTGGTATGTATGGCAGGAATGGCAGTATCCAACATCACTCCTAATCGATGGCCAAAAGAAATGTTGTAGAATGTGGTGAGTGTTTTTTTTATGTGCGCTTAATTGAAAACGTGGCAAAAGAAGAGCCTTTCTAAAGAATATACATAAAGCCCAAGAGAGAAAAAAAAATTATTTACATCAAAGTTGGAGGTGGATTCACGCTCCACACCCACTACGGTTGCCAGGAAGACCCATCGCGCTGTAAATACATAAAGCACATTCATCAAAATGACAACACTTGTGATACATTTCACAAACGTGCCGCAAATACACAAAGCAAATTCATCAAAATGACAACACAACCCAGTGCAAATTCAGGAAAACTTACGCAACTTCAGAAGTGCTGCAAATCCAGTCACAACACAATGGAAGTTTGCCACAACAACAGAATGGCTGTTTGCAGAGGACACGGGGAGGAGATGGACTTCTGAGATCAGCGCCAAGTCTTTTGGAAGTGAAAAGTAAGTTTTTCGGTTACCATGGTTTTATTATGATATACGTGATACAGAATGAAAGACCGACCTATTCGTGCATATTTATTTATGCTAGGCTGTAGGCAGCCTTAAAAATGATGATTAAAATCCAAAATACCTACAATTAGATTGTTATTTATTTCAAATCACATTTTGTATGCATGTAGCTATAAACATCACACTTCAGATAAGATAAGAACAAGATAGTTGACCAGCATGAGCAATAACCACACTGGTCAACCAGTATAATCAGATTTGACCAGTATGACCAGTATGATTCATGAAGGTTCAACACCTTTAACATTATTTGAATCTTTTGTTACAGGCATTGTCAATTGTTTACTTACTTCAGATCATTTGAAATTAAATGTATAGATTTTTTGTCTAATGATCATTCTTAAATTGGAAAAAACTGACAATGTTTAATGACCCGTTATGTCATGGGACTGATTGCTGAGTGACTTTAAATGAACTGCAGTGAACTGAAAATGAAATGAAATGCATATTTACCATATATTAGTACTAAAAAGATGTTTCCAAAACATCATATAGTCTAGAGAGCATGTATCTGACCACAATGGTCAAGCCTTTAATGGTAGCCCATGGACTAATGGGAGTGATGTATAGCTCCATTATTTTGTTCCTCTAATTAGTAAAAATATATCTTCATATATTTTTGCTGTTCATGTGCAAGTGCAGTAGATCAAATCCTGCTTGTGCAAGAGAAACATGGTGAGGTCCAAATGCACCAGCTAACTGACAAATTTATTATATGGAGGTTTGTTATTTTGTAGAGGTCCATTTAGTTTAAAGTATATTGATTGAAAAAAAAAAGTTTAATCTTTGGTGGCTATAACTTTCACCTGGTGCTGAATTTCACTCTTTGGACATTTATTCGTCCGGTTTGAAAGACTTATTTTTTTCTTTGTGTTTTTCCCTTTATCTCAACACAGATTTATATAGACATGTTTTACACTGTCGTGATCCTATACTTTAATGGCAATGCATTTTATACTTTAGCTAATTCTGTACAATGAAATTTAGGAGTATAGGTCTTACTTTGAGGACACTAGGCTAATTTGAAATTTGTCTGTATGTCATTTTCAGTAGGAATAACCTGCTTCTCAGGGAACATCAGCAGAGATGAGATGGCCAGTAGCAGAGGGGAGATTGATGAGACCTTCCCAGCACTACCTTGGGAGGGACCAGAGAGATCAGGCAAGAAAAAAAAAAAGATTATTTGGTCCAAAACAAACCATTCACCAACATGTTTACTGTTGCAGGTTTTTAATGAAAAAATATCAGATCAGTATTGATATTGGTTGACATTAAAACACAGGATGTTGACATTGGATTGGTACAGAAAAACTGGTATCATGCCATCGCTATCATTTACAGCTGTGTGATAACAGGCTGAAATCGTGAAGAGCTGATAATGTCCTCGGGCATCAGATTCAATGATGATGACACCTACTATTACAACGTCCTTCTAATGACCTACAAAGCACAACGGTCTTGCTCTACAGTACCTTAGCAAATTCATGAGAACAGGAGAGAATATACAGCAGTGCCATGAGTTCTATATGGCATCAAGTAAAATTGACTTTTTTGGGTATTAAAAGCAAAAAACAAAAAACAAACTCTATTCCTGATGCTACTCCATTATGTATGTATGTGTGTGTGTGTGTGTGTGTGTGTGTGTGTGTGTGTGTGTGTGTGTGTGTGCGGGTGCGCGTGCGTGTGTGCGTTTGTGCGTGTTTGTGTATAATACAACATTTAAGCTACCTTGGTCTTTCCTTGTGTTTCCCTTCCTTCTACTTTCACTTCTGTTTGCTGGTTTTCTCATCACTCTTTTACAGCTTTGTTGCCTAGCCAAAGCTGTTATAGTGGTCTGATGAGCTAAGTCACAATTATAGACAAACACAGTCTAACAATAATTAAAAACACACAAATTCACAGTTGTACTCATCATGTCTGTTAGTAAGCATATTGAGTAAACATCCACATTGTTGGCCAAAAAAGGTCAGTGAACACTTAGAACACTTAAAAATGTACAACCAGGGGCCTGTATCAGAAAGCAGGTTTAGTGAAAACTCAGTTAGTTGGCTTAGAGTTGAAACAAACTTGAGATTTTCTGTTTCACAAAGAGGGTTTGGCTGACTGGGCTCACTGCACAACACCGGGTATTTGCTATTTATTTGATGGGCTATTCATTTTTATCTGATGGATGAGCAGCCAAGACAAAATGATGCTGTACCTGTAATCCTTAATCAAAACCTGCACAAAGGAAAATGTTTTTAAGATCCAGATTTAAATAATTGCACATAATATGGAGCGGTCACCATTTATAGGATTTAAAAGTAAAAGATGTCCAAAACAGATGTCTGTCTTAGAAAAGCAATGTTAATCACCTCAAAAACGATGGACGTGCTAATAGCAGTTTTCCTGCACGCACTGCCTTTAGCAAAATGCATGCCAGCAGTTTGGACTTACTCATCCATGCAGTCTGTACTTCACATGTGGACCTGCTATCCAAATGCATCATTTTTTCTTTCTTTTTCAATTTTCATTTGATAAAGCTGTGATTGCATATGAGGTCATTTAAAACTAAACGTTTGTAATTTGCAGGACAACCTCGGCCAATGGAATGTTTGCTGTCTAACACTGAAGCTTGAATATCTGACAACAGTTTACCAGGCTTGAATATCTCTACAGTTAACCGGACATTGAGAGTGCTTCCAAACGCACATGGCCTTGACAGACACACATGCCTGCTCCCTGCTTTCATAGACCCAGTCAGTGCAAACACAAGGAAATAAAGGTAGAGGCATATCGGAATAGCAGCAAATGAATAAGAACAACAGGTGTCTTTGTAACACATTTCAAGTAGAAACTAGTACTATGTAAATTATCATGTCAGGTTTGTGTTGGTCAAGAGCATGTGCCATAATCGGTTTGTCCGTCTGCTTATGCTGTGGTATCTAGAATGTCTCACAGTCATTAGAAAAATAAGTACCAGAATCCTTTATTGTTTTATTTGAAAGTATGTGATCTGAAATAAATCATCTAATTGTAGGTATTTAGCTCGAAACTAGAGTTGTATTATATAGAATGTCATTAGGTTGAATGGGAATGTAAAATAGTAGCTAGTGGGACCTCTGTGTTCCGTCCCACTCAATGATGTACACCAGGTTGTGAATAAAAGGGGTTTCCTTTTATTTTCCACACTATAACAAGTTCAGCAACCACATTTAATTTCACTGAGGGGTCAGCTAGCAAGCCCACAGGAGGTATGTCTCGCTCTGCCATGCACCTCCCAGTAAATGTTACAACTTCTTCCATAATAACAATATAATAAAATATATAAATTAAAGGAAGCTGTTGTCATATAGTGTAGTCGTTTGAGTATAAATAATGATCTCATAATAATCTTATCTACATATTCTTATACATTTACAGAGTAACATTCACTCATATACTCAAATTTCATATCATACATAGAAAACGTCCATCTCATCCATTGTAGTTTTTTTTCCTGATCAATAATACAAAAAAAAATTAAAAAATGAACAGCACCCAGCGATGAACCTCAATTATTTCAAGCTAACTATAAAACAGCTTAAGTCAGCATTTGCTTGCAGGTAGAACACAAAATATTCAGATTAATGCATCTGAGTTAAAAATTAAACACAATGAAATCAAATTAAATTGACTCACCTACAACAAGCTCAGCAATCACATTTAATTTTACTAAGTGGTCAGCTAGCCAGCCTATACAAAACAGGGTATTGTTAGAAATTCTGCACATGTAATTCACTTAGCTTCACATCTCACACTGCTTATAATTATAAGATAACGTATCCACATTCGTAATAATGTGATGAAATCTGCCAACAATAGTGAGACTGAGCATATTAAATAATAAGACAAACTGATCACTTAGTCCACATATTTCTAAATGAGAAGAAAAGTTCTTACAAACAATATAAAGCACACAATTATATATGGGAAAACAGTTACATTTGTCATTAAGAGAAGCACTACTTTATAGATAGAAAGCATTACGTATTACACAAACGTCATAACTGTCCTAATATTAATAGTTCAACAGTCTTCCTCTGTCTATTATGCACACTGTAAACATGTTAAATATCTGCCTTGCTGTTACAATGAAATGACTTCCGGCACCCTGAAAATTGTTTTACACACACGCAGCTGTAACGAGGTGGCCTGAGTACCGAGGGCAGGGAGCAGGATGCACAGACTCAATCGACATGGACGAACATTTATTACATACAACATAACGGCACTCACATATAACATGAACATGAATACGTTTAACAATAACGAGACTAATCTTGACATCCACAGGCTACACCAACAATGATCAACAATACTGTACGCACTAACAAGGGTTTAAATACACAAACAAGATGAGGTACAGGTGTGTGCAGGCATGGCCATAAACATATACTCCCAAGTCACGTGGCAGGCCAAACCGTGTGACTCGCAGGAGGCAAACGTTCTGTGACAGCAGCCACACTCATACACACACAAGCATAGTGCAACTCTGTGTTTACGCATCAATGATTGAATGTGCAAGTGCATGTATATGCAAGTTTAAATTATTATGCACAAATGTAAATAGTAGGCTATTTATGTGAAAATGTTTCATATGTATGTGCAAGTACAGTTTCCCTGATTTCTCTTTAAACGGGCCCTCATAGTTCAGCAGTAATGAGGCTAGTTAGATTTTGCTCAGAATTAAGTACACTTTGGAATGTTATATGTATCACAGTCTCCGGTGGTGAGCCATACATGGTTAATCAATCCAGGTTGAGGAATCTGTTAGAGTCGCTGCATTAATGACATATCTGTTTGCATTGTCAGTTGTTGCTATGGCAGCAATTAAATTAGGAAATTCAAAGAAAAACAACTCATCTCCACTCTTGGAACTTTAGAACCCCCTCTGTCCCGTGTCATAATGTCACACATGAGTGGAATCCCATGAACACCTTTACAGATCAGTCTGTGGAAAGACACTGAAGAGGACAGATCGAACAATGAGGCGTTTCTGGAGCTGGTGTGCTGGAGGTATCGAGAATGAATATATTGATACAAAGGAGGTGGAATCCAGGAGAGACTTAATAAAGAAAAGCAAAAGAGGAAAGCAGAAGTGGAATCTAAAAAAATTGAAGATAGAGTGGAAAAAACGTCCTACAGTTGGTATGGATATTTGATTATTTTTTCTGCTTTTTGGCCTTGCCTTTCTAAAAGGATTAATTTAAATCTCATGTATAAAAAAAACAGTAAACTAAATAATCTTTACAATAAGGGACAAAAACTGACTTATTGAAAATGCTTTTATCCTTTGATCAGCAGTGACTAAAACTCTCATTTAAAATATGCAACACCACTTGAAGTATTAGTGCATTATTAGTCTATTACAAGGTTTTAGGCTCTTGTCAGGCTGTATGTAGTACATACAATATGTGTTCTATATATATCCAGAAGTAATGATACTTGCTCCGGCAGATTTGAAGATGGCCCATGAACGAACTGAAAGGACTGTGGCAGCATGTCTAAGTGAAGTGACTGATGGATATGACTTGTACAGATCAGCCAGGACCAAGCAGAGGCACTCTGTGGCACCTGCTTCACCAGCCCTGAAAAGGGTCAACAAAGACACCAAACCAGGTGTGGATACAAAGCAGTCAGTCATCTTCCCTCTAGGGCCAAGAGAACATGAGTGGCTTGTGAAGTGTGCTGCAGGACAGCAGGATCAAATCTGCCAGCTTCTGCTCCAGGACATCAAGCTGGCAGAGAAGAGAAACTTCATTTCTGGCTTCACAGTACTTCACTGGGCTGCTAAACAAGGAAACAGTGAAATAGTGCGCAAGATCCTTCTTCTTTCACAGCAAGGTGGGCCAGGGGTTGACGTTAACATCAAGAGCTACGACGGCTACACCCCACTACACATGGCTGCTATTCACAGCCACGAATCAGTCCTGAGTGTTCTGGTGCGTGATTATGGTGCCAACTGCAACATACGTGACAACAGTGGCAAAAAGCCCTATCAGTACTTACACAAGGACGCCTCACCCAAGGTGAGAGAGATGCTTGGCGACCCTCACGCTGCGGATTACAAGCCCCCAGGCTATGAGCAGCACTTTTCAGATCCGCCCAAAGGGCTCAGCACTTGGAGTAAACTATTTCAGTCCAAGCACAGAAAAATACTTAGATGCGGATCAAGATTCCACTCAGCCTTGAAGCAGCTTCACCAGCCTTGACCAAGATGTGGACAGGATAGACTACATTAATTTCCCGAATGTTTCCCTACAATGAACTTCCCAAATTAAATAGCATATCCTCAAATAAACATTTTCTCTAACTTGTCTTTCACTCCTGATTTCTGTGATCAAAACCTTAAGCTTTGAAATAAATCATTTGCACATAGATGTTTGAAATATTGCATAGTCATATCTGCCTTGAACCATTGTCTGTTTTCCTTGAATATTCTCTAATGTTTTGTCTTTGAGTAATGAAATGTTTTTGAGGTCTTTCATCAGCTGTGTAAGCAAAGTGCTTCTGAGTTAGTAGTAGGAGAAGCCAGTTTATATATGAAAAATTAGTAGTGTGCTTTATATTGTTTGTAAGAACTCTTTCTTTGTATTTATAAATGTGTAGACTAAGTGCTCAGGTGAAATTAGTATGACAAAAATGTTCCAACCTATTATGGCTTAAAAGACAATTATCACCTATCCCCAAATATCAGTATTTAACTTTGCTCTTGTGTTCCAGTTGTTTTGTTTCCCTCTTTCTGTTCTTTTAATGTACTATACTGAATTAATTTATGTTTTGTAAGGTAACTCGAGGTAAATGCCTGACACAATCAAAGCCTAAGACTGAGACAAAGAAGCTATAAATTTGCATGAACACATCTGTTGAGCCTTTCCTGCTTATTCCACCCCTGAGATCAGTAGTTAAAAACTGATTTCAGCAGAGTCATTTCAAACAGAAGTAACTACAAGTCTAGAACCCCTCACGAGAAGAATATTGTACTTAGAATAACATCTTATTTTATATGTTTGTCAGATACCCAGTTTGTTAGTCTGTCTAAACTTGATTCATTTGCTCGTCACTATTCAGTCAACTTAAGGTCATCTTCTTTTGGCATTGGTAGAATTTAGATTAGTGCTGTTTGGCCGACAGTAATCACCTGATTTGGTTTTCCAACAAACTGGTATGTATGGCAGGAATGGCAGTATCCAACATCACTCCTAATCGATGGCCAAAAGAAATGTTGTAGAATGTGGTGAGTGTTTTTTTTATGTGCGCTTAATTGAAAACGTGGCAAAAGAAGAGCCTTTCTAAAGAATATACATAAAGCCCAAGAGAGAAAAAAAAATTATTTACATCAAAGTTGGAGGTGGATTCACGCTCCACACCCACTACGGTTGCCAGGAAGACCCATCGCGCTGTAAATACATAAAGCACATTCATCAAAATGACAACACTTGTGATACATTTCACAAACGTGCCGCAAATACACAAAGCAAATTCATCAAAATGACAACACAACCCAGTGCAAATTCAGGAAAACTTACGCAACTTCAGAAGTGCTGCAAATCCAGTCACAACACAATGGAAGTTTGCCACAACAACAGAATGGCTGTTTGCAGAGGACACGGGGAGGAGATGGACTTCTGAGATCAGCGCCAAGTCTTTTGGAAGTGAAAAGTAAGTTTTTCGGTTACCATGGTTTTATTATGATATACGTGATACAGAATGAAAGACCGACCTATTCGTGCATATTTATTTATGCTAGGCTGTAGGCAGCCTTAAAAATGATGATTAAAATCCAAAATACCTACAATTAGATTGTTATTTATTTCAAATCACATTTTGTATGCATGTAGCTATAAACATCACACTTCAGATAAGATAAGAACAAGATAGTTGACCAGCATGAGCAATAACCACACTGGTCAACCAGTATAATCAGATTTGACCAGTATGACCCTGCTGATTATACTGGTTGAATAGCTTGGTCAAGTTGTTTATACTGCTGGACCCACTGTCCAGTTGGAAATTGTAGCTAAACCATCAAACTTGAACCAAAACATAGCCTTTGCTGGTCTACCAGATGGTTAATCAGATGGTTTAACTGCATAAGGTACATCTATTGCCTGGATGTCCAGCTTTTCAACTATCTTGACCATCATTGACCAGATTAGTTCATCTGACAGCAGCAAATTAGCTGGATTTTTGTAGCTAGGGCTGTAGCATGCCTGTTACTGAGGTCCAGTTTACCATAGAGATATAGAGATCTATTTTAACAGTGCAAACATATATAATAGGAAAGTAATAACATAATTTCGGTATTTAAAGAAAACATTAGAATTCATGAAAGAGAATGTCCTCGCACAGACTTCCTCGACATGGACGAACATTTATTCCAATAACATAAAGGACAAATGTGGCACTCACATGAAAACAAACAATGAACATGAGCACACTAAACGCTAATGACTTTTAACATTTAACACGATAATTAAACAAACAGTGAAGACTCGATACATAGTTACAAACACGCTACACTAACAATGACCAACACACTGCACACCTTGACATGATTTTAAATACACAGACAAGACGAGGTACAGGTGTGTGCAGGCGTGGCCACAAACATCCTCCCAAGTCACGTGGCGGGCCAAACCCCATGACTCGCAGGAGGCAAGCGTTCCGTGACACCTCAAAATAGTTTTATTGACTTTTAAAAACAAATTATTTAATTGAGAAATAATCAAGTGATTAAAGTAAATAAAAGTTATGAGTCTTAAATGAATACGTCCCAGTCTTTAATGTCTGCTCTGCTCCGCTGCCGGTCATGTACTGATACTCAAACACACGTATGGGTCTCGGTTGTGTGTGTGTCTCTCTCTCTCTCTCTTTCTCTCTCTCTCTCTCTCTCTCTCTCTCACACACACACACACACACACACACACACACATACACACACACCTCTTCACATCTTATCTGCCATATGTATTCAAACAGGGGAATAAGCAAACTTTTCAGAAAACATCACAAAGTTTTCATTTATTTATTTATTTTTTCTCTGATCTCTAACCAATGTGGTTACTCTATAAGTTTTATCACACAAGGTTTTTGTCCGTTATCACACGTTGTACTCTTACCACTTTCAGTGCATTCCACAACTGAGAGAGGTGTTGGAGGGAGGGACGTAATTTACAACTTTTATCCAAAAACCATCTCTTTCCCCACCAACTTTTTCTTAAAGCCGTATATTCAGTACTTCACTCCTTTAGGTCACAGCCGTAATTGTAAGCGATACATCTGAAAGCTTTGCCAAGTAGTTCGAACGAACATGTCCATGGATCAACCATTATCCTTTTTTTATCAGCAGGTAAGCAATTCAGTAATGCCTAACTAATTCATGCTAAACCTTATATTAGTATAAGTTACTAAAAAGGCTGATGTGTATTTAGCTACTTATTTAGCTAATGGTTGAAATACTTTATTGTGCGTTGTATGATTTAACTCAGTGGATCTTAGCGTTGTAATTAATTTCAGGTCTAGATAAAACAGACATTTTAACAAACAATCAATACGCATTATCTACAAGCTATCATAACTATTCTTCTGCGAGCTATCTAGGAAAGGATATTGTCAATGTCTTTATTCTAATGATTATTGGTCAATATGTAATATGACCATTGTGCTATAGAGTACATGAAACATTTTGATCGACGGCTATTCTTATTCTCAGGGGTAGCTAAATAGAAAAACTTTAACTTCGAAGTCGGTTAATCTATTTACTTAAATTAACCAATACATGTATTTTCATAGCTCCACTTCAATACATTTGACCTCTCCTCCACATACAAACACACAGACACACACAATAACCATGGCACAAAAGTAACCACTAGTATCCCTCCCAACTGTTATTGGTAATATACATTCATAGAAACAGTCCTCAGTGTTGATCTGTCTGCAAAGTTAATGTTGTCTTTCAACTCGAGTTTAAATGACCGTGATAGTTATAGGGAAAATGTATGAATTAATATGTTGTATAAGACAAACTCTGAAATAAACTGCTATATTGAATAAAATATATATTAAAATAATAATATAATATTAATAATATTAATAATAATAATAATATTAATATTAATAATAATAATAATAATAATAATAATAATCTCTATTATTAATAATATTAATTATTAAGAATACTATTAAGAATAATATATTATTATTATATTATCAGTGGTATTATTATTAATAAGAATTATATATATATATATCTATATATATATATATATATATATATATCTATATATATCTATATATATCTATATATATATATATATATATATATATATGTTGTGTGAATATTTGGTCTGATTATCTGATTATGTATCATTCCACAAAATATCGCTACCCATGAATTCATCATCATTATCTTATAGACTCTAAGTTTTTATTTGTGATAATCACATCTTGTAGCGCATGCACATGGAAAATATGTACAAATCAAATTGCAAATTAAGACATTTCCCAGCTTTAGCTTATTATTTCCCTTATGTATATTTTCACTATGAATTCACCATAATATTCATCCTTATTATTCATTATTAAATTTCTTTAATTTCAAATTTATACTGCATTCCAGTCTTCTATGACTGGATGATTCTTTTCTTGAAGGGCAACAATGATGGCTCATGAGGCATTTCAGGATCTATGGGAGCTTGTAGAAAATTAGCAAATATTTTAGATCCAATTATCCAAAAGGGATCTGTCATATCGCCTGATTCCTCATCTCACTACAACACCCAGCAGGCAGTTTGTCACCCAACCCAGCACTCCACCAATCCTGAACTTCACATCAGATCATCATCACCTGAATATTGACTTCACCTGTGTACTTGGTTATTTAAGCCTGTCTCTCACATTTGGATTTTGTGAAGTATTGCCACTAGTTCTGACTTTGCATACCGAGTGTTATTTCCTTGATTGCTTTCCCGTGTTTTTGCTCTCCGGACTACTGATTTTTGCCTACCCATTTTGTATTGTTTGCCTGATTAGTTTTTTGTTCGCTGGTTATTAGACTGATTACCTACATGATTTGGACTACCCCTATATTGGCTTTCCTGGTTTCGACCCTGGCTTGTTCACCCATTACAAAGTTGGAACATCATAAATCTATCTATCTACATCCGCGAGCATCTGGCCTTCTTTGTCACGTTACAAGGTCTGACAAATCACATTCTGGTCTGGGATGTGCAGTTGTTTTCCAATTTTTCTCATTAAAATTTTACTTTTTCAAAACATCTTCCAGTCTTTACATTTTTTTTAAATTTTCCAATTTTTAATTTTTTAATTTTCAGCTGGGAAAGTGGGTAATAAAGGTTGACACCTTTGGTGTCAGGTTGGTGCAGTTTCTCAGCTGAATTTGGAGCACAATAGTGGTACCAGGAGTAGTATATTACAACTTAGTCAGACTTGTTCCACAAAACCAGCTATCTGAGGGATGTTTTATGTAGGGCTGGATGGTATGGGAATCTGATATATTTATTATTTAGTTGGGTTATGGCTGCTAACCAAGCCTGTAAAATATTGGCTGTCCCATCAACTAGTGGTTGGAGCGTTTTGCAGAAAACTGAGAAAAAATACAGAATGTCACAGAAATAGAAATTTTATTAAAATGCTGGAAGCACAGGCAAAAACCTTTATTTTTAGAAACTGCAGGATCTACCAGAACTAACTACATCATATGTAAAACAGCTAACTCAACATCCTGCAAAACAACTTTCCTTCAAACTTGAGTAGTGTGCAGAATATGTTTGTGCACATTCTAGAGTATCTTTCTCTGGAACAGTTGGCAGTGGCACTGAGTTGGACATAAATATCAATTCAGCCTTTATTTTTAATGGAAACTTCTCGCAGACCTTACTCATGTGGGTTAGATATTTTTGTTTCAGTGCACAGTAACAACAACAGTAACAACAACCTAACACTTTACTCTGTAACAATGAAATCATAATTATGCAAATATATGCATAAAATGATTGAGTATATGTGTATAGTAGAGAGTGTGTATGCTGTATATGTATATGAGCTTTGCTCATCAAAGCTGGGAAATGCCTTATGTATAGAGCTTGGTTCAAAATTCGTCACCATTGTCCTGAGTATTACAAACACAGACTTGAATAATATTTAAACCCTACAAATCCTTCTGTGGCCTGCTTCATGTTTTATCAAGTAAAAGGATTCAATTTTATTTCATTGCAACCAGAAAAATATACAATTGTAAATATTATTCAAGGTAATAATTTAAACACAAAGCTCTTGTGGGCTGTTTTTGCATGTTCACCTTTCAGAATTTACCTGACACTTTTATCCAAAGTGACTTACAACTATGACCGCATATAACTTGAGCAATTGAGGCTCAGGGACCTAACAGTAGCAACTTGGCAGTGGTGGAGCTTGAACCAGCAATCTTCCAATTACAAAGCAAGTACCTTAACCACTGAGACACCACTGCCCGCATGATTTATTGATATTCTATGCTAGTATTATGAGGGATGGACCTTTCAGAGTACCTGGAAGTAGGGTACATGAGCACTGTACCAGTATGTGAAGGAGTGCAGGGCTGGTGAGGGGTGTTACAGTATGACACATTAGAAGACAACACTGCACTAGTATGACATAGTAGTAGACAGCACTGCTCTAATATGACACAGAAAACAACACCGCACTAGTATTACTAGAAGTCAGCACTGCACTAGAATGATTAGAAGTCAGCACTGCACTAGTATGATTAGAAGGCAGGACTGCACTAGTATGACACAATAGAAGACTTCCAGTGCTCACTTTCAGCAGCAACCACTGCCTGCAAGATGTCAGGGCTTTTTATTAGTGTTTCCAAACCTGCCTCCTGTAGCTTGTATTCTTTTCAAACAATGATAGGATGCTGCTTACTGGAGTTTACTTTAGATGTTACAGTGTCAATAATGGTGATATAGATTAAACATTGACTACAGCAAGAATCAGCTGCCTTAGGATCTCTCAAGACAAAGGTTCCTTTACACTCCACATCAAGCAGCTATGTAACTAACTGAGAGTGATTCAAGAATTATTTGCAATACCAACCTTATGAAGCAATGCTAAACATTACATTCACATACAGATTACATTTATGTTTGGCAGACACTCTTAGCCAGAGTTGCATACATATATTACTTAAATAAGATAAAATAAGATGCAAATAAATACATAAATGAAAAAATACACAACACCAAGTCTCTCCAGTTCATTTATCCCCTGACAAAACGTCACATGTACCCATAATCATTTACATGACCATCAGTTCCTCACTGCACATCAACATCAGTGTGCACAGCCAAAAACCTTTATTTTTAGAAACATTTTAAAGTGGGCATGTAAGATGGACTATTTTGAAGTTAATTAGTATAATCCATTTGACATCCAGGAGAGAAAGTCTTCTCAGTACTACTCTCAGTGCTTTCATACAACCAGTAAAGCACCGTGATTGTTCCTGCACTGCACTGCATCAGACTATGTAGTTCATAACTGACCCTTCATTTTGTCACTTCAATTAAATGATCAGATATATTAGTCATCTTATATCTAACACGCTCATCCTGAATAATTATATCTGTAATGTATTAGGACTAATAAATAAGAGAGTACATTGCATGACTGGACGGCAGGACAGCAGTTTTTCACCTGCACCAAACCGTAATAAACCATATATTTGCTGTGACCCAAACTAGATGATTCACTAAACTTGTCTGGGCATCATGAGTTATTTAACAATGGCAGAAGCCATTGGAATATTACTTTAGAATCAAGTATAGTCTACAAGATGAATGACATGGGAAAACTTTAAAGTTGCCAGGGTTAAACCAAGGTATCTACTCACTGCATTTGTGTACGCCATATGTAGTAGTGTCTGATCCTGGAACGACGTCACTGCTAACTAAACACATTTGATAACAGCTTTAGGAACGAAGTGGAAAAAATATGGATTATTTTCAGTAATTAGTTACAATTCTTTATCAGACCACTCACATGATGGGGGAGGTGCGCTTAAATCAGAATCCCAGTCGAACAGACTAAAGTCCTGATCCCCGTCGTCCGAGTCATCTTAGAAAAAAATCAACATATTTGATTCACTTATTCTAGTATAAATGTGATTAATAAACATGCTTTTAAAAATACTTTTACGTGGAGAAGGTGGCCTACAGGTTAGTGTGGTTGAACAGTGTGAATAGACCTGGAGTTATTTAGACGTATGTTATAAGCCACAGTGACCTCTGTATACGTTTCTATAGATGTCGCTGGTTGTATGCGGTCCCCTGAAAAACTTGTGAGCTCTGCCTGAGGGCTCGATGAATAGTGGATGACGGTAGAGGGATTCACCCCTTCTGTCTCTGTGTGACAAATTAACGCACTGCATAAACTTTTAGACATAAAGTGGACTTTTAACATATGGTAGATGCACTCTAGAAATGATTACCTTGTAACAAATCATTCAGTATCTGAACTGTTTTATCAGCTTGTGTCCTTATATCTGCAAACAAAAAGTAACAAAAAATGTAAATGATAAATAAAATATATAAAATTAAAAGTTTGTATAAAAGTTCACAAATAAGAAATTACCTTGGTCGGCAATTCTCTCCACAGATTCAAGGAACTCATGAATGTCGGAAACTACGGAAATACATAAAACAGAATTATAGACCATGAGCAGAAAAGATCACCATGATGGTATTATTTTATACAAAAACTGCATTGATGTTACATCATGTATGGGTTAATTTAAGTAAATAGATTCACCTACTTCAAAGTTACAAGTTTTTCTATTTAGCTACCCCTGAGAATAAGAATAGCCGTCGATCAAAAGAGTTTTAGTCAATCAAAATGTTTCACGTACTTTATGGCACAGCAGTCATATTGCATACTGACCAATAATCATCAGAATAAAGAGACTGACAATACCCTTTCCTAGCTAGCTCGCAAAAGAATAGTTATGATAGCTTGTACATAATACGTATTGATTGTTTGCTAAAATACATTTAAGTTACGCAACCGGTAGAGATATCCTATCGGCTAATTCATAAAATACTTTCGTGAAAGAATGTTACGCCACCCATCCCGACCGCCCATCCTGAGCCTGTTCCTGGCCTAGTGGTGGCCTCCTGGCCTGTCCCCACCACCCAAGAGGTCTCTCAATCCCTGTGGGTACACCCCTGGATCTCCCTGCAGCACCACTGACTGCCGTAGCCTCGACTCCAGACCCAGCAGCGCCGCTGAGCAGTGCAACCCCATCTTTGGGCCTTGTGGACCCGCCGCTGACCAGTGCAGCCGTGCTTCTGGACCCGCTGACCCCCACAGCCGCACCTCCTGGACCCGCTGCCACTGACTGCCACAGTTGCGCCTCCAGGCCCTGCAGCACCGCTGAGCAGCACAGCCTCGTCTTCGGGCCTCCCGGTCCCGTCGCTGACCAGCACAACCACACCTCCAGACCCGCCACACCTCCAGAACGCCTTAGCTGTGCCTCTGGACCTCCCGGACTTGCCGCTGAACACCACAGCTGTGCTTCTGGACCTCCTGTACTCGCCACTGAACACCGCAGCCGCACCTCTGGACCTCCGGGACTCGCCGCTGAACGTCGCGTCACTGGGCCTGGCTGTTCCTAGAGTGGAGGAGGCCACTCCACTAGTTCCAGCACCATGTGCCAGGCCTGTCCCAGCATCACGTGCCAGACTTGTCCCAGCGCCACGTGCCAGGGCTGTCCCCGTGGTCGCTCCTTGAGATGTGGCCCCTGTGGCTGCTACAGGTGTGCATCCGATGACATTTGGGACTCCCTCAGTCACACCTTGTGGTGAGCCGGTGACCCTTGAGGCCCCTCCGTCAACCTCCCGGACCCATACGAAATCTTTGGTTATGCCGGGAATCACTTTTGAAACTCTGCTCCCTGAGGCTGCTGCGCCAGCCCCCGTTACAGCTCCCATGTCTGCTTCAGTGTCCCCAGTTCCTGTGTTGCCTGCTCCTGTTCCCAGTTTCGTCTTTGTTCCTGTCTGTACATCCATGCCTGTTTATGTCAACCTGGTGAGACCTGTTATCCTGCCATGCGGCATTTCCTTGCCTGTCCCAGTGCCTGTATCCGTGCCAATTGTGTACTTTGTTCCTGTGTCAGTCATCCTAGATATACGAGACTTTGCTTTGGTTATGTCCCTATTTCCACATCTGTGCCTGCTACCAGCATGTCCCCTCTCCTCTCCTCTCCTGACTCTACACCCTCCTCCTGTTCCAGCTGCGTTACTAGTCCGCCTGCTTTCCCCCTTCCTTCTTCTGTCCCTCGAGCTACCTGGACTCCTGTACCCATCCGGGGCTTAGCATTGGATCCTGTGTATGCCCTTAGTCCTGCCACTAAGCCTGTCTGTAGTCCTGCCCCTGGACCCGTCCCTTCTTTGTTCACTCCAGGTGTTTCCCGATCTGCTTCCTGTTCTGTCTGTTTCGGTGTTACATCTTGCACGCCCCGGTGTTGCGCGCATTAGTGGGGGGTTCTGTCAGGAGTGGCTGCCATCCTGGCATCCCTGTTGTCATGGTTTCTCTGTCGTCTGTTTTCCTGCACTTGCCGGTTCCGCTCCTTAGTTTTGTTTTTGCTGCCCCTAGTCTGTTCTTTCATTCCAGTCTGTGTTTTGGTTCTCCCTGTTCAGCTAAGTCTGTTTAGTGCATGATTGTTTTGGTTATTCATACCCTGTGTTTGCTCTTCTACTTTGTCAGTTATTTTGCTAAGTCATGTTCCCTCTGTCATGTCTATGTTACGCTTCCTGTACTGTCGTCACCATTGCTTAGTTTGTGTATTATTTTGTCTCAGTGTTTTCTCCTCACCTTCGGTTTGTTCTAACCTCAGTGTTTGTATTTCCCGTGTTTATAAACTGCCCCCTACACATGCATTCGGCCTCGCGCTTGTTCTGATAGGAATCGTTACAATTACTATTTTCCTCCTAGTTTAGCTAATATGTGGCGGTAAAAAAAAGACGACTGAACAACATGCTCATTTTCTAATACGATTAATAATTTTCAGATCCTGACAGCGCAGACCTTGTAGGTTTTATCTAGACCTGAAATTAATTACGACGCTAAGCCCCACCGAGCTAAATCATACAACGCACGATAAAGTATTTCAACCACTAGCTAAATAAATAGCTAAATATACATCAACCATTTTAGTAACTTATACTAATATAAGGTATAGCATGAAATGTCAACTGTCAATGTGGAATGCACTGAAAGTGGAAAGAGTACAACGTGTGATAACGGACAAAACCCTTGTGTGATAAAACTTATAGAGTAACCACATTGGTTAGAGATCAGAGAAAAAATAAATAAATGGAAACTTTGTGATGTTTTCTGAAAAGTTTGCTTATTGCCCTGTTTGAGTACATATGGCAGATAAGATGAGAGAGAGAGACTGTAGTCTGCTATAGTCGGCTAAACATTTCTGATGGACTGAGAATAAATCACACAAATTGACAATCATCGGCCCATGTGTTGCGTTCTCTGTTATATCTGTGCATGAATGTGTGATTCTATGCATGCATCTCAGTTCAGTTCAAAGTTTGTCACGTACTTAGTCACACATGGTATAACTCGCAGTGAAATGCTTTTGTAACTGTTCTGTCCGAGCAGAGGAGAGACACAGAGAACTACAGGGAAATGGATGAAATGGAAAATGGAAACGGACGTGGTTTGATAGTCTCTGCATGAGACTATATCGTCTGTGTGTGTGTGTGTGTGTGCACAAATTTAAGAGGCCAATTATTTGCACTTTTTGAACAAAAGGATAAAAATACACTCACCAAGAGGAAGGATAAAAGACCTCAGACTTAAGGTTTCAGGTGTTCTCGAGGAACTCCTTTGTAGTAAATCCTGCTTGTGTCAGTTGTACAGAAGTTCATCTGATTTTCTGGACCATCCTGAATGCTGACTCTCATTGCTGTTGAGTGCTTTGATTTTTTGCACATATCAAATAAAAACATAGTGGTGCAATGTATATGTGTGTGAGAGAGACGGAGAGAGAGAGAGCGTGAGGTGTAGAGTGTGTGTGTGTGTGTGTGTGTGTGTGTGTGTGTGTGTGTGTGTGTGTGTGTGTGTGTGTGTGTGTGTGTGTCAGTATGTGAGAACCAGGTATAGTATGTGTGTGTGTGAGAGAGAAGTGTAGTGTAGTGTAGTGTAGTGTGTGTGTGTGTGTGTGTGTGTAAAAGGATAGTGGGGTGAAATCAAACAGAGCACGATTCCAGTAGTAATTAAGCCAATAAGGGAGATTTATTTTCCTCAAAAAGACCAGTGACAGGGGCATGATGCCATAAGCAGACAAAAAAAATTATTCCAAAAAAAAACCCAACAAAAAAAGAAATCCAGTAATCCACGCCAACACAGATTAACCCAAAATAAGGCAACTTAACAGGCTCCCAATTATGGCATTCAATCAACGCATCTCTCTTGCATTCCAATGCCACTCTTTATATTTAATCTTTGCCCCTTAGAACGAACCATTCTAGATACCTAATTTATTAAATTCATAATATTTCTCCCCTATGGTTCAACACAAAGGCTATCATTTAAAACATTTTCCCATTATCCAAAAATTATTAAAATAATAAGAGGGGTGCGGTCATGTGCTTCCTTCAGGCTTTTTTCATGGTAAAAGCTTTCCGTTCTTTCTCTGCCACTTCTTTTCTCAGAGAACTTTCAGAGCTGCATATTTGTTTCCTTTGGTGCCATTATCCCTCAAACCTAAATACCCCCAACAGCTAAATAGCCCTCCATCAGCCTCACAACAGCTACGCCATCAGCCAAATTGCCCTCAACCACTTCTCATGCAGTTTAATACCCTTAAACAACAATTACCCCTTTAGACTAACAGCCCTCAACCACAACTAACCAAACAGCTAAATACCCCCTCAAACTTCTCCAACTACCCCACAGCTGTAGCAACACTCTAGCAACCACTTAGCAAGACGATAACAACCATATGGGACCCCAAAAGCAACCACTTGGTAATTCCCTAGCAACCACTTGGTAACACCCTGGCATGCACATAACAACTACGTGGGAATGGCTTAACAGCTCAACGGTATTTCAGGATTCCATTTTACATGCAAACTGCATTTAACATCATTTCATAGTATTTATGGTGTTAATAGTAAACAACCCCTCATCCTCATCTACCCCACAGCCAAAGAACCCTCAACCAAAATTACCCCCACAGCAAAATCCCTCAACATTTACCCTAGCAGCCACATTTATTATACTAATAATCCATCATTTGTCATATAAAAAAAGAATAAACTGATTTTAAAATCTACTCTACATCACACGATGTCAATGATTAAATGTTAAATGTAATCCTGCAATAATGCTATTTAAACATGAAATGTAATTTGCTGTGGAGTAGTTGAGGATGGGAGGATTTTTAGCTGTTGAGACATATTGTAGTTGGCTTTAAATATAATGTCACCAAATTGCACCCTTTCATAACCAGTTACACTCAATGTTTCTATACCTGTAATTTGTCTTTTTCCAATGTAACTGAATAAGAGAAATAATTTCCCCACATTATGGTGTCATTGTAGAAATACCTCAAAGAAATGTTTGTCATTTACTTCATTTAAATCATCTTAGATTCTGACTGGCTAGAGTTGCTCTAGTTGCTGAATACAGAAGGTTATGATTTAGATGGTAAAAACCAATGCCAGTTTTATGAAGTATTTAAGAGGAAACAAAGGCTAAGCCACAAATTTAATTATTTAACTTATTTAGAGGTGATGTGAGATAATCTGAAACTACAGAAACACAAATGTGGACATCATTGTACATTTACAGGATTTTGCAACTTATAGAAGTTCATTATAGTCTCTATCAAATACAGATGTTCATGTGAAAATAGAGAGGTCAATGTCAGTAATACTCACGCTAAAGTCCTGCCTAGAGTGGAACTTGGATGTGGGCCAAAATGTTATAATTATGTTATGAATTAACTGTAATTAATTAATATGTTCTTATTGTGTTGACCCTTTTATTAGCAGAAAATACGTACATTACATGTGATTAACAAAATCCAATGACATATGACCAGTTGTACATACATACTGAAGTTAGCCGACTGACTAACATGTCTTGCACGGAGTGAAAGTCAAGTCAGTATCCATTGGTCTGTTTCTGTTTTATAGGTGGACAGCTAACTCTTTGTATTCTGCACAACAATGATTATCTATATGAAAAAAGCACTTCAGCTTCATATATGTATTGTTAATTTTGCCAATTTACAAATTAATTCAAGTATACTGATATTTCCAAATAATGGACAACATCAGTAACTTCAGAACCACTCCAGTTATGCAGAAATGGCAGTTTTTAATAAATGTCTACTCAATTTTAATGGATCTGACATAGAATTATGGACATACAGACACAAAAGCAAAATATTTAAACTTATAAAATGTCTCAGAAAACGCTTCTTTTATCTTGCAAACAAAGTCTCAACTAAACGATACTGGCTTGTAAACATTTTTTGTGAAATCTTTCAAGTTATATGACCCTGCTTTATATTAAGAAGGTCTATTGATTGCAGGTGTGATGACAACCTGCAAACAAGCATGAGAACAGAAACATTAATTTCCATCATGTCATACTAAGGTCACTCTATACACTACATAATTAGGCCCACTTGTCAATCTTATGAATTATGTATTTATATAAAACTGCACTTACACAAACATCAAGACTCTCGCCAGCTGTTAAACCTTAAAATTACAGTGTAACAAACGACAAACAACATAAGAAATTTGACAAACTTACCTTAACAGGCTTCAATATCTCTACTAACAGCTATAGCTAAATACTATAGCAGTCACTGTCCCAGGTCAAAAGTTTCCGTTCATTGGAAATGAATGGGGGAGACAACAATTAGTGTAAAAACTGAGCTCAGGTACAACCTCATTTGTCAGATGGACACACACACACACACACACACACACACACACACACACACACACACACACACACACACACACACACACCAAAGTGGGTGGAGCGTCTGCCACTCATCTATAACCCAAGTCCAAACATCACAGTAGATGAGCATCTTGTCGCTTTTAGGGGACGCTGGCCTGTCAAGCTGTATATGCCAAGCAAGCCATCTAAATATGGCATAAAGATATGGGCAATGTGTGATGCCAGGACAAGTTATGCCTGGAAAATGCAGGTCTATACTGGGAAACCTGCAGATGGTGTTCCTGAAAAGAACCAAGGGAAGCGTGTGGTTCTGGAGATGACTGCAGGTCTCAAGGGACACAACATAATGTGATCATTTCTTCACCTCCTACGCTCTTGGTGAGGAGCTGCTCCAAAAAAAATCACCATGGTGGGGACAATCAGAAGAAACAAGCCAGAGCTGCCTCCCGCCTTACTTGTTACACAGGACAGAGATTATTTTTCCTTCAGATTTGCCTTCACCAATACTCACACCCTTGTGTCCTACTGTCCAAAGAAAAGGATAAATGTACTCCTGATGACACCTCTGTACAGGGATGCAGCTGTGCGCACCAGGGAAGACAAGAAACCCAATACCATCCTGGATTACAACAGGAACAAAGGCAGAGTCGACAACCTTGATAAGGTGTGTTGATTTTGATTTTCATGTACTTCTCTATCATCAGTTTGTTTGAACTGCACTATAAAAGTAAGACTTTATTTTTGTGGAGAACAAAATTTATGAACACAGTCAGTTTTATCCATTTGAATTTGCAAATATGTTTTAGATTAGATTGTTAGATGTGATGCCTTGATGCATCATGCAAAACATGAGATATTAGTTGTATGTACTCATGATTTTACCCACTTTTTGCACCTTTGCAAGTTACTGGTGCATAGTCTTTTCAGAGGAAGACAGCACATTGGCCGATGGTATTATTTTTCAACATCTTAGATGTGTCATCATACAACACATTTGTGCTATGGATGGAGGTGAATCCAGGATGTAAGCAGGGGAAATTTTTCAAGAGGAGGCCATTTCTGGAGGAGTTGGGGAAAACCATGCTGGCACCTCACATTCAACAATACCAACACCTTCCCTGAATGGCAGCCTCAGCCGCATTGGTAACATAGATCCAGGAGCAAGAAACAAGATCACTTGCTACAAGAAAGAGGTGATAAGAGGAAGAGGTGCAGTCTTTGTACACCAAGAGATCTCAAAACAAGCATAACATGCCATAAATGCAATGCATATCTTTGCAAGAGACATGCAACAACTGATTTTGTTATCGGTTGACGTGTTTTTGCCTGATAACAGAAAAAAAAAACCTATCTGATAGACTGGTTAACATGTTATTGTTCTTGTTAGTTATTCGTTAATGTATGAAGACATTGATCTTGGAATATTGTGAAAATGCCAAGTGCAGTTTTGGGATAATTTCCTTTGTACACAAGTGACCATGAAAATTTGAATTTTGACCAGGAACACAACACGTGTTACACTTTTTGTGACTGTATAAAGCATATGTCCTTGATAACTCTGACCTAAAGTACCCTGTAATAAACAGTATACCATGTGTCATCTGATTATTTCTTATACTCAATAATCCAGATATTGTTTTTTAGAACTTGCTTTCAAGTGTATAAACTCAAATCAATAAGGCACACAGGCCACTAAAAACATATAGAAGTTCAAAACTTGTAATATTCACTAGAACTTAAGTTAGTTAAAAAAATCTAACACAAGAAGTAGTGACAATATGTATAGTTTTGTATGGTGAGTCTTTGTGGAATGGTTATTTCTGACCGGGAACACAAAATTGTTTAACACGAAATGAACACAACGTTTCTCGTTGCAAAATAAAATTAATCGTCAACATTTATAGGACGAAACAACTCACTAAAATGCTTCAGACGTTTGCTACCACTCACAGGCCTAAATTTAGCTGCTAAATGGCCCGTTGTCAGGTGACTAATTAGCTTGCCTACAAAGCTCTTGGCAAACAATACGCAAGCAGACACCTATACCCCCCTTGACATCCACAGTAATTTTTAGATGGCATTAGGCATCATTAGTTAGCCAGCTAGCTAACTTAACCAAATAAGACTGTAGCTGAATAAAGCAAGCCCTGGACCAAACATACACAAATTTATCAGGCTAACTAGCTTACACAGCTAGCTAATACAGTTAGCTAGGGGTTTTCTGCCATGTACACAACATTAAATAAAAATGACAGAATTACATAATCATATATCCAAATTATAATTACCAAGAACCGAGTAGTTACAACACTATTTTGTGACAACTAGCTAGCTACAATATTTGCTATTTGTGCTAATTTTTTTTCGTTATGCAAATTAAAATATACAGCTGGCCAGTTAAAGTAATTTAGCTAGCTGGCTAACTATCTTAGCTACCTTTCTTGAGGTACGTTAGCTCACGAGCTGGCTAAGTTAGCTGGCTAGGCTAGCTAAGATACCAGTTATAATAGACAGAGCATTTCGCTCTTTATATCTAAATATAAAGTTCCTCATTTTTAGTTTCTCATTCCTCAAAGCATTTTTGTTTTGTCAAGTTACAACGTTTATCTTTGTGTTGAGCTTTCTCACACTTTATTCATTAAATTTAATGAAATTTCATTTCATTTCAAAAAGCGTTTAACATAATTAAACATGATTTAATTTTCACTTAACCAGCACAGACCCTCTCCCTCACTCCCTCAGCCAGTACTATAGGGACAGCTAATCAACTCCTCATCCTCAGTTACCACAGCCAGTCACAACCCCTCACCCTCAACTATCACACAACTTCATGCTTATTATTTTCACAGCTAAACAGCCCTCGAGCACAACTACCCCTCGGCTAAATAACCCCTCAACATGAACTAAGGCACAGGCAATTACCTCTCAAAAATAACTAACCCAGTAGCTAAATAACACCTTATCCTCAGCTACCCCATAGCCAATTACCCCAAACCAAACTACCACCACCTCCATATAACCCTCAAGCACAACTGCCTCCACACCTAAATAAACCATAAAAACAACTACCCAACAGCTAAATAACTCCTCAGCCTCAGCTACCCCACAGCCAATTAGCCTTCACCACAAATTACCCCCACAGTCCCTTAACAATTACCCCCATCAGCTAAATTGCTCTCAACAACTTACCCCACAGCTTAATAACCCCTCAACAGCAATTACACCATTAGACTAATGGACATTACCCCAACAGCCAAATTCCCCCTCATGCTAAACTACTCCACAGCCATAGCAACACTCTAGCAACCACCTGACACCTGTCACACCTAACCCATCAGCAAACAAGCAATGACATCTCTTACTTATTACTAACTGCTTTGAGAAAAACTCAAAAATACCTCTGTATCAGGACAGCAGGACTGTCAGATTGATCGGGGGTGATGTACCCCTTCAGACTGTGTCCGTGGTGTATACTGTAGGAAGGAGGGACATTCTAGATGGACCCAAGTGCAGAGGAGGAAAGGGAAGTGGAGAAGAAGAAGAAGCCAACCAAAAAATGGAATCACTACAGGGAAGGGGAGTGAACTGAAAGAGTGGGAGTGCTACAGAGCACTGCACTACAATACTGGGAAGAAACTTGCAAATGTAGAGCTTGGTGATAGGCATACTTGACCAGCCCAGTATGGGGACCAAACTACTGTCCTCACTTGTCAAGAACATCCATTTTAACCACCACTCTACAGAGGAGGTGGATAAGACAGCCAGAGGAACAACAGACAAACAACTTTTTTTTTCCCTCAAAAAACAACTAGGCACACACCACCACCACCACCATTTAGCTGATGCTTTTATCCAGAGTGACTTGGAATCGTGACTGAGTACAACTTTGAGTAATTGAGTAATTTTGCTCACGGGCCTAACAGTGGTAGCTTGAACTGGTAACCTTCTGATTACAAGTGAAATACCTTAACCACTGAGCTTCCACAGCGCTACCACTACCCACAGTGCCCCAACAACACCAACAACATGCTACCAAAACAGTATAAAGAAAATTTCAAAAGTTACCATAGTAACCACTTCAGTAACCACCACCATTCACAACTGCAGCAACACTCTGATGCTCCTTAATAACAAAATCCACCAAATAATAAAACATCATGACACAATAGTTACAGATGACACACAACACCTTTTTTCTTTTTCTTTTCTTTTATTCTCTTCCCTTAGATGTAGAGTTTTGCTGATGCTACATTACGGGCTGATTAAGGAGGTGTTGTCCTTCACAGTCAAACATTTCCTCATACTAAGCTTGGGTGCTGTGTGTGCTTTGTGTTGAGCCAAACTTGGCTGGCCACTAGAGGTGTGTACAGGGGAGGAGAGTGAGCTGAGTTTGATCCCAGTGATGAGTCCCTGTCGGGCGTGCGGGGCTGCCTGTTACCCTGCCCCTCATCTATCACACTGCATACTGCAGTCATTTATTATAGAGAGAAATGTGAACTAAGGTCGACAATGGCACTTAAACAAAATTGCTACATCAAATAAACTTTAGACTGCATGTGTTTCTACTCCCCTGGATGGGTTTCATGTGGGCCGGTGCAGCACCTAATGATGGCACATGTGCAATGAAAGTGAAAGTTTGTATTGATGTGACCCGTCGGAGAGAGTCAGTCAGCCAACCTCACACTCCAATGTCATATTAGAAACAGGAGGCCAAATTAACCCAATAGGCTTAGTGCACCTAATGGTACTGTTCACTTATGCATACTGTCAAGGCCACAACACAGAGCATGGTAAACCTGGACTTCAGGTGACACTGTTTGGATGTTGTGCTTACTAATCCTAGCTGCAACAGTTATTTAGGTCATTATATCAGGTGATATAATCAGGTGATTACTGTCGGCCAAACAGCACTAATCTAAATTCTACCAATGCCAAAAGAAGATGACCTTAAGTTGACTGAATAGTGACGAGCAAATGAATCAAGTTTAGACAGACTAACAAACTGGGTATCTGACAAACATATAAAATAAGATGTTATTCTAAGTACAATATTCTTCTCGTGAGGGGTTCTAGACTTGTAGTTACTTCTGTTTGAAATGACTCTGCTGAAATCAGTTTTTAACTACTGATCTCAGGGGTGGAATAAGCAGGAAAGGCTCAACAGATGTGTTCATGCAAATTTATAGCTTCTTTGTCTCAGTCTTAGGCTTTGATTGTGTCAGGCATTTACCTCGAGTTACCTTACAAAACATAAATTAATTCAGTATAGTACATTAAAAGAACAGAAAGAGGGAAACAAAACAACTGGAACACAAGAGCAAAGTTAAATACTGATATTTGGGGATAGGTGATAATTGTCTTTTAAGCCATAATAGGTTGGAACATTTTTGTCATACTAATTTCACCTGAGCACTTAGTCTACACATTTATAAATACAAAGAAAGAGTTCTTACAAACAATATAAAGCACACTACTAATTTTTCATATATAAACTGGCTTCTCCTACTACTAACTCAGAAGCACTTTGCTTACACAGCTGATGAAAGACCTCAAAAACATTTCATTACTCAAAGACAAAACATTAGAGAATATTCAAGGAAAACAGACAATGGTTCAAGGCAGATATGACTATGCAATATTTCAAACATCTATGTGCAAATGATTTATTTCAAAGCTTAAGGTTTTGATCACAGAAATCAGGAGTGAAAGACAAGTTAGAGAAAATGTTTATTTGAGGATATGCTATTTAATTTGGGAAGTTCATTGTAGGGAAACATTCGGGAAATTAATGTAGTCTATCCTGTCCACATCTTGGTCAAGGCTGGTGAAGCTGCTTCAAGGCTGAGTGGAATCTTGATCCGCATCTAAGTATTTTTCTGTGCTTGGACTGAAATAGTTTACTCCAAGTGCTGAGCCCTTTGGGCGGATCTGAAAAGTGCTGCTCATAGCCTGGGGGCTTGTAATCCGCAGCGTGAGGGTCGCCAAGCATCTCTCTCACCTTGGGTGAGGCGTCCTTGTGTAAGTACTGATAGGGCTTTTTGCCACTGTTGTCACGTATGTTGCAGTTGGCACCATAATCACGCACCAGAACACTCAGGACTGATTCGTGGCTGTGAATAGCAGCCATGTGTAGTGGGGTGTAGCCGTCGTAGCTCTTGATGTTAACGTCAACCCCTGGCCCACCTTGCTGTGAAAGAAGAAGGATCTTGCGCACTATTTCACTGTTTCCTTGTTTAGCAGCCCAGTGAAGTACTGTGAAGCCAGAAATGAAGTTTCTCTTCTCTGCCAGCTTGATGTCCTGGAGCAGAAGCTGGCAGATTTGATCCTGCTGTCCTGCAGCACACTTCACAAGCCACTCATGTTCTCTTGGCCCTAGAGGGAAGATGACTGACTGCTTTGTATCCACACCTGGTTTGGTGTCTTTGTTGACCCTTTTCAGGGCTGGTGAAGCAGGTGCCACAGAGTGCCTCTGCTTGGTCCTGGCTGATCTGTACAAGTCATATCCATCAGTCACTTCACTTAGACATGCTGCCACAGTCCTTTCAGTTCGTTCATGGGCCATCTTCAAATCTGCCGGAGCAAGTATCATTACTTCTGGATATATATAGAACACATATTGTATGTACTACATACAGCCTGACAAGAGCCTAAAACCTTGTAATAGACTAATAATGCACTAATACTTCAAGTGGTGTTGCATATTTTAAATGAGAGTTTTAGTCACTGCTGATCAAAGGATAAAAGCATTTTCAATAAGTCAGTTTTTGTCCCTTATTGTAAAGATTATTTAGTTTACTGTTTTTTTATACATGAGATTTAAATTAATCCTTTTAGAAAGGCAAGGCCAAAAAGCAGAAAAAATAATCAAATATCCATACCAACTGTAGGACGTTTTTTCCACTCTATCTTCAATTTTTTTAGATTCCACTTCTGCTTTCCTCTTTTGCTTTTCTTTATTAAGTCTCTCCTGGATTCCACCTCCTTTGTATCAATATATTCATTCTCGATACCTCCAGCACACCAGCTCCAGAAACGCCTCATTGTTCGATCTGTCCTCTTCAGTGTCTTTCCACAGACTGATCTGTAAAGGTGTTCATGGGATTCCACTCATGTGTGACATTATGACACGGGACAGAGGGGGTTCTAAAGTTCCAAGAGTGGAGATGAGTTGTTTTTCTTTGAATTTCCTAATTTAATTGCTGCCATAGCAACAACTGACAATGCAAACAGATATGTCATTAATGCAGCGACTCTAACAGATTCCTCAACCTGGATTGATTAACCATGTATGGCTCACCACCGGAGACTGTGATACATATAACATTCCAAAGTGTACTTAATTCTGAGCAAAATCTAACTAGCCTCATTACTGCTGAACTATGAGGGCCCGTTTAAAGAGAAATCAGGGAAACTGTACTTGCACATACATATGAAACATTTTCACATAAATAGCCTACTATTTACATTTGTGCATAATAATTTAAACTTGCATATACATGCACTTGCACATTCAATCATTGATGCGTAAACACAGAGTTGCACTATGCTTGTGTGTGTATGAGTGTGGCTGCTGTCACAGAACGTTTGCCTCCTGCGAGTCACACGGTTTGGCCTGCCACGTGACTTGGGAGTATATGTTTATGGCCATGCCTGCACACACCTGTACCTCATCTTGTTTGTGTATTTAAACCCTTGTTAGTGCGTACAGTATTGTTGATCATTGTTGGTGTAGCCTGTGGATGTCAAGATTAGTCTCGTTATTGTTAAACGTATTCATGTTCATGTTATATGTGAGTGCCGTTATGTTGTATGTAATAAATGTTCGTCCATGTCGATTGAGTCTGTGCATCCTGCTCCCTGCCCTCGGTACTCAGGCCACCTCGTTACAGCTGCGTGTGTGTAAAACAATTTTCAGGGTGCCGGAAGTCATTTCATTGTAACAGCAAGGCAGATATTTAACATGTTTACAGTGTGCATAATAGACAGAGGAAGACTGTTGAACTATTAATATTAGGACAGTTATGACGTTTGTGTAATACGTAATGCTTTCTATCTATAAAGTAGTGCTTCTCTTAATGACAAATGTAACTGTTTTCCCATATATAATTGTGTGCTTTATATTGTTTGTAAGAACTTTTCTTCTCATTTAGAAATATGTGGACTAAGTGATCAGTTTGTCTTATTATTTAATATGCTCAGTCTCACTATTGTTGGCAGATTTCATCACATTATTACGAATGTGGATACGTTATCTTATAATTATAAGCAGTGTGAGATGTGAAGCTAAGTGAATTACATGTGCAGAATTTCTAACAATACCCTGTTTTGTATAGGCTGGCTAGCTGACCACTTAGTAAAATTAAATGTGATTGCTGAGCTTGTTGTAGGTGAGTCAATTTAATTTGATTTCATTGTGTTTAATTTTTAACTCAGATGCATTAATCTGAATATTTTGTGTTCTACCTGCAAGCAAATGCTGACTTAAGCTGTTTTATAGTTAGCTTGAAATAATTGAGGTTCATCGCTGGGTGCTGTTCATTTTTTAATTTTTTTTTGTATTATTGATCAGGAAAAAAAACTACAATGGATGAGATGGACGTTTTCTATGTATGATATGAAATTTGAGTATATGAGTGAATGTTACTCTGTAAATGTATAAGAATATGTAGATAAGATTATTATGAGATCATTATTTATACTCAAACGACTACACTATATGACAACAGCTTCCTTTAATTTATATATTTTATTATATTGTTATTATGGAAGAAGTTGTAACATTTACTGGGAGGTGCATGGCAGAGCGAGACATACCTCCTGTGGGCTTGCTAGCTGACCCCTCAGTGAAATTAAATGTGGTTGCTGAACTTGTTATAGTGTGGAAAATAAAAGGAAACCCCTTTTATTCACAACCTGGTGTACATCATTGAGTGGGACGGAACACAGAGGTCCCACTAGCTACTATTTTACATTCCCATTCAACCTAATGACATTCTATATAATACAACTCTAGTTTCGAGCTAAATACCTACAATTAGATGATTTATTTCAGATCACATACTTTCAAATAAAACAATAAAGGATTCTGGTACTTATTTTTCTAATGACTGTGAGACATTCTAGATACCACAGCATAAGCAGACGGACAAACCGATTATGGCACATGCTCTTGACCAACACAAACCTGACATGATAATTTACATAGTACTAGTTTCTACTTGAAATGTGTTACAAAGACACCTGTTGTTCTTATTCATTTGCTGCTATTCCGATATGCCTCTACCTTTATTTCCTTGTGTTTGCACTGACTGGGTCTATGAAAGCAGGGAGCAGGCATGTGTGTCTGTCAAGGCCATGTGCGTTTGGAAGCACTCTCAATGTCCGGTTAACTGTAGAGATATTCAAGCCTGGTAAACTGTTGTCAGATATTCAAGCTTCAGTGTTAGACAGCAAACATTCCATTGGCCGAGGTTGTCCTGCAAATTACAAACGTTTAGTTTTAAATGACCTCATATGCAATCACAGCTTTATCAAATGAAAATTGAAAAAGAAAGAAAAAATGATGCATTTGGATAGCAGGTCCACATGTGAAGTACAGACTGCATGGATGAGTAAGTCCAAACTGCTGGCATGCATTTTGCTAAAGGCAGTGCGTGCAGGAAAACTGCTATTAGCACGTCCATCGTTTTTGAGGTGATTAACATTGCTTTTCTAAGACAGACATCTGTTTTGGACATCTTTTACTTTTAAATCCTATAAATGGTGACCGCTCCATATTATGTGCAATTATTTAAATCTGGATCTTAAAAACATTTTCCTTTGTGCAGGTTTTGATTAAGGATTACAGGTACAGCATCATTTTGTCTTGGCTGCTCATCCATCAGATAAAAATGAATAGCCCATCAAATAAATAGCAAATACCCGGTGTTGTGCAGTGAGCCCAGTCAGCCAAACCCTCTTTGTGAAACAGAAAATCTCAAGTTTGTTTCAACTCTAAGCCAACTAACTGAGTTTTCACTAAACCTGCTTTCTGATACAGGCCCCTGGTTGTACATTTTTAAGTGTTCTAAGTGTTCACTGACCTTTTTTGGCCAACAATGTGGATGTTTACTCAATATGCTTACTAACAGACATGATGAGTACAACTGTGAATTTGTGTGTTTTTAATTATTGTTAGACTGTGTTTGTCTATAATTGTGACTTAGCTCATCAGACCACTATAACAGCTTTGGCTAGGCAACAAAGCTGTAAAAGAGTGATGAGAAAACCAGCAAACAGAAGTGAAAGTAGAAGGAAGGGAAACACAAGGAAAGACCAAGGTAGCTTAAATGTTGTATTATACACAAACACGCACAAACGCACACACGCACGCGCACCCGCACACACACACACACACACACACACACACACATACATACATAATGGAGTAGCATCAGGAATAGAGTTTGTTTTTTGTTTTTTGCTTTTAATACCCAAAAAAGTCAATTTTACTTGATGCCATATAGAACTCATGGCACTGCTGTATATTCTCTCCTGTTCTCATGAATTTGCTAAGGTACTGTAGAGCAAGACCGTTGTGCTTTGTAGGTCATTAGAAGGACGTTGTAATAGTAGGTGTCATCATCATTGAATCTGATGCCCGAGGACATTATCAGCTCTTCACGATTTCAGCCTGTTATCACACAGCTGTAAATGATAGCGATGGCATGATACCAGTTTTTCTGTACCAATCCAATGTCAACATCCTGTGTTTTAATGTCAACCAATATCAATACTGATCTGATATTTTTTCATTAAAAACCTGCAACAGTAAACATGTTGGTGAATGGTTTGTTTTGGACCAAATAATCTTTTTTTTTTTCTTGCCTGATCTCTCTGGTCCCTCCCAAGGTAGTGCTGGGAAGGTCTCATCAATCTCCCCTCTGCTACTGGCCATCTCATCTCTGCTGATGTTCCCTGAGAAGCAGGTTATTCCTACTGAAAATGACATACAGACAAATTTCAAATTAGCCTAGTGTCCTCAAAGTAAGACCTATACTCCTAAATTTCATTGTACAGAATTAGCTAAAGTATAAAATGCATTGCCATTAAAGTATAGGATCACGACAGTGTAAAACATGTCTATATAAATCTGTGTTGAGATAAAGGGAAAAACACAAAGAAAAAAATAAGTCTTTCAAACCGGACGAATAAATGTCCAAAGAGTGAAATTCAGCACCAGGTGAAAGTTATAGCCACCAAAGATTAAACTTTTTTTTTTCAATCAATATACTTTAAACTAAATGGACCTCTACAAAATAACAAACCTCCATATAATAAATTTGTCAGTTAGCTGGTGCATTTGGACCTCACCATGTTTCTCTTGCACAAGCAGGATTTGATCTACTGCACTTGCACATGAACAGCAAAAATATATGAAGATATATTTTTACTAATTAGAGGAACAAAATAATGGAGCTATACATCACTCCCATTAGTCCATGGGCTACCATTAAAGGCTTGACCATTGTGGTCAGATACATGCTCTCTAGACTATATGATGTTTTGGAAACATCTTTTTAGTACTAATATATGGTAAATATGCATTTCATTTCATTTTCAGTTCACTGCAGTTCATTTAAAGTCACTCAGCAATCAGTCCCATGACATAACGGGTCATTAAACATTGTCAGTTTTTTCCAATTTAAGAATGATCATTAGACAAAAAATCTATACATTTAATTTCAAATGATCTGAAGTAAGTAAACAATTGACAATGCCTGTAACAAAAGATTCAAATAATGTTAAAGGTGTTGAACCTTCATGAATCATACTGGTCATACTGGTCAAATCTGATTATACTGGTTGACCAGTGTGGTTATTGCTCATGCTGGTCAACTATCTTGTTCTTATCTTATCTGAAGTGTGATGTTTATAGCTACATGCATACAAAATGTGATTTGAAATAAATAACAATCTAATTGTAGGTATTTTGGATTTTAATCATCATTTTTAAGGCTGCCTACAGCCTAGCATAAATAAATATGCACGAATAGGTCGGTCTTTCATTCTGTATCACGTATATCATAATAAAACCATGGTAACCGAAAAACTTACTTTTCACTTCCAAAAGACTTGGCGCTGATCTCAGAAGTCCATCTCCTCCCCGTGTCCTCTGCAAACAGCCATTCTGTTGTTGTGGCAAACTTCCATTGTGTTGTGACTGGATTTGCAGCACTTCTGAAGTTGCGTAAGTTTTCCTGAATTTGCACTGGGTTGTGTTGTCATTTTGATGAATTTGCTTTGTGTATTTGCGGCACGTTTGTGAAATGTATCACAAGTGTTGTCATTTTGATGAATGTGCTTTATGTATTTACAGCGCGATGGGTCTTCCTGGCAACCGTAGTGGGTGTGGAGCGTGAATCCACCTCCAACTTTGATGTAAATAATTTTTTTTTCTCTCTTGGGCTTTATGTATATTCTTTAGAAAGGCTCTTCTTTTGCCACGTTTTCAATTAAGCGCACATAAAAAAAACACTCACCACATTCTACAACATTTCTTTTGGCCATCGATTAGGAGTGATGTTGGATACTGCCATTCCTGCCATACATACCAGTTTGTTGGAAAACCAAATCAGGTGATTACTGTCGGCCAAACAGCACTAATCTAAATTCTACCAATGCCAAAAGAAGATGACCTTAAGTTGACTGAATAGTGACGAGCAAATGAATCAAGTTTAGACAGACTAACAAACTGGGTATCTGACAAACATATAAAATAAGATGTTATTCTAAGTACAATATTCTTCTCGTGAGGGGTTCTAGACTTGTAGTTACTTCTGTTTGAAATGACTCTGCTGAAATCAGTTTTTAACTACTGATCTCAGGGGTGGAATAAGCAGGAAAGGCTCAACAGATGTGTTCATGCAAATTTATAGCTTCTTTGTCTCAGTCTTAGGCTTTGATTGTGTCAGGCATTTACCTCGAGTTACCTTACAAAACATAAATTAATTCAGTATAGTACATTAAAAGAACAGAAAGAGGGAAACAAAACAACTGGAACACAAGAGCAAAGTTAAATACTGATATTTGGGGATAGGTGATAATTGTCTTTTAAGCCATAATAGGTTGGAACATTTTTGTCATACTAATTTCACCTGAGCACTTAGTCTACACATTTATAAATACAAAGAAAGAGTTCTTACAAACAATATAAAGCACACTACTAATTTTTCATATATAAACTGGCTTCTCCTACTACTAACTCAGAAGCACTTTGCTTACACAGCTGATGAAAGACCTCAAAAACATTTCATTACTCAAAGACAAAACATTAGAGAATATTCAAGGAAAACAGACAATGGTTCAAGGCAGATATGACTATGCAATATTTCAAACATCTATGTGCAAATGATTTATTTCAAAGCTTAAGGTTTTGATCACAGAAATCAGGAGTGAAAGACAAGTTAGAGAAAATGTTTATTTGAGGATATGCTATTTAATTTGGGAAGTTCATTGTAGGGAAACATTCGGGAAATTAATGTAGTCTATCCTGTCCACATCTTGGTCAAGGCTGGTGAAGCTGCTTCAAGGCTGAGTGGAATCTTGATCCGCATCTAAGTATTTTTCTGTGCTTGGACTGAAATAGTTTACTCCAAGTGCTGAGCCCTTTGGGCGGATCTGAAAAGTGCTGCTCATAGCCTGGGGGCTTGTAATCCGCAGCGTGAGGGTCGCCAAGCATCTCTCTCACCTTGGGTGAGGCGTCCTTGTGTAAGTACTGATAGGGCTTTTTGCCACTGTTGTCACGTATGTTGCAGTTGGCACCATAATCACGCACCAGAACACTCAGGACTGATTCGTGGCTGTGAATAGCAGCCATGTGTAGTGGGGTGTAGCCGTCGTAGCTCTTGATGTTAACGTCAACCCCTGGCCCACCTTGCTGTGAAAGAAGAAGGATCTTGCGCACTATTTCACTGTTTCCTTGTTTAGCAGCCCAGTGAAGTACTGTGAAGCCAGAAATGAAGTTTCTCTTCTCTGCCAGCTTGATGTCCTGGAGCAGAAGCTGGCAGATTTGATCCTGCTGTCCTGCAGCACACTTCACAAGCCACTCATGTTCTCTTGGCCCTAGAGGGAAGATGACTGACTGCTTTGTATCCACACCTGGTTTGGTGTCTTTGTTGACCCTTTTCAGGGCTGGTGAAGCAGGTGCCACAGAGTGCCTCTGCTTGGTCCTGGCTGATCTGTACAAGTCATATCCATCAGTCACTTCACTTAGACATGCTGCCACAGTCCTTTCAGTTCGTTCATGGGCCATCTTCAAATCTGCCGGAGCAAGTATCATTACTTCTGGATATATATAGAACACATATTGTATGTACTACATACAGCCTGACAAGAGCCTAAAACCTTGTAATAGACTAATAATGCACTAATACTTCAAGTGGTGTTGCATATTTTAAATGAGAGTTTTAGTCACTGCTGATCAAAGGATAAAAGCATTTTCAATAAGTCAGTTTTTGTCCCTTATTGTAAAGATTATTTAGTTTACTGTTTTTTTATACATGAGATTTAAATTAATCCTTTTAGAAAGGCAAGGCCAAAAAGCAGAAAAAATAATCAAATATCCATACCAACTGTAGGACGTTTTTTCCACTCTATCTTCAATTTTTTTAGATTCCACTTCTGCTTTCCTCTTTTGCTTTTCTTTATTAAGTCTCTCCTGGATTCCACCTCCTTTGTATCAATATATTCATTCTCGATACCTCCAGCACACCAGCTCCAGAAACGCCTCATTGTTCGATCTGTCCTCTTCAGTGTCTTTCCACAGACTGATCTGTAAAGGTGTTCATGGGATTCCACTCATGTGTGACATTATGACACGGGACAGAGGGGGTTCTAAAGTTCCAAGAGTGGAGATGAGTTGTTTTTCTTTGAATTTCCTAATTTAATTGCTGCCATAGCAACAACTGACAATGCAAACAGATATGTCATTAATGCAGCGACTCTAACAGATTCCTCAACCTGGATTGATTAACCATGTATGGCTCACCACCGGAGACTGTGATACATATAACATTCCAAAGTGTACTTAATTCTGAGCAAAATCTAACTAGCCTCATTACTGCTGAACTATGAGGGCCCGTTTAAAGAGAAATCAGGGAAACTGTACTTGCACATACATATGAAACATTTTCACATAAATAGCCTACTATTTACATTTGTGCATAATAATTTAAACTTGCATATACATGCACTTGCACATTCAATCATTGATGCGTAAACACAGAGTTGCACTATGCTTGTGTGTGTATGAGTGTGGCTGCTGTCACAGAACGTTTGCCTCCTGCGAGTCACACGGTTTGGCCTGCCACGTGACTTGGGAGTATATGTTTATGGCCATGCCTGCACACACCTGTACCTCATCTTGTTTGTGTATTTAAACCCTTGTTAGTGCGTACAGTATTGTTGATCATTGTTGGTGTAGCCTGTGGATGTCAAGATTAGTCTCGTTATTGTTAAACGTATTCATGTTCATGTTATATGTGAGTGCCGTTATGTTGTATGTAATAAATGTTCGTCCATGTCGATTGAGTCTGTGCATCCTGCTCCCTGCCCTCGGTACTCAGGCCACCTCGTTACAGCTGCGTGTGTGTAAAACAATTTTCAGGGTGCCGGAAGTCATTTCATTGTAACAGCAAGGCAGATATTTAACATGTTTACAGTGTGCATAATAGACAGAGGAAGACTGTTGAACTATTAATATTAGGACAGTTATGACGTTTGTGTAATACGTAATGCTTTCTATCTATAAAGTAGTGCTTCTCTTAATGACAAATGTAACTGTTTTCCCATATATAATTGTGTGCTTTATATTGTTTGTAAGAACTTTTCTTCTCATTTAGAAATATGTGGACTAAGTGATCAGTTTGTCTTATTATTTAATATGCTCAGTCTCACTATTGTTGGCAGATTTCATCACATTATTACGAATGTGGATACGTTATCTTATAATTATAAGCAGTGTGAGATGTGAAGCTAAGTGAATTACATGTGCAGAATTTCTAACAATACCCTGTTTTGTATAGGCTGGCTAGCTGACCACTTAGTAAAATTAAATGTGATTGCTGAGCTTGTTGTAGGTGAGTCAATTTAATTTGATTTCATTGTGTTTAATTTTTAACTCAGATGCATTAATCTGAATATTTTGTGTTCTACCTGCAAGCAAATGCTGACTTAAGCTGTTTTATAGTTAGCTTGAAATAATTGAGGTTCATCGCTGGGTGCTGTTCATTTTTTAATTTTTTTTTGTATTATTGATCAGGAAAAAAAACTACAATGGATGAGATGGACGTTTTCTATGTATGATATGAAATTTGAGTATATGAGTGAATGTTACTCTGTAAATGTATAAGAATATGTAGATAAGATTATTATGAGATCATTATTTATACTCAAACGACTACACTATATGACAACAGCTTCCTTTAATTTATATATTTTATTATATTGTTATTATGGAAGAAGTTGTAACATTTACTGGGAGGTGCATGGCAGAGCGAGACATACCTCCTGTGGGCTTGCTAGCTGACCCCTCAGTGAAATTAAATGTGGTTGCTGAACTTGTTATAGTGTGGAAAATAAAAGGAAACCCCTTTTATTCACAACCTGGTGTACATCATTGAGTGGGACGGAACACAGAGGTCCCACTAGCTACTATTTTACATTCCCATTCAACCTAATGACATTCTATATAATACAACTCTAGTTTCGAGCTAAATACCTACAATTAGATGATTTATTTCAGATCACATACTTTCAAATAAAACAATAAAGGATTCTGGTACTTATTTTTCTAATGACTGTGAGACATTCTAGATACCACAGCATAAGCAGACGGACAAACCGATTATGGCACATGCTCTTGACCAACACAAACCTGACATGATAATTTACATAGTACTAGTTTCTACTTGAAATGTGTTACAAAGACACCTGTTGTTCTTATTCATTTGCTGCTATTCCGATATGCCTCTACCTTTATTTCCTTGTGTTTGCACTGACTGGGTCTATGAAAGCAGGGAGCAGGCATGTGTGTCTGTCAAGGCCATGTGCGTTTGGAAGCACTCTCAATGTCCGGTTAACTGTAGAGATATTCAAGCCTGGTAAACTGTTGTCAGATATTCAAGCTTCAGTGTTAGACAGCAAACATTCCATTGGCCGAGGTTGTCCTGCAAATTACAAACGTTTAGTTTTAAATGACCTCATATGCAATCACAGCTTTATCAAATGAAAATTGAAAAAGAAAGAAAAAATGATGCATTTGGATAGCAGGTCCACATGTGAAGTACAGACTGCATGGATGAGTAAGTCCAAACTGCTGGCATGCATTTTGCTAAAGGCAGTGCGTGCAGGAAAACTGCTATTAGCACGTCCATCGTTTTTGAGGTGATTAACATTGCTTTTCTAAGACAGACATCTGTTTTGGACATCTTTTACTTTTAAATCCTATAAATGGTGACCGCTCCATATTATGTGCAATTATTTAAATCTGGATCTTAAAAACATTTTCCTTTGTGCAGGTTTTGATTAAGGATTACAGGTACAGCATCATTTTGTCTTGGCTGCTCATCCATCAGATAAAAATGAATAGCCCATCAAATAAATAGCAAATACCCGGTGTTGTGCAGTGAGCCCAGTCAGCCAAACCCTCTTTGTGAAACAGAAAATCTCAAGTTTGTTTCAACTCTAAGCCAACTAACTGAGTTTTCACTAAACCTGCTTTCTGATACAGGCCCCTGGTTGTACATTTTTAAGTGTTCTAAGTGTTCACTGACCTTTTTTGGCCAACAATGTGGATGTTTACTCAATATGCTTACTAACAGACATGATGAGTACAACTGTGAATTTGTGTGTTTTTAATTATTGTTAGACTGTGTTTGTCTATAATTGTGACTTAGCTCATCAGACCACTATAACAGCTTTGGCTAGGCAACAAAGCTGTAAAAGAGTGATGAGAAAACCAGCAAACAGAAGTGAAAGTAGAAGGAAGGGAAACACAAGGAAAGACCAAGGTAGCTTAAATGTTGTATTATACACAAACACGCACAAACGCACACACGCACGCGCACCCGCACACACACACACACACACACACACACACATACATACATAATGGAGTAGCATCAGGAATAGAGTTTGTTTTTTGTTTTTTGCTTTTAATACCCAAAAAAGTCAATTTTACTTGATGCCATATAGAACTCATGGCACTGCTGTATATTCTCTCCTGTTCTCATGAATTTGCTAAGGTACTGTAGAGCAAGACCGTTGTGCTTTGTAGGTCATTAGAAGGACGTTGTAATAGTAGGTGTCATCATCATTGAATCTGATGCCCGAGGACATTATCAGCTCTTCACGATTTCAGCCTGTTATCACACAGCTGTAAATGATAGCGATGGCATGATACCAGTTTTTCTGTACCAATCCAATGTCAACATCCTGTGTTTTAATGTCAACCAATATCAATACTGATCTGATATTTTTTCATTAAAAACCTGCAACAGTAAACATGTTGGTGAATGGTTTGTTTTGGACCAAATAATCTTTTTTTTTTTCTTGCCTGATCTCTCTGGTCCCTCCCAAGGTAGTGCTGGGAAGGTCTCATCAATCTCCCCTCTGCTACTGGCCATCTCATCTCTGCTGATGTTCCCTGAGAAGCAGGTTATTCCTACTGAAAATGACATACAGACAAATTTCAAATTAGCCTAGTGTCCTCAAAGTAAGACCTATACTCCTAAATTTCATTGTACAGAATTAGCTAAAGTATAAAATGCATTGCCATTAAAGTATAGGATCACGACAGTGTAAAACATGTCTATATAAATCTGTGTTGAGATAAAGGGAAAAACACAAAGAAAAAAATAAGTCTTTCAAACCGGACGAATAAATGTCCAAAGAGTGAAATTCAGCACCAGGTGAAAGTTATAGCCACCAAAGATTAAACTTTTTTTTTTCAATCAATATACTTTAAACTAAATGGACCTCTACAAAATAACAAACCTCCATATAATAAATTTGTCAGTTAGCTGGTGCATTTGGACCTCACCATGTTTCTCTTGCACAAGCAGGATTTGATCTACTGCACTTGCACATGAACAGCAAAAATATATGAAGATATATTTTTACTAATTAAAGGAACAAAATAATGGAGCTATACATCACTCCCATTAGTCCATGGGCTACCATTAAAGGCTTGACCATTGTGGTCAGATACATGCTCTCTAGACTATATGATGTTTTGGAAACATCTTTTTAGTACTAATATATGGTAAATATGCATTTCATTTCATTTTCAGTTCACTGCAGTTCATTTAAAGTCACTCAGCAATCAGTCCCATGACATAACGGGTCATTAAACATTGTCAGTTTTTTCCAATTTAAGAATGATCATTAGACAAAAAATCTATACATTTAATTTCAAATGATCTGAAGTAAGTAAACAATTGACAATGCCTGTAACAAAAGATTCAAATAATGTTAAAGGTGTTGAACCTTCATGAATCATACTGGTCATACTGGTCAAATCTGATTATACTGGTTGACCAGTGTGGTTATTGCTCATGCTGGTCAACTATCTTGTTCTTATCTTATCTGAAGTGTGATGTTTATAGCTACATGCATACAAAATGTGATTTGAAATAAATAACAATCTAATTGTAGGTATTTTGGATTTTAATCATCATTTTTAAGGCTGCCTACAGCCTAGCATAAATAAATATGCACGAATAGGTCGGTCTTTCATTCTGTATCACGTATATCATAATAAAACCATGGTAACCGAAAAACTTACTTTTCACTTCCAAAAGACTTGGCGCTGATCTCAGAAGTCCATCTCCTCCCCGTGTCCTCTGCAAACAGCCATTCTGTTGTTGTGGCAAACTTCCATTGTGTTGTGACTGGATTTGCAGCACTTCTGAAGTTGCGTAAGTTTTCCTGAATTTGCACTGGGTTGTGTTGTCATTTTGATGAATTTGCTTTGTGTATTTGCGGCACGTTTGTGAAATGTATCACAAGTGTTGTCATTTTGATGAATGTGCTTTATGTATTTACAGCGCGATGGGTCTTCCTGGCAACCGTAGTGGGTGTGGAGCGTGAATCCACCTCCAACTTTGATGTAAATAATTTTTTTTTCTCTCTTGGGCTTTATGTATATTCTTTAGAAAGGCTCTTCTTTTGCCACGTTTTCAATTAAGCGCACATAAAAAAAACACTCACCACATTCTACAACATTTCTTTTGGCCATCGATTAGGAGTGATGTTGGATACTGCCATTCCTGCCATACATACCAGTTTGTTGGAAAACCAAATCAGGTGATTACTGTCGGCCAAACAGCACTAATCTAAATTCTACCAATGCCAAAAGAAGATGACCTTAAGTTGACTGAATAGTGACGAGCAAATGAATCAAGTTTAGACAGACTAACAAACTGGGTATCTGACAAACATATAAAATAAGATGTTATTCTAAGTACAATATTCTTCTCGTGAGGGGTTCTAGACTTGTAGTTACTTCTGTTTGAAATGACTCTGCTGAAATCAGTTTTTAACTACTGATCTCAGGGGTGGAATAAGCAGGAAAGGCTCAACAGATGTGTTCATGCAAATTTATAGCTTCTTTGTCTCAGTCTTAGGCTTTGATTGTGTCAGGCATTTACCTCGAGTTACCTTACAAAACATAAATTAATTCAGTATAGTACATTAAAAGAACAGAAAGAGGGAAACAAAACAACTGGAACACAAGAGCAAAGTTAAATACTGATATTTGGGGATAGGTGATAATTGTCTTTTAAGCCATAATAGGTTGGAACATTTTTGTCATACTAATTTCACCTGAGCACTTAGTCTACACATTTATAAATACAAAGAAAGAGTTCTTACAAACAATATAAAGCACACTACTAATTTTTCATATATAAACTGGCTTCTCCTACTACTAACTCAGAAGCACTTTGCTTACACAGCTGATGAAAGACCTCAAAAACATTTCATTACTCAAAGACAAAACATTAGAGAATATTCAAGGAAAACAGACAATGGTTCAAGGCAGATATGACTATGCAATATTTCAAACATCTATGTGCAAATGATTTATTTCAAAGCTTAAGGTTTTGATCACAGAAATCAGGAGTGAAAGACAAGTTAGAGAAAATGTTTATTTGAGGATATGCTATTTAATTTGGGAAGTTCATTGTAGGGAAACATTCGGGAAATTAATGTAGTCTATCCTGTCCACATCTTGGTCAAGGCTGGTGAAGCTGCTTCAAGGCTGAGTGGAATCTTGATCCGCATCTAAGTATTTTTCTGTGCTTGGACTGAAATAGTTTACTCCAAGTGCTGAGCCCTTTGGGCGGATCTGAAAAGTGCTGCTCATAGCCTGGGGGCTTGTAATCCGCAGCGTGAGGGTCGCCAAGCATCTCTCTCACCTTGGGTGAGGCGTCCTTGTGTAAGTACTGATAGGGCTTTTTGCCACTGTTGTCACGTATGTTGCAGTTGGCACCATAATCACGCACCAGAACACTCAGGACTGATTCGTGGCTGTGAATAGCAGCCATGTGTAGTGGGGTGTAGCCGTCGTAGCTCTTGATGTTAACGTCAACCCCTGGCCCACCTTGCTGTGAAAGAAGAAGGATCTTGCGCACTATTTCACTGTTTCCTTGTTTAGCAGCCCAGTGAAGTACTGTGAAGCCAGAAATGAAGTTTCTCTTCTCTGCCAGCTTGATGTCCTGGAGCAGAAGCTGGCAGATTTGATCCTGCTGTCCTGCAGCACACTTCACAAGCCACTCATGTTCTCTTGGCCCTAGAGGGAAGATGACTGACTGCTTTGTATCCACACCTGGTTTGGTGTCTTTGTTGACCCTTTTCAGGGCTGGTGAAGCAGGTGCCACAGAGTGCCTCTGCTTGGTCCTGGCTGATCTGTACAAGTCATATCCATCAGTCACTTCACTTAGACATGCTGCCACAGTCCTTTCAGTTCGTTCATGGGCCATCTTCAAATCTGCCGGAGCAAGTATCATTACTTCTGGATATATATAGAACACATATTGTATGTACTACATACAGCCTGACAAGAGCCTAAAACCTTGTAATAGACTAATAATGCACTAATACTTCAAGTGGTGTTGCATATTTTAAATGAGAGTTTTAGTCACTGCTGATCAAAGGATAAAAGCATTTTCAATAAGTCAGTTTTTGTCCCTTATTGTAAAGATTATTTAGTTTACTGTTTTTTTATACATGAGATTTAAATTAATCCTTTTAGAAAGGCAAGGCCAAAAAGCAGAAAAAATAATCAAATATCCATACCAACTGTAGGACGTTTTTTCCACTCTATCTTCAATTTTTTTAGATTCCACTTCTGCTTTCCTCTTTTGCTTTTCTTTATTAAGTCTCTCCTGGATTCCACCTCCTTTGTATCAATATATTCATTCTCGATACCTCCAGCACACCAGCTCCAGAAACGCCTCATTGTTCGATCTGTCCTCTTCAGTGTCTTTCCACAGACTGATCTGTAAAGGTGTTCATGGGATTCCACTCATGTGTGACATTATGACACGGGACAGAGGGGGTTCTAAAGTTCCAAGAGTGGAGATGAGTTGTTTTTCTTTGAATTTCCTAATTTAATTGCTGCCATAGCAACAACTGACAATGCAAACAGATATGTCATTAATGCAGCGACTCTAACAGATTCCTCAACCTGGATTGATTAACCATGTATGGCTCACCACCGGAGACTGTGATACATATAACATTCCAAAGTGTACTTAATTCTGAGCAAAATCTAACTAGCCTCATTACTGCTGAACTATGAGGGCCCGTTTAAAGAGAAATCAGGGAAACTGTACTTGCACATACATATGAAACATTTTCACATAAATAGCCTACTATTTACATTTGTGCATAATAATTTAAACTTGCATATACATGCACTTGCACATTCAATCATTGATGCGTAAACACAGAGTTGCACTATGCTTGTGTGTGTATGAGTGTGGCTGCTGTCACAGAACGTTTGCCTCCTGCGAGTCACACGGTTTGGCCTGCCACGTGACTTGGGAGTATATGTTTATGGCCATGCCTGCACACACCTGTACCTCATCTTGTTTGTGTATTTAAACCCTTGTTAGTGCGTACAGTATTGTTGATCATTGTTGGTGTAGCCTGTGGATGTCAAGATTAGTCTCGTTATTGTTAAACGTATTCATGTTCATGTTATATGTGAGTGCCGTTATGTTGTATGTAATAAATGTTCGTCCATGTCGATTGAGTCTGTGCATCCTGCTCCCTGCCCTCGGTACTCAGGCCACCTCGTTACAGCTGCGTGTGTGTAAAACAATTTTCAGGGTGCCGGAAGTCATTTCATTGTAACAGCAAGGCAGATATTTAACATGTTTACAGTGTGCATAATAGACAGAGGAAGACTGTTGAACTATTAATATTAGGACAGTTATGACGTTTGTGTAATACGTAATGCTTTCTATCTATAAAGTAGTGCTTCTCTTAATGACAAATGTAACTGTTTTCCCATATATAATTGTGTGCTTTATATTGTTTGTAAGAACTTTTCTTCTCATTTAGAAATATGTGGACTAAGTGATCAGTTTGTCTTATTATTTAATATGCTCAGTCTCACTATTGTTGGCAGATTTCATCACATTATTACGAATGTGGATACGTTATCTTATAATTATAAGCAGTGTGAGATGTGAAGCTAAGTGAATTACATGTGCAGAATTTCTAACAATACCCTGTTTTGTATAGGCTGGCTAGCTGACCACTTAGTAAAATTAAATGTGATTGCTGAGCTTGTTGTAGGTGAGTCAATTTAATTTGATTTCATTGTGTTTAATTTTTAACTCAGATGCATTAATCTGAATATTTTGTGTTCTACCTGCAAGCAAATGCTGACTTAAGCTGTTTTATAGTTAGCTTGAAATAATTGAGGTTCATCGCTGGGTGCTGTTCATTTTTTAATTTTTTTTTGTATTATTGATCAGGAAAAAAAACTACAATGGATGAGATGGACGTTTTCTATGTATGATATGAAATTTGAGTATATGAGTGAATGTTACTCTGTAAATGTATAAGAATATGTAGATAAGATTATTATGAGATCATTATTTATACTCAAACGACTACACTATATGACAACAGCTTCCTTTAATTTATATATTTTATTATATTGTTATTATGGAAGAAGTTGTAACATTTACTGGGAGGTGCATGGCAGAGCGAGACATACCTCCTGTGGGCTTGCTAGCTGACCCCTCAGTGAAATTAAATGTGGTTGCTGAACTTGTTATAGTGTGGAAAATAAAAGGAAACCCCTTTTATTCACAACCTGGTGTACATCATTGAGTGGGACGGAACACAGAGGTCCCACTAGCTACTATTTTACATTCCCATTCAACCTAATGACATTCTATATAATACAACTCTAGTTTCGAGCTAAATACCTACAATTAGATGATTTATTTCAGATCACATACTTTCAAATAAAACAATAAAGGATTCTGGTACTTATTTTTCTAATGACTGTGAGACATTCTAGATACCACAGCATAAGCAGACGGACAAACCGATTATGGCACATGCTCTTGACCAACACAAACCTGACATGATAATTTACATAGTACTAGTTTCTACTTGAAATGTGTTACAAAGACACCTGTTGTTCTTATTCATTTGCTGCTATTCCGATATGCCTCTACCTTTATTTCCTTGTGTTTGCACTGACTGGGTCTATGAAAGCAGGGAGCAGGCATGTGTGTCTGTCAAGGCCATGTGCGTTTGGAAGCACTCTCAATGTCCGGTTAACTGTAGAGATATTCAAGCCTGGTAAACTGTTGTCAGATATTCAAGCTTCAGTGTTAGACAGCAAACATTCCATTGGCCGAGGTTGTCCTGCAAATTACAAACGTTTAGTTTTAAATGACCTCATATGCAATCACAGCTTTATCAAATGAAAATTGAAAAAGAAAGAAAAAATGATGCATTTGGATAGCAGGTCCACATGTGAAGTACAGACTGCATGGATGAGTAAGTCCAAACTGCTGGCATGCATTTTGCTAAAGGCAGTGCGTGCAGGAAAACTGCTATTAGCACGTCCATCGTTTTTGAGGTGATTAACATTGCTTTTCTAAGACAGACATCTGTTTTGGACATCTTTTACTTTTAAATCCTATAAATGGTGACCGCTCCATATTATGTGCAATTATTTAAATCTGGATCTTAAAAACATTTTCCTTTGTGCAGGTTTTGATTAAGGATTACAGGTACAGCATCATTTTGTCTTGGCTGCTCATCCATCAGATAAAAATGAATAGCCCATCAAATAAATAGCAAATACCCGGTGTTGTGCAGTGAGCCCAGTCAGCCAAACCCTCTTTGTGAAACAGAAAATCTCAAGTTTGTTTCAACTCTAAGCCAACTAACTGAGTTTTCACTAAACCTGCTTTCTGATACAGGCCCCTGGTTGTACATTTTTAAGTGTTCTAAGTGTTCACTGACCTTTTTTGGCCAACAATGTGGATGTTTACTCAATATGCTTACTAACAGACATGATGAGTACAACTGTGAATTTGTGTGTTTTTAATTATTGTTAGACTGTGTTTGTCTATAATTGTGACTTAGCTCATCAGACCACTATAACAGCTTTGGCTAGGCAACAAAGCTGTAAAAGAGTGATGAGAAAACCAGCAAACAGAAGTGAAAGTAGAAGGAAGGGAAACACAAGGAAAGACCAAGGTAGCTTAAATGTTGTATTATACACAAACACGCACAAACGCACACACGCACGCGCACCCGCACACACACACACACACACACACACACACACACACATACATACATAATGGAGTAGCATCAGGAATAGAGTTTGTTTTTTGTTTTTTGCTTTTAATACCCAAAAAAGTCAATTTTACTTGATGCCATATAGAACTCATGGCACTGCTGTATATTCTCTCCTGTTCTCATGAATTTGCTAAGGTACTGTAGAGCAAGACCGTTGTGCTTTGTAGGTCATTAGAAGGACGTTGTAATAGTAGGTGTCATCATCATTGAATCTGATGCCCGAGGACATTATCAGCTCTTCACGATTTCAGCCTGTTATCACACAGCTGTAAATGATAGCGATGGCATGATACCAGTTTTTCTGTACCAATCCAATGTCAACATCCTGTGTTTTAATGTCAACCAATATCAATACTGATCTGATATTTTTTCATTAAAAACCTGCAACAGTAAACATGTTGGTGAATGGTTTGTTTTGGACCAAATAATCTTTTTTTTTTTCTTGCCTGATCTCTCTGGTCCCTCCCAAGGTAGTGCTGGGAAGGTCTCATCAATCTCCCCTCTGCTACTGGCCATCTCATCTCTGCTGATGTTCCCTGAGAAGCAGGTTATTCCTACTGAAAATGACATACAGACAAATTTCAAATTAGCCTAGTGTCCTCAAAGTAAGACCTATACTCCTAAATTTCATTGTACAGAATTAGCTAAAGTATAAAATGCATTGCCATTAAAGTATAGGATCACCACAGTGTAAAACATGTCTATATAAATCTGTGTTGAGATAAAGGGAAAAACACAAAGAAAAAAATAAGTCTTTCAAACCGGACGAATAAATGTCCAAAGAGTGAAATTCAGCACCAGGTGAAAGTTATAGCCACCAAAGATTAAACTTTTTTTTTTCAATCAATATACTTTAAACTAAATGGACCTCTACAAAATAACAAACCTCCATATAATAAATTTGTCAGTTAGCTGGTGCATTTGGACCTCACCATGTTTCTCTTGCACAAGCAGGATTTGATCTACTGCACTTGCACATGAACAGCAAAAATATATGAAGATATATTTTTACTAATTAAAGGAACAAAATAATGGAGCTATACATCACTCCCATTAGTCCATGGGCTACCATTAAAGGCTTGACCATTGTGGTCAGATACATGCTCTCTAGACTATATGATGTTTTGGAAACATCTTTTTAGTACTAATATATGGTAAATATGCATTTCATTTCATTTTCAGTTCACTGCAGTTCATTTAAAGTCACTCAGCAATCAGTCCCATGACATAACGGGTCATTAAACATTGTCAGTTTTTTCCAATTTAAGAATGATCATTAGACAAAAAATCTATACATTTAATTTCAAATGATCTGAAGTAAGTAAACAATTGACAATGCCTGTAACAAAAGATTCAAATAATGTTAAAGGTGTTGAACCTTCATGAATCATACTGGTCATACTGGTCAAATCTGATTATACTGGTTGACCAGTGTGGTTATTGCTCATGCTGGTCAACTATCTTGTTCTTATCTTATCTGAAGTGTGATGTTTATAGCTACATGCATACAAAATGTGATTTGAAATAAATAACAATCTAATTGTAGGTATTTTGGATTTTAATCATCATTTTTAAGGCTGCCTACAGCCTAGCATAAATAAATATGCACGAATAGGTCGGTCTTTCATTCTGTATCACGTATATCATAATAAAACCATGGTAACCGAAAAACTTACTTTTCACTTCCAAAAGACTTGGCGCTGATCTCAGAAGTCCATCTCCTCCCCGTGTCCTCTGCAAACAGCCATTCTGTTGTTGTGGCAAACTTCCATTGTGTTGTGACTGGATTTGCAGCACTTCTGAAGTTGCGTAAGTTTTCCTGAATTTGCACTGGGTTGTGTTGTCATTTTGATGAATTTGCTTTGTGTATTTGCGGCACGTTTGTGAAATGTATCACAAGTGTTGTCATTTTGATGAATGTGCTTTATGTATTTACAGCGCGATGGGTCTTCCTGGCAACCGTAGTGGGTGTGGAGCGTGAATCCACCTCCAACTTTGATGTAAATAATTTTTTTTTCTCTCTTGGGCTTTATGTATATTCTTTAGAAAGGCTCTTCTTTTGCCACGTTTTCAATTAAGCGCACATAAAAAAAACACTCACCACATTCTACAACATTTCTTTTGGCCATCGATTAGGAGTGATGTTGGATACTGCCATTCCTGCCATACATACCAGTTTGTTGGAAAACCAAATCAGGTGATTACTGTCGGCCAAACAGCACTAATCTAAATTCTACCAATGCCAAAAGAAGATGACCTTAAGTTGACTGAATAGTGACGAGCAAATGAATCAAGTTTAGACAGACTAACAAACTGGGTATCTGACAAACATATAAAATAAGATGTTATTCTAAGTACAATATTCTTCTCGTGAGGGGTTCTAGACTTGTAGTTACTTCTGTTTGAAATGACTCTGCTGAAATCAGTTTTTAACTACTGATCTCAGGGGTGGAATAAGCAGGAAAGGCTCAACAGATGTGTTCATGCAAATTTATAGCTTCTTTGTCTCAGTCTTAGGCTTTGATTGTGTCAGGCATTTACCTCGAGTTACCTTACAAAACATAAATTAATTCAGTATAGTACATTAAAAGAACAGAAAGAGGGAAACAAAACAACTGGAACACAAGAGCAAAGTTAAATACTGATATTTGGGGATAGGTGATAATTGTCTTTTAAGCCATAATAGGTTGGAACATTTTTGTCATACTAATTTCACCTGAGCACTTAGTCTACACATTTATAAATACAAAGAAAGAGTTCTTACAAACAATATAAAGCACACTACTAATTTTTCATATATAAACTGGCTTCTCCTACTACTAACTCAGAAGCACTTTGCTTACACAGCTGATGAAAGACCTCAAAAACATTTCATTACTCAAAGACAAAACATTAGAGAATATTCAAGGAAAACAGACAATGGTTCAAGGCAGATATGACTATGCAATATTTCAAACATCTATGTGCAAATGATTTATTTCAAAGCTTAAGGTTTTGATCACAGAAATCAGGAGTGAAAGACAAGTTAGAGAAAATGTTTATTTGAGGATATGCTATTTAATTTGGGAAGTTCATTGTAGGGAAACATTCGGGAAATTAATGTAGTCTATCCTGTCCACATCTTGGTCAAGGCTGGTGAAGCTGCTTCAAGGCTGAGTGGAATCTTGATCCGCATCTAAGTATTTTTCTGTGCTTGGACTGAAATAGTTTACTCCAAGTGCTGAGCCCTTTGGGCGGATCTGAAAAGTGCTGCTCATAGCCTGGGGGCTTGTAATCCGCAGCGTGAGGGTCGCCAAGCATCTCTCTCACCTTGGGTGAGGCGTCCTTGTGTAAGTACTGATAGGGCTTTTTGCCACTGTTGTCACGTATGTTGCAGTTGGCACCATAATCACGCACCAGAACACTCAGGACTGATTCGTGGCTGTGAATAGCAGCCATGTGTAGTGGGGTGTAGCCGTCGTAGCTCTTGATGTTAACGTCAACCCCTGGCCCACCTTGCTGTGAAAGAAGAAGGATCTTGCGCACTATTTCACTGTTTCCTTGTTTAGCAGCCCAGTGAAGTACTGTGAAGCCAGAAATGAAGTTTCTCTTCTCTGCCAGCTTGATGTCCTGGAGCAGAAGCTGGCAGATTTGATCCTGCTGTCCTGCAGCACACTTCACAAGCCACTCATGTTCTCTTGGCCCTAGAGGGAAGATGACTGACTGCTTTGTATCCACACCTGGTTTGGTGTCTTTGTTGACCCTTTTCAGGGCTGGTGAAGCAGGTGCCACAGAGTGCCTCTGCTTGGTCCTGGCTGATCTGTACAAGTCATATCCATCAGTCACTTCACTTAGACATGCTGCCACAGTCCTTTCAGTTCGTTCATGGGCCATCTTCAAATCTGCCGGAGCAAGTATCATTACTTCTGGATATATATAGAACACATATTGTATGTACTACATACAGCCTGACAAGAGCCTAAAACCTTGTAATAGACTAATAATGCACTAATACTTCAAGTGGTGTTGCATATTTTAAATGAGAGTTTTAGTCACTGCTGATCAAAGGATAAAAGCATTTTCAATAAGTCAGTTTTTGTCCCTTATTGTAAAGATTATTTAGTTTACTGTTTTTTTATACATGAGATTTAAATTAATCCTTTTAGAAAGGCAAGGCCAAAAAGCAGAAAAAATAATCAAATATCCATACCAACTGTAGGACGTTTTTTCCACTCTATCTTCAATTTTTTTAGATTCCACTTCTGCTTTCCTCTTTTGCTTTTCTTTATTAAGTCTCTCCTGGATTCCACCTCCTTTGTATCAATATATTCATTCTCGATACCTCCAGCACACCAGCTCCAGAAACGCCTCATTGTTCGATCTGTCCTCTTCAGTGTCTTTCCACAGACTGATCTGTAAAGGTGTTCATGGGATTCCACTCATGTGTGACATTATGACACGGGACAGAGGGGGTTCTAAAGTTCCAAGAGTGGAGATGAGTTGTTTTTCTTTGAATTTCCTAATTTAATTGCTGCCATAGCAACAACTGACAATGCAAACAGATATGTCATTAATGCAGCGACTCTAACAGATTCCTCAACCTGGATTGATTAACCATGTATGGCTCACCACCGGAGACTGTGATACATATAACATTCCAAAGTGTACTTAATTCTGAGCAAAATCTAACTAGCCTCATTACTGCTGAACTATGAGGGCCCGTTTAAAGAGAAATCAGGGAAACTGTACTTGCACATACATATGAAACATTTTCACATAAATAGCCTACTATTTACATTTGTGCATAATAATTTAAACTTGCATATACATGCACTTGCACATTCAATCATTGATGCGTAAACACAGAGTTGCACTATGCTTGTGTGTGTATGAGTGTGGCTGCTGTCACAGAACGTTTGCCTCCTGCGAGTCACACGGTTTGGCCTGCCACGTGACTTGGGAGTATATGTTTATGGCCATGCCTGCACACACCTGTACCTCATCTTGTTTGTGTATTTAAACCCTTGTTAGTGCGTACAGTATTGTTGATCATTGTTGGTGTAGCCTGTGGATGTCAAGATTAGTCTCGTTATTGTTAAACGTATTCATGTTCATGTTATATGTGAGTGCCGTTATGTTGTATGTAATAAATGTTCGTCCATGTCGATTGAGTCTGTGCATCCTGCTCCCTGCCCTCGGTACTCAGGCCACCTCGTTACAGCTGCGTGTGTGTAAAACAATTTTCAGGGTGCCGGAAGTCATTTCATTGTAACAGCAAGGCAGATATTTAACATGTTTACAGTGTGCATAATAGACAGAGGAAGACTGTTGAACTATTAATATTAGGACAGTTATGACGTTTGTGTAATACGTAATGCTTTCTATCTATAAAGTAGTGCTTCTCTTAATGACAAATGTAACTGTTTTCCCATATATAATTGTGTGCTTTATATTGTTTGTAAGAACTTTTCTTCTCATTTAGAAATATGTGGACTAAGTGATCAGTTTGTCTTATTATTTAATATGCTCAGTCTCACTATTGTTGGCAGATTTCATCACATTATTACGAATGTGGATACGTTATCTTATAATTATAAGCAGTGTGAGATGTGAAGCTAAGTGAATTACATGTGCAGAATTTCTAACAATACCCTGTTTTGTATAGGCTGGCTAGCTGACCACTTAGTAAAATTAAATGTGATTGCTGAGCTTGTTGTAGGTGAGTCAATTTAATTTGATTTCATTGTGTTTAATTTTTAACTCAGATGCATTAATCTGAATATTTTGTGTTCTACCTGCAAGCAAATGCTGACTTAAGCTGTTTTATAGTTAGCTTGAAATAATTGAGGTTCATCGCTGGGTGCTGTTCATTTTTTAATTTTTTTTTGTATTATTGATCAGGAAAAAAAACTACAATGGATGAGATGGACGTTTTCTATGTATGATATGAAATTTGAGTATATGAGTGAATGTTACTCTGTAAATGTATAAGAATATGTAGATAAGATTATTATGAGATCATTATTTATACTCAAACGACTACACTATATGACAACAGCTTCCTTTAATTTATATATTTTATTATATTGTTATTATGGAAGAAGTTGTAACATTTACTGGGAGGTGCATGGCAGAGCGAGACATACCTCCTGTGGGCTTGCTAGCTGACCCCTCAGTGAAATTAAATGTGGTTGCTGAACTTGTTATAGTGTGGAAAATAAAAGGAAACCCCTTTTATTCACAACCTGGTGTACATCATTGAGTGGGACGGAACACAGAGGTCCCACTAGCTACTATTTTACATTCCCATTCAACCTAATGACATTCTATATAATACAACTCTAGTTTCGAGCTAAATACCTACAATTAGATGATTTATTTCAGATCACATACTTTCAAATAAAACAATAAAGGATTCTGGTACTTATTTTTCTAATGACTGTGAGACATTCTAGATACCACAGCATAAGCAGACGGACAAACCGATTATGGCACATGCTCTTGACCAACACAAACCTGACATGATAATTTACATAGTACTAGTTTCTACTTGAAATGTGTTACAAAGACACCTGTTGTTCTTATTCATTTGCTGCTATTCCGATATGCCTCTACCTTTATTTCCTTGTGTTTGCACTGACTGGGTCTATGAAAGCAGGGAGCAGGCATGTGTGTCTGTCAAGGCCATGTGCGTTTGGAAGCACTCTCAATGTCCGGTTAACTGTAGAGATATTCAAGCCTGGTAAACTGTTGTCAGATATTCAAGCTTCAGTGTTAGACAGCAAACATTCCATTGGCCGAGGTTGTCCTGCAAATTACAAACGTTTAGTTTTAAATGACCTCATATGCAATCACAGCTTTATCAAATGAAAATTGAAAAAGAAAGAAAAAATGATGCATTTGGATAGCAGGTCCACATGTGAAGTACAGACTGCATGGATGAGTAAGTCCAAACTGCTGGCATGCATTTTGCTAAAGGCAGTGCGTGCAGGAAAACTGCTATTAGCACGTCCATCGTTTTTGAGGTGATTAACATTGCTTTTCTAAGACAGACATCTGTTTTGGACATCTTTTACTTTTAAATCCTATAAATGGTGACCGCTCCATATTATGTGCAATTATTTAAATCTGGATCTTAAAAACATTTTCCTTTGTGCAGGTTTTGATTAAGGATTACAGGTACAGCATCATTTTGTCTTGGCTGCTCATCCATCAGATAAAAATGAATAGCCCATCAAATAAATAGCAAATACCCGGTGTTGTGCAGTGAGCCCAGTCAGCCAAACCCTCTTTGTGAAACAGAAAATCTCAAGTTTGTTTCAACTCTAAGCCAACTAACTGAGTTTTCACTAAACCTGCTTTCTGATACAGGCCCCTGGTTGTACATTTTTAAGTGTTCTAAGTGTTCACTGACCTTTTTTGGCCAACAATGTGGATGTTTACTCAATATGCTTACTAACAGACATGATGAGTACAACTGTGAATTTGTGTGTTTTTAATTATTGTTAGACTGTGTTTGTCTATAATTGTGACTTAGCTCATCAGACCACTATAACAGCTTTGGCTAGGCAACAAAGCTGTAAAAGAGTGATGAGAAAACCAGCAAACAGAAGTGAAAGTAGAAGGAAGGGAAACACAAGGAAAGACCAAGGTAGCTTAAATGTTGTATTATACACAAACACGCACAAACGCACACACGCACGCGCACCCGCACACACACACACACACACACACACACACACACACACACACATACATACATAATGGAGTAGCATCAGGAATAGAGTTTGTTTTTTGTTTTTTGCTTTTAATACCCAAAAAAGTCAATTTTACTTGATGCCATATAGAACTCATGGCACTGCTGTATATTCTCTCCTGTTCTCATGAATTTGCTAAGGTACTGTAGAGCAAGACCGTTGTGCTTTGTAGGTCATTAGAAGGACGTTGTAATAGTAGGTGTCATCATCATTGAATCTGATGCCCGAGGACATTATCAGCTCTTCACGATTTCAGCCTGTTATCACACAGCTGTAAATGATAGCGATGGCATGATACCAGTTTTTCTGTACCAATCCAATGTCAACATCCTGTGTTTTAATGTCAACCAATATCAATACTGATCTGATATTTTTTCATTAAAAACCTGCAACAGTAAACATGTTGGTGAATGGTTTGTTTTGGACCAAATAATCTTTTTTTTTTTCTTGCCTGATCTCTCTGGTCCCTCCCAAGGTAGTGCTGGGAAGGTCTCATCAATCTCCCCTCTGCTACTGGCCATCTCATCTCTGCTGATGTTCCCTGAGAAGCAGGTTATTCCTACTGAAAATGACATACAGACAAATTTCAAATTAGCCTAGTGTCCTCAAAGTAAGACCTATACTCCTAAATTTCATTGTACAGAATTAGCTAAAGTATAAAATGCATTGCCATTAAAGTATAGGATCACGACAGTGTAAAACATGTCTATATAAATCTGTGTTGAGATAAAGGGAAAAACACAAAGAAAAAAATAAGTCTTTCAAACCGGACGAATAAATGTCCAAAGAGTGAAATTCAGCACCAGGTGAAAGTTATAGCCACCAAAGATTAAACTTTTTTTTTTCAATCAATATACTTTAAACTAAATGGACCTCTACAAAATAACAAACCTCCATATAATAAATTTGTCAGTTAGCTGGTGCATTTGGACCTCACCATGTTTCTCTTGCACAAGCAGGATTTGATCTACTGCACTTGCACATGAACAGCAAAAATATATGAAGATATATTTTTACTAATTAAAGGAACAAAATAATGGAGCTATACATCACTCCCATTAGTCCATGGGCTACCATTAAAGGCTTGACCATTGTGGTCAGATACATGCTCTCTAGACTATATGATGTTTTGGAAACATCTTTTTAGTACTAATATATGGTAAATATGCATTTCATTTCATTTTCAGTTCACTGCAGTTCATTTAAAGTCACTCAGCAATCAGTCCCATGACATAACGGGTCATTAAACATTGTCAGTTTTTTCCAATTTAAGAATGATCATTAGACAAAAAATCTATACATTTAATTTCAAATGATCTGAAGTAAGTAAACAATTGACAATGCCTGTAACAAAAGATTCAAATAATGTTAAAGGTGTTGAACCTTCATGAATCATACTGGTCATACTGGTCAAATCTGATTATACTGGTTGACCAGTGTGGTTATTGCTCATGCTGGTCAACTATCTTGTTCTTATCTTATCTGAAGTGTGATGTTTATAGCTACATGCATACAAAATGTGATTTGAAATAAATAACAATCTAATTGTAGGTATTTTGGATTTTAATCATCATTTTTAAGGCTGCCTACAGCCTAGCATAAATAAATATGCACGAATAGGTCGGTCTTTCATTCTGTATCACGTATATCATAATAAAACCATGGTAACCGAAAAACTTACTTTTCACTTCCAAAAGACTTGGCGCTGATCTCAGAAGTCCATCTCCTCCCCGTGTCCTCTGCAAACAGCCATTCTGTTGTTGTGGCAAACTTCCATTGTGTTGTGACTGGATTTGCAGCACTTCTGAAGTTGCGTAAGTTTTCCTGAATTTGCACTGGGTTGTGTTGTCATTTTGATGAATTTGCTTTGTGTATTTGCGGCACGTTTGTGAAATGTATCACAAGTGTTGTCATTTTGATGAATGTGCTTTATGTATTTACAGCGCGATGGGTCTTCCTGGCAACCGTAGTGGGTGTGGAGCGTGAATCCACCTCCAACTTTGATGTAAATAATTTTTTTTTCTCTCTTGGGCTTTATGTATATTCTTTAGAAAGGCTCTTCTTTTGCCACGTTTTCAATTAAGCGCACATAAAAAAAACACTCACCACATTCTACAACATTTCTTTTGGCCATCGATTAGGAGTGATGTTGGATACTGCCATTCCTGCCATACATACCAGTTTGTTGGAAAACCAAATCAGGTGATTACTGTCGGCCAAACAGCACTAATCTAAATTCTACCAATGCCAAAAGAAGATGACCTTAAGTTGACTGAATAGTGACGAGCAAATGAATCAAGTTTAGACAGACTAACAAACTGGGTATCTGACAAACATATAAAATAAGATGTTATTCTAAGTACAATATTCTTCTCGTGAGGGGTTCTAGACTTGTAGTTACTTCTGTTTGAAATGACTCTGCTGAAATCAGTTTTTAACTACTGATCTCAGGGGTGGAATAAGCAGGAAAGGCTCAACAGATGTGTTCATGCAAATTTATAGCTTCTTTGTCTCAGTCTTAGGCTTTGATTGTGTCAGGCATTTACCTCGAGTTACCTTACAAAACATAAATTAATTCAGTATAGTACATTAAAAGAACAGAAAGAGGGAAACAAAACAACTGGAACACAAGAGCAAAGTTAAATACTGATATTTGGGGATAGGTGATAATTGTCTTTTAAGCCATAATAGGTTGGAACATTTTTGTCATACTAATTTCACCTGAGCACTTAGTCTACACATTTATAAATACAAAGAAAGAGTTCTTACAAACAATATAAAGCACACTACTAATTTTTCATATATAAACTGGCTTCTCCTACTACTAACTCAGAAGCACTTTGCTTACACAGCTGATGAAAGACCTCAAAAACATTTCATTACTCAAAGACAAAACATTAGAGAATATTCAAGGAAAACAGACAATGGTTCAAGGCAGATATGACTATGCAATATTTCAAACATCTATGTGCAAATGATTTATTTCAAAGCTTAAGGTTTTGATCACAGAAATCAGGAGTGAAAGACAAGTTAGAGAAAATGTTTATTTGAGGATATGCTATTTAATTTGGGAAGTTCATTGTAGGGAAACATTCGGGAAATTAATGTAGTCTATCCTGTCCACATCTTGGTCAAGGCTGGTGAAGCTGCTTCAAGGCTGAGTGGAATCTTGATCCGCATCTAAGTATTTTTCTGTGCTTGGACTGAAATAGTTTACTCCAAGTGCTGAGCCCTTTGGGCGGATCTGAAAAGTGCTGCTCATAGCCTGGGGGCTTGTAATCCGCAGCGTGAGGGTCGCCAAGCATCTCTCTCACCTTGGGTGAGGCGTCCTTGTGTAAGTACTGATAGGGCTTTTTGCCACTGTTGTCACGTATGTTGCAGTTGGCACCATAATCACGCACCAGAACACTCAGGACTGATTCGTGGCTGTGAATAGCAGCCATGTGTAGTGGGGTGTAGCCGTCGTAGCTCTTGATGTTAACGTCAACCCCTGGCCCACCTTGCTGTGAAAGAAGAAGGATCTTGCGCACTATTTCACTGTTTCCTTGTTTAGCAGCCCAGTGAAGTACTGTGAAGCCAGAAATGAAGTTTCTCTTCTCTGCCAGCTTGATGTCCTGGAGCAGAAGCTGGCAGATTTGATCCTGCTGTCCTGCAGCACACTTCACAAGCCACTCATGTTCTCTTGGCCCTAGAGGGAAGATGACTGACTGCTTTGTATCCACACCTGGTTTGGTGTCTTTGTTGACCCTTTTCAGGGCTGGTGAAGCAGGTGCCACAGAGTGCCTCTGCTTGGTCCTGGCTGATCTGTACAAGTCATATCCATCAGTCACTTCACTTAGACATGCTGCCACAGTCCTTTCAGTTCGTTCATGGGCCATCTTCAAATCTGCCGGAGCAAGTATCATTACTTCTGGATATATATAGAACACATATTGTATGTACTACATACAGCCTGACAAGAGCCTAAAACCTTGTAATAGACTAATAATGCACTAATACTTCAAGTGGTGTTGCATATTTTAAATGAGAGTTTTAGTCACTGCTGATCAAAGGATAAAAGCATTTTCAATAAGTCAGTTTTTGTCCCTTATTGTAAAGATTATTTAGTTTACTGTTTTTTTATACATGAGATTTAAATTAATCCTTTTAGAAAGGCAAGGCCAAAAAGCAGAAAAAATAATCAAATATCCATACCAACTGTAGGACGTTTTTTCCACTCTATCTTCAATTTTTTTAGATTCCACTTCTGCTTTCCTCTTTTGCTTTTCTTTATTAAGTCTCTCCTGGATTCCACCTCCTTTGTATCAATATATTCATTCTCGATACCTCCAGCACACCAGCTCCAGAAACGCCTCATTGTTCGATCTGTCCTCTTCAGTGTCTTTCCACAGACTGATCTGTAAAGGTGTTCATGGGATTCCACTCATGTGTGACATTATGACACGGGACAGAGGGGGTTCTAAAGTTCCAAGAGTGGAGATGAGTTGTTTTTCTTTGAATTTCCTAATTTAATTGCTGCCATAGCAACAACTGACAATGCAAACAGATATGTCATTAATGCAGCGACTCTAACAGATTCCTCAACCTGGATTGATTAACCATGTATGGCTCACCACCGGAGACTGTGATACATATAACATTCCAAAGTGTACTTAATTCTGAGCAAAATCTAACTAGCCTCATTACTGCTGAACTATGAGGGCCCGTTTAAAGAGAAATCAGGGAAACTGTACTTGCACATACATATGAAACATTTTCACATAAATAGCCTACTATTTACATTTGTGCATAATAATTTAAACTTGCATATACATGCACTTGCACATTCAATCATTGATGCGTAAACACAGAGTTGCACTATGCTTGTGTGTGTATGAGTGTGGCTGCTGTCACAGAACGTTTGCCTCCTGCGAGTCACACGGTTTGGCCTGCCACGTGACTTGGGAGTATATGTTTATGGCCATGCCTGCACACACCTGTACCTCATCTTGTTTGTGTATTTAAACCCTTGTTAGTGCGTACAGTATTGTTGATCATTGTTGGTGTAGCCTGTGGATGTCAAGATTAGTCTCGTTATTGTTAAACGTATTCATGTTCATGTTATATGTGAGTGCCGTTATGTTGTATGTAATAAATGTTCGTCCATGTCGATTGAGTCTGTGCATCCTGCTCCCTGCCCTCGGTACTCAGGCCACCTCGTTACAGCTGCGTGTGTGTAAAACAATTTTCAGGGTGCCGGAAGTCATTTCATTGTAACAGCAAGGCAGATATTTAACATGTTTACAGTGTGCATAATAGACAGAGGAAGACTGTTGAACTATTAATATTAGGACAGTTATGACGTTTGTGTAATACGTAATGCTTTCTATCTATAAAGTAGTGCTTCTCTTAATGACAAATGTAACTGTTTTCCCATATATAATTGTGTGCTTTATATTGTTTGTAAGAACTTTTCTTCTCATTTAGAAATATGTGGACTAAGTGATCAGTTTGTCTTATTATTTAATATGCTCAGTCTCACTATTGTTGGCAGATTTCATCACATTATTACGAATGTGGATACGTTATCTTATAATTATAAGCAGTGTGAGATGTGAAGCTAAGTGAATTACATGTGCAGAATTTCTAACAATACCCTGTTTTGTATAGGCTGGCTAGCTGACCACTTAGTAAAATTAAATGTGATTGCTGAGCTTGTTGTAGGTGAGTCAATTTAATTTGATTTCATTGTGTTTAATTTTTAACTCAGATGCATTAATCTGAATATTTTGTGTTCTACCTGCAAGCAAATGCTGACTTAAGCTGTTTTATAGTTAGCTTGAAATAATTGAGGTTCATCGCTGGGTGCTGTTCATTTTTTAATTTTTTTTTGTATTATTGATCAGGAAAAAAAACTACAATGGATGAGATGGACGTTTTCTATGTATGATATGAAATTTGAGTATATGAGTGAATGTTACTCTGTAAATGTATAAGAATATGTAGATAAGATTATTATGAGATCATTATTTATACTCAAACGACTACACTATATGACAACAGCTTCCTTTAATTTATATATTTTATTATATTGTTATTATGGAAGAAGTTGTAACATTTACTGGGAGGTGCATGGCAGAGCGAGACATACCTCCTGTGGGCTTGCTAGCTGACCCCTCAGTGAAATTAAATGTGGTTGCTGAACTTGTTATAGTGTGGAAAATAAAAGGAAACCCCTTTTATTCACAACCTGGTGTACATCATTGAGTGGGACGGAACACAGAGGTCCCACTAGCTACTATTTTACATTCCCATTCAACCTAATGACATTCTATATAATACAACTCTAGTTTCGAGCTAAATACCTACAATTAGATGATTTATTTCAGATCACATACTTTCAAATAAAACAATAAAGGATTCTGGTACTTATTTTTCTAATGACTGTGAGACATTCTAGATACCACAGCATAAGCAGACGGACAAACCGATTATGGCACATGCTCTTGACCAACACAAACCTGACATGATAATTTACATAGTACTAGTTTCTACTTGAAATGTGTTACAAAGACACCTGTTGTTCTTATTCATTTGCTGCTATTCCGATATGCCTCTACCTTTATTTCCTTGTGTTTGCACTGACTGGGTCTATGAAAGCAGGGAGCAGGCATGTGTGTCTGTCAAGGCCATGTGCGTTTGGAAGCACTCTCAATGTCCGGTTAACTGTAGAGATATTCAAGCCTGGTAAACTGTTGTCAGATATTCAAGCTTCAGTGTTAGACAGCAAACATTCCATTGGCCGAGGTTGTCCTGCAAATTACAAACGTTTAGTTTTAAATGACCTCATATGCAATCACAGCTTTATCAAATGAAAATTGAAAAAGAAAGAAAAAATGATGCATTTGGATAGCAGGTCCACATGTGAAGTACAGACTGCATGGATGAGTAAGTCCAAACTGCTGGCATGCATTTTGCTAAAGGCAGTGCGTGCAGGAAAACTGCTATTAGCACGTCCATCGTTTTTGAGGTGATTAACATTGCTTTTCTAAGACAGACATCTGTTTTGGACATCTTTTACTTTTAAATCCTATAAATGGTGACCGCTCCATATTATGTGCAATTATTTAAATCTGGATCTTAAAAACATTTTCCTTTGTGCAGGTTTTGATTAAGGATTACAGGTACAGCATCATTTTGTCTTGGCTGCTCATCCATCAGATAAAAATGAATAGCCCATCAAATAAATAGCAAATACCCGGTGTTGTGCAGTGAGCCCAGTCAGCCAAACCCTCTTTGTGAAACAGAAAATCTCAAGTTTGTTTCAACTCTAAGCCAACTAACTGAGTTTTCACTAAACCTGCTTTCTGATACAGGCCCCTGGTTGTACATTTTTAAGTGTTCTAAGTGTTCACTGACCTTTTTTGGCCAACAATGTGGATGTTTACTCAATATGCTTACTAACAGACATGATGAGTACAACTGTGAATTTGTGTGTTTTTAATTATTGTTAGACTGTGTTTGTCTATAATTGTGACTTAGCTCATCAGACCACTATAACAGCTTTGGCTAGGCAACAAAGCTGTAAAAGAGTGATGAGAAAACCAGCAAACAGAAGTGAAAGTAGAAGGAAGGGAAACACAAGGAAAGACCAAGGTAGCTTAAATGTTGTATTATACACAAACACGCACAAACGCACACACGCACGCGCACCCGCACACACACACACACACACACACACACACACACACACACACATACATACATAATGGAGTAGCATCAGGAATAGAGTTTGTTTTTTGTTTTTTGCTTTTAATACCCAAAAAAGTCAATTTTACTTGATGCCATATAGAACTCATGGCACTGCTGTATATTCTCTCCTGTTCTCATGAATTTGCTAAGGTACTGTAGAGCAAGACCGTTGTGCTTTGTAGGTCATTAGAAGGACGTTGTAATAGTAGGTGTCATCATCATTGAATCTGATGCCCGAGGACATTATCAGCTCTTCACGATTTCAGCCTGTTATCACACAGCTGTAAATGATAGCGATGGCATGATACCAGTTTTTCTGTACCAATCCAATGTCAACATCCTGTGTTTTAATGTCAACCAATATCAATACTGATCTGATATTTTTTCATTAAAAACCTGCAACAGTAAACATGTTGGTGAATGGTTTGTTTTGGACCAAATAATCTTTTTTTTTTTCTTGCCTGATCTCTCTGGTCCCTCCCAAGGTAGTGCTGGGAAGGTCTCATCAATCTCCCCTCTGCTACTGGCCATCTCATCTCTGCTGATGTTCCCTGAGAAGCAGGTTATTCCTACTGAAAATGACATACAGACAAATTTCAAATTAGCCTAGTGTCCTCAAAGTAAGACCTATACTCCTAAATTTCATTGTACAGAATTAGCTAAAGTATAAAATGCATTGCCATTAAAGTATAGGATCACGACAGTGTAAAACATGTCTATATAAATCTGTGTTGAGATAAAGGGAAAAACACAAAGAAAAAAATAAGTCTTTCAAACCGGACGAATAAATGTCCAAAGAGTGAAATTCAGCACCAGGTGAAAGTTATAGCCACCAAAGATTAAACTTTTTTTTTTCAATCAATATACTTTAAACTAAATGGACCTCTACAAAATAACAAACCTCCATATAATAAATTTGTCAGTTAGCTGGTGCATTTGGACCTCACCATGTTTCTCTTGCACAAGCAGGATTTGATCTACTGCACTTGCACATGAACAGCAAAAATATATGAAGATATATTTTTACTAATTAGAGGAACAAAATAATGGAGCTATACATCACTCCCATTAGTCCATGGGCTACCATTAAAGGCTTGACCATTGTGGTCAGATACATGCTCTCTAGACTATATGATGTTTTGGAAACATCTTTTTAGTACTAATATATGGTAAATATGCATTTCATTTCATTTTCAGTTCACTGCAGTTCATTTAAAGTCACTCAGCAATCAGTCCCATGACATAACGGGTCATTAAACATTGTCAGTTTTTTCCAATTTAAGAATGATCATTAGACAAAAAATCTATACATTTAATTTCAAATGATCTGAAGTAAGTAAACAATTGACAATGCCTGTAACAAAAGATTCAAATAATGTTAAAGGTGTTGAACCTTCATGAATCATACTGGTCATACTGGTCAAATCTGATTATACTGGTTGACCAGTGTGGTTATTGCTCATGCTGGTCAACTATCTTGTTCTTATCTTATCTGAAGTGTGATGTTTATAGCTACATGCATACAAAATGTGATTTGAAATAAATAACAATCTAATTGTAGGTATTTTGGATTTTAATCATCATTTTTAAGGCTGCCTACAGCCTAGCATAAATAAATATGCACGAATAGGTCGGTCTTTCATTCTGTATCACGTATATCATAATAAAACCATGGTAACCGAAAAACTTACTTTTCACTTCCAAAAGACTTGGCGCTGATCTCAGAAGTCCATCTCCTCCCCGTGTCCTCTGCAAACAGCCATTCTGTTGTTGTGGCAAACTTCCATTGTGTTGTGACTGGATTTGCAGCACTTCTGAAGTTGCGTAAGTTTTCCTGAATTTGCACTGGGTTGTGTTGTCATTTTGATGAATTTGCTTTGTGTATTTGCGGCACGTTTGTGAAATGTATCACAAGTGTTGTCATTTTGATGAATGTGCTTTATGTATTTACAGCGCGATGGGTCTTCCTGGCAACCGTAGTGGGTGTGGAGCGTGAATCCACCTCCAACTTTGATGTAAATAATTTTTTTTTCTCTCTTGGGCTTTATGTATATTCTTTAGAAAGGCTCTTCTTTTGCCACGTTTTCAATTAAGCGCACATAAAAAAAACACTCACCACATTCTACAACATTTCTTTTGGCCATCGATTAGGAGTGATGTTGGATACTGCCATTCCTGCCATACATACCAGTTTGTTGGAAAACCAAATCAGGTGATTACTGTCGGCCAAACAGCACTAATCTAAATTCTACCAATGCCAAAAGAAGATGACCTTAAGTTGACTGAATAGTGACGAGCAAATGAATCAAGTTTAGACAGACTAACAAACTGGGTATCTGACAAACATATAAAATAAGATGTTATTCTAAGTACAATATTCTTCTCGTGAGGGGTTCTAGACTTGTAGTTACTTCTGTTTGAAATGACTCTGCTGAAATCAGTTTTTAACTACTGATCTCAGGGGTGGAATAAGCAGGAAAGGCTCAACAGATGTGTTCATGCAAATTTATAGCTTCTTTGTCTCAGTCTTAGGCTTTGATTGTGTCAGGCATTTACCTCGAGTTACCTTACAAAACATAAATTAATTCAGTATAGTACATTAAAAGAACAGAAAGAGGGAAACAAAACAACTGGAACACAAGAGCAAAGTTAAATACTGATATTTGGGGATAGGTGATAATTGTCTTTTAAGCCATAATAGGTTGGAACATTTTTGTCATACTAATTTCACCTGAGCACTTAGTCTACACATTTATAAATACAAAGAAAGAGTTCTTACAAACAATATAAAGCACACTACTAATTTTTCATATATAAACTGGCTTCTCCTACTACTAACTCAGAAGCACTTTGCTTACACAGCTGATGAAAGACCTCAAAAACATTTCATTACTCAAAGACAAAACATTAGAGAATATTCAAGGAAAACAGACAATGGTTCAAGGCAGATATGACTATGCAATATTTCAAACATCTATGTGCAAATGATTTATTTCAAAGCTTAAGGTTTTGATCACAGAAATCAGGAGTGAAAGACAAGTTAGAGAAAATGTTTATTTGAGGATATGCTATTTAATTTGGGAAGTTCATTGTAGGGAAACATTCGGGAAATTAATGTAGTCTATCCTGTCCACATCTTGGTCAAGGCTGGTGAAGCTGCTTCAAGGCTGAGTGGAATCTTGATCCGCATCTAAGTATTTTTCTGTGCTTGGACTGAAATAGTTTACTCCAAGTGCTGAGCCCTTTGGGCGGATCTGAAAAGTGCTGCTCATAGCCTGGGGGCTTGTAATCCGCAGCGTGAGGGTCGCCAAGCATCTCTCTCACCTTGGGTGAGGCGTCCTTGTGTAAGTACTGATAGGGCTTTTTGCCACTGTTGTCACGTATGTTGCAGTTGGCACCATAATCACGCACCAGAACACTCAGGACTGATTCGTGGCTGTGAATAGCAGCCATGTGTAGTGGGGTGTAGCCGTCGTAGCTCTTGATGTTAACGTCAACCCCTGGCCCACCTTGCTGTGAAAGAAGAAGGATCTTGCGCACTATTTCACTGTTTCCTTGTTTAGCAGCCCAGTGAAGTACTGTGAAGCCAGAAATGAAGTTTCTCTTCTCTGCCAGCTTGATGTCCTGGAGCAGAAGCTGGCAGATTTGATCCTGCTGTCCTGCAGCACACTTCACAAGCCACTCATGTTCTCTTGGCCCTAGAGGGAAGATGACTGACTGCTTTGTATCCACACCTGGTTTGGTGTCTTTGTTGACCCTTTTCAGGGCTGGTGAAGCAGGTGCCACAGAGTGCCTCTGCTTGGTCCTGGCTGATCTGTACAAGTCATATCCATCAGTCACTTCACTTAGACATGCTGCCACAGTCCTTTCAGTTCGTTCATGGGCCATCTTCAAATCTGCCGGAGCAAGTATCATTACTTCTGGATATATATAGAACACATATTGTATGTACTACATACAGCCTGACAAGAGCCTAAAACCTTGTAATAGACTAATAATGCACTAATACTTCAAGTGGTGTTGCATATTTTAAATGAGAGTTTTAGTCACTGCTGATCAAAGGATAAAAGCATTTTCAATAAGTCAGTTTTTGTCCCTTATTGTAAAGATTATTTAGTTTACTGTTTTTTTATACATGAGATTTAAATTAATCCTTTTAGAAAGGCAAGGCCAAAAAGCAGAAAAAATAATCAAATATCCATACCAACTGTAGGACGTTTTTTCCACTCTATCTTCAATTTTTTTAGATTCCACTTCTGCTTTCCTCTTTTGCTTTTCTTTATTAAGTCTCTCCTGGATTCCACCTCCTTTGTATCAATATATTCATTCTCGATACCTCCAGCACACCAGCTCCAGAAACGCCTCATTGTTCGATCTGTCCTCTTCAGTGTCTTTCCACAGACTGATCTGTAAAGGTGTTCATGGGATTCCACTCATGTGTGACATTATGACACGGGACAGAGGGGGTTCTAAAGTTCCAAGAGTGGAGATGAGTTGTTTTTCTTTGAATTTCCTAATTTAATTGCTGCCATAGCAACAACTGACTATGCAAACAGATATGTCATTAATGCAGCGACTCTAACAGATTCCTCAACCTGGATTGATTAACCATGTATGGCTCACCACCGGAGACTGTGATACATATAACATTCCAAAGTGTACTTAATTCTGAGCAAAATCTAACTAGCCTCATTACTGCTGAACTATGAGGGCCCGTTTAAAGAGAAATCAGGGAAACTGTACTTGCACATACATATGAAACATTTTCACATAAATAGCCTACTATTTACATTTGTGCATAATAATTTAAACTTGCATATACATGCACTTGCACATTCAATCATTGATGCGTAAACACAGAGTTGCACTATGCTTGTGTGTGTATGAGTGTGGCTGCTGTCACAGAACGTTTGCCTCCTGCGAGTCACACGGTTTGGCCTGCCACGTGACTTGGGAGTATATGTTTATGGCCATGCCTGCACACACCTGTACCTCATCTTGTTTGTGTATTTAAACCCTTGTTAGTGCGTACAGTATTGTTGATCATTGTTGGTGTAGCCTGTGGATGTCAAGATTAGTCTCGTTATTGTTAAACGTATTCATGTTCATGTTATATGTGAGTGCCGTTATGTTGTATGTAATAAATGTTCGTCCATGTCGATTGAGTCTGTGCATCCTGCTCCCTGCCCTCGGTACTCAGGCCACCTCGTTACAGCTGCGTGTGTGTAAAACAATTTTCAGGGTGCCGGAAGTCATTTCATTGTAACAGCAAGGCAGATATTTAACATGTTTACAGTGTGCATAATAGACAGAGGAAGACTGTTGAACTATTAATATTAGGACAGTTATGACGTTTGTGTAATACGTAATGCTTTCTATCTATAAAGTAGTGCTTCTCTTAATGACAAATGTAACTGTTTTCCCATATATAATTGTGTGCTTTATATTGTTTGTAAGAACTTTTCTTCTCATTTAGAAATATGTGGACTAAGTGATCAGTTTGTCTTATTATTTAATATGCTCAGTCTCACTATTGTTGGCAGATTTCATCACATTATTACGAATGTGGATACGTTATCTTATAATTATAAGCAGTGTGAGATGTGAAGCTAAGTGAATTACATGTGCAGAATTTCTAACAATACCCTGTTTTGTATAGGCTGGCTAGCTGACCACTTAGTAAAATTAAATGTGATTGCTGAGCTTGTTGTAGGTGAGTCAATTTAATTTGATTTCATTGTGTTTAATTTTTAACTCAGATGCATTAATCTGAATATTTTGTGTTCTACCTGCAAGCAAATGCTGACTTAAGCTGTTTTATAGTTAGCTTGAAATAATTGAGGTTCATCGCTGGGTGCTGTTCATTTTTTAATTTTTTTTTGTATTATTGATCAGGAAAAAAAACTACAATGGATGAGATGGACGTTTTCTATGTATGATATGAAATTTGAGTATATGAGTGAATGTTACTCTGTAAATGTATAAGAATATGTAGATAAGATTATTATGAGATCATTATTTATACTCAAACGACTACACTATATGACAACAGCTTCCTTTAATTTATATATTTTATTATATTGTTATTATGGAAGAAGTTGTAACATTTACTGGGAGGTGCATGGCAGAGCGAGACATACCTCCTGTGGGCTTGCTAGCTGACCCCTCAGTGAAATTAAATGTGGTTGCTGAACTTGTTATAGTGTGGAAAATAAAAGGAAACCCCTTTTATTCACAACCTGGTGTACATCATTGAGTGGGACGGAACACAGAGGTCCCACTAGCTACTATTTTACATTCCCATTCAACCTAATGACATTCTATATAATACAACTCTAGTTTCGAGCTAAATACCTACAATTAGATGATTTATTTCAGATCACATACTTTCAAATAAAACAATAAAGGATTCTGGTACTTATTTTTCTAATGACTGTGAGACATTCTAGATACCACAGCATAAGCAGACGGACAAACCGATTATGGCACATGCTCTTGACCAACACAAACCTGACATGATAATTTACATAGTACTAGTTTCTACTTGAAATGTGTTACAAAGACACCTGTTGTTCTTATTCATTTGCTGCTATTCCGATATGCCTCTACCTTTATTTCCTTGTGTTTGCACTGACTGGGTCTATGAAAGCAGGGAGCAGGCATGTGTGTCTGTCAAGGCCATGTGCGTTTGGAAGCACTCTCAATGTCCGGTTAACTGTAGAGATATTCAAGCCTGGTAAACTGTTGTCAGATATTCAAGCTTCAGTGTTAGACAGCAAACATTCCATTGGCCGAGGTTGTCCTGCAAATTACAAACGTTTAGTTTTAAATGACCTCATATGCAATCACAGCTTTATCAAATGAAAATTGAAAAAGAAAGAAAAAATGATGCATTTGGATAGCAGGTCCACATGTGAAGTACAGACTGCATGGATGAGTAAGTCCAAACTGCTGGCATGCATTTTGCTAAAGGCAGTGCGTGCAGGAAAACTGCTATTAGCACGTCCATCGTTTTTGAGGTGATTAACATTGCTTTTCTAAGACAGACATCTGTTTTGGACATCTTTTACTTTTAAATCCTATAAATGGTGACCGCTCCATATTATGTGCAATTATTTAAATCTGGATCTTAAAAACATTTTCCTTTGTGCAGGTTTTGATTAAGGATTACAGGTACAGCATCATTTTGTCTTGGCTGCTCATCCATCAGATAAAAATGAATAGCCCATCAAATAAATAGCAAATACCCGGTGTTGTGCAGTGAGCCCAGTCAGCCAAACCCTCTTTGTGAAACAGAAAATCTCAAGTTTGTTTCAACTCTAAGCCAACTAACTGAGTTTTCACTAAACCTGCTTTCTGATACAGGCCCCTGGTTGTACATTTTTAAGTGTTCTAAGTGTTCACTGACCTTTTTTGGCCAACAATGTGGATGTTTACTCAATATGCTTACTAACAGACATGATGAGTACAACTGTGAATTTGTGTGTTTTTAATTATTGTTAGACTGTGTTTGTCTATAATTGTGACTTAGCTCATCAGACCACTATAACAGCTTTGGCTAGGCAACAAAGCTGTAAAAGAGTGATGAGAAAACCAGCAAACAGAAGTGAAAGTAGAAGGAAGGGAAACACAAGGAAAGACCAAGGTAGCTTAAATGTTGTATTATACACAAACACGCACAAACGCACACACGCACGCGCACCCGCACACACACACACACACACACACACACACACACATACATACATAATGGAGTAGCATCAGGAATAGAGTTTGTTTTTTGTTTTTTGCTTTTAATACCCAAAAAAGTCAATTTTACTTGATGCCATATAGAACTCATGGCACTGCTGTATATTCTCTCCTGTTCTCATGAATTTGCTAAGGTACTGTAGAGCAAGACCGTTGTGCTTTGTAGGTCATTAGAAGGACGTTGTAATAGTAGGTGTCATCATCATTGAATCTGATGCCCGAGGACATTATCAGCTCTTCACGATTTCAGCCTGTTATCACACAGCTGTAAATGATAGCGATGGCATGATACCAGTTTTTCTGTACCAATCCAATGTCAACATCCTGTGTTTTAATGTCAACCAATATCAATACTGATCTGATATTTTTTCATTAAAAACCTGCAACAGTAAACATGTTGGTGAATGGTTTGTTTTGGACCAAATAATCTTTTTTTTTTTCTTGCCTGATCTCTCTGGTCCCTCCCAAGGTAGTGCTGGGAAGGTCTCATCAATCTCCCCTCTGCTACTGGCCATCTCATCTCTGCTGATGTTCCCTGAGAAGCAGGTTATTCCTACTGAAAATGACATACAGACAAATTTCAAATTAGCCTAGTGTCCTCAAAGTAAGACCTATACTCCTAAATTTCATTGTACAGAATTAGCTAAAGTATAAAATGCATTGCCATTAAAGTATAGGATCACGACAGTGTAAAACATGTCTATATAAATCTGTGTTGAGATAAAGGGAAAAACACAAAGAAAAAAATAAGTCTTTCAAACCGGACGAATAAATGTCCAAAGAGTGAAATTCAGCACCAGGTGAAAGTTATAGCCACCAAAGATTAAACTTTTTTTTTTCAATCAATATACTTTAAACTAAATGGACCTCTACAAAATAACAAACCTCCATATAATAAATTTGTCAGTTAGCTGGTGCATTTGGACCTCACCATGTTTCTCTTGCACAAGCAGGATTTGATCTACTGCACTTGCACATGAACAGCAAAAATATATGAAGATATATTTTTACTAATTAGAGGAACAAAATAATGGAGCTATACATCACTCCCATTAGTCCATGGGCTACCATTAAAGGCTTGACCATTGTGGTCAGATACATGCTCTCTAGACTATATGATGTTTTGGAAACATCTTTTTAGTACTAATATATGGTAAATATGCATTTCATTTCATTTTCAGTTCACTGCAGTTCATTTAAAGTCACTCAGCAATCAGTCCCATGACATAACGGGTCATTAAACATTGTCAGTTTTTTCCAATTTAAGAATGATCATTAGACAAAAAATCTATACATTTAATTTCAAATGATCTGAAGTAAGTAAACAATTGACAATGCCTGTAACAAAAGATTCAAATAATGTTAAAGGTGTTGAACCTTCATGAATCATACTGGTCATACTGGTCAAATCTGATTATACTGGTTGACCAGTGTGGTTATTGCTCATGCTGGTCAACTATCTTGTTCTTATCTTATCTGAAGTGTGATGTTTATAGCTACATGCATACAAAATGTGATTTGAAATAAATAACAATCTAATTGTAGGTATTTTGGATTTTAATCATCATTTTTAAGGCTGCCTACAGCCTAGCATAAATAAATATGCACGAATAGGTCGGTCTTTCATTCTGTATCACGTATATCATAATAAAACCATGGTAACCGAAAAACTTACTTTTCACTTCCAAAAGACTTGGCGCTGATCTCAGAAGTCCATCTCCTCCCCGTGTCCTCTGCAAACAGCCATTCTGTTGTTGTGGCAAACTTCCATTGTGTTGTGACTGGATTTGCAGCACTTCTGAAGTTGCGTAAGTTTTCCTGAATTTGCACTGGGTTGTGTTGTCATTTTGATGAATTTGCTTTGTGTATTTGCGGCACGTTTGTGAAATGTATCACAAGTGTTGTCATTTTGATGAATGTGCTTTATGTATTTACAGCGCGATGGGTCTTCCTGGCAACCGTAGTGGGTGTGGAGCGTGAATCCACCTCCAACTTTGATGTAAATAATTTTTTTTTCTCTCTTGGGCTTTATGTATATTCTTTAGAAAGGCTCTTCTTTTGCCACGTTTTCAATTAAGCGCACATAAAAAAAACACTCACCACATTCTACAACATTTCTTTTGGCCATCGATTAGGAGTGATGTTGGATACTGCCATTCCTGCCATACATACCAGTTTGTTGGAAAACCAAATCAGGTGATTACTGTCGGCCAAACAGCACTAATCTAAATTCTACCAATGCCAAAAGAAGATGACCTTAAGTTGACTGAATAGTGACGAGCAAATGAATCAAGTTTAGACAGACTAACAAACTGGGTATCTGACAAACATATAAAATAAGATGTTATTCTAAGTACAATATTCTTCTCGTGAGGGGTTCTAGACTTGTAGTTACTTCTGTTTGAAATGACTCTGCTGAAATCAGTTTTTAACTACTGATCTCAGGGGTGGAATAAGCAGGAAAGGCTCAACAGATGTGTTCATGCAAATTTATAGCTTCTTTGTCTCAGTCTTAGGCTTTGATTGTGTCAGGCATTTACCTCGAGTTACCTTACAAAACATAAATTAATTCAGTATAGTACATTAAAAGAACAGAAAGAGGGAAACAAAACAACTGGAACACAAGAGCAAAGTTAAATACTGATATTTGGGGATAGGTGATAATTGTCTTTTAAGCCATAATAGGTTGGAACATTTTTGTCATACTAATTTCACCTGAGCACTTAGTCTACACATTTATAAATACAAAGAAAGAGTTCTTACAAACAATATAAAGCACACTACTAATTTTTCATATATAAACTGGCTTCTCCTACTACTAACTCAGAAGCACTTTGCTTACACAGCTGATGAAAGACCTCAAAAACATTTCATTACTCAAAGACAAAACATTAGAGAATATTCAAGGAAAACAGACAATGGTTCAAGGCAGATATGACTATGCAATATTTCAAACATCTATGTGCAAATGATTTATTTCAAAGCTTAAGGTTTTGATCACAGAAATCAGGAGTGAAAGACAAGTTAGAGAAAATGTTTATTTGAGGATATGCTATTTAATTTGGGAAGTTCATTGTAGGGAAACATTCGGGAAATTAATGTAGTCTATCCTGTCCACATCTTGGTCAAGGCTGGTGAAGCTGCTTCAAGGCTGAGTGGAATCTTGATCCGCATCTAAGTATTTTTCTGTGCTTGGACTGAAATAGTTTACTCCAAGTGCTGAGCCCTTTGGGCGGATCTGAAAAGTGCTGCTCATAGCCTGGGGGCTTGTAATCCGCAGCGTGAGGGTCGCCAAGCATCTCTCTCACCTTGGGTGAGGCGTCCTTGTGTAAGTACTGATAGGGCTTTTTGCCACTGTTGTCACGTATGTTGCAGTTGGCACCATAATCACGCACCAGAACACTCAGGACTGATTCGTGGCTGTGAATAGCAGCCATGTGTAGTGGGGTGTAGCCGTCGTAGCTCTTGATGTTAACGTCAACCCCTGGCCCACCTTGCTGTGAAAGAAGAAGGATCTTGCGCACTATTTCACTGTTTCCTTGTTTAGCAGCCCAGTGAAGTACTGTGAAGCCAGAAATGAAGTTTCTCTTCTCTGCCAGCTTGATGTCCTGGAGCAGAAGCTGGCAGATTTGATCCTGCTGTCCTGCAGCACACTTCACAAGCCACTCATGTTCTCTTGGCCCTAGAGGGAAGATGACTGACTGCTTTGTATCCACACCTGGTTTGGTGTCTTTGTTGACCCTTTTCAGGGCTGGTGAAGCAGGTGCCACAGAGTGCCTCTGCTTGGTCCTGGCTGATCTGTACAAGTCATATCCATCAGTCACTTCACTTAGACATGCTGCCACAGTCCTTTCAGTTCGTTCATGGGCCATCTTCAAATCTGCCGGAGCAAGTATCATTACTTCTGGATATATATAGAACACATATTGTATGTACTACATACAGCCTGACAAGAGCCTAAAACCTTGTAATAGACTAATAATGCACTAATACTTCAAGTGGTGTTGCATATTTTAAATGAGAGTTTTAGTCACTGCTGATCAAAGGATAAAAGCATTTTCAATAAGTCAGTTTTTGTCCCTTATTGTAAAGATTATTTAGTTTACTGTTTTTTTATACATGAGATTTAAATTAATCCTTTTAGAAAGGCAAGGCCAAAAAGCAGAAAAAATAATCAAATATCCATACCAACTGTAGGACGTTTTTTCCACTCTATCTTCAATTTTTTTAGATTCCACTTCTGCTTTCCTCTTTTGCTTTTCTTTATTAAGTCTCTCCTGGATTCCACCTCCTTTGTATCAATATATTCATTCTCGATACCTCCAGCACACCAGCTCCAGAAACGCCTCATTGTTCGATCTGTCCTCTTCAGTGTCTTTCCACAGACTGATCTGTAAAGGTGTTCATGGGATTCCACTCATGTGTGACATTATGACACGGGACAGAGGGGGTTCTAAAGTTCCAAGAGTGGAGATGAGTTGTTTTTCTTTGAATTTCCTAATTTAATTGCTGCCATAGCAACAACTGACAATGCAAACAGATATGTCATTAATGCAGCGACTCTAACAGATTCCTCAACCTGGATTGATTAACCATGTATGGCTCACCACCGGAGACTGTGATACATATAACATTCCAAAGTGTACTTAATTCTGAGCAAAATCTAACTAGCCTCATTACTGCTGAACTATGAGGGCCCGTTTAAAGAGAAATCAGGGAAACTGTACTTGCACATACATATGAAACATTTTCACATAAATAGCCTACTATTTACATTTGTGCATAATAATTTAAACTTGCATATACATGCACTTGCACATTCAATCATTGATGCGTAAACACAGAGTTGCACTATGCTTGTGTGTGTATGAGTGTGGCTGCTGTCACAGAACGTTTGCCTCCTGCGAGTCACACGGTTTGGCCTGCCACGTGACTTGGGAGTATATGTTTATGGCCATGCCTGCACACACCTGTACCTCATCTTGTTTGTGTATTTAAACCCTTGTTAGTGCGTACAGTATTGTTGATCATTGTTGGTGTAGCCTGTGGATGTCAAGATTAGTCTCGTTATTGTTAAACGTATTCATGTTCATGTTATATGTGAGTGCCGTTATGTTGTATGTAATAAATGTTCGTCCATGTCGATTGAGTCTGTGCATCCTGCTCCCTGCCCTCGGTACTCAGGCCACCTCGTTACAGCTGCGTGTGTGTAAAACAATTTTCAGGGTGCCGGAAGTCATTTCATTGTAACAGCAAGGCAGATATTTAACATGTTTACAGTGTGCATAATAGACAGAGGAAGACTGTTGAACTATTAATATTAGGACAGTTATGACGTTTGTGTAATACGTAATGCTTTCTATCTATAAAGTAGTGCTTCTCTTAATGACAAATGTAACTGTTTTCCCATATATAATTGTGTGCTTTATATTGTTTGTAAGAACTTTTCTTCTCATTTAGAAATATGTGGACTAAGTGATCAGTTTGTCTTATTATTTAATATGCTCAGTCTCACTATTGTTGGCAGATTTCATCACATTATTACGAATGTGGATACGTTATCTTATAATTATAAGCAGTGTGAGATGTGAAGCTAAGTGAATTACATGTGCAGAATTTCTAACAATACCCTGTTTTGTATAGGCTGGCTAGCTGACCACTTAGTAAAATTAAATGTGATTGCTGAGCTTGTTGTAGGTGAGTCAATTTAATTTGATTTCATTGTGTTTAATTTTTAACTCAGATGCATTAATCTGAATATTTTGTGTTCTACCTGCAAGCAAATGCTGACTTAAGCTGTTTTATAGTTAGCTTGAAATAATTGAGGTTCATCGCTGGGTGCTGTTCATTTTTTAATTTTTTTTTGTATTATTGATCAGGAAAAAAAACTACAATGGATGAGATGGACGTTTTCTATGTATGATATGAAATTTGAGTATATGAGTGAATGTTACTCTGTAAATGTATAAGAATATGTAGATAAGATTATTATGAGATCATTATTTATACTCAAACGACTACACTATATGACAACAGCTTCCTTTAATTTATATATTTTATTATATTGTTATTATGGAAGAAGTTGTAACATTTACTGGGAGGTGCATGGCAGAGCGAGACATACCTCCTGTGGGCTTGCTAGCTGACCCCTCAGTGAAATTAAATGTGGTTGCTGAACTTGTTATAGTGTGGAAAATAAAAGGAAACCCCTTTTATTCACAACCTGGTGTACATCATTGAGTGGGACGGAACACAGAGGTCCCACTAGCTACTATTTTACATTCCCATTCAACCTAATGACATTCTATATAATACAACTCTAGTTTCGAGCTAAATACCTACAATTAGATGATTTATTTCAGATCACATACTTTCAAATAAAACAATAAAGGATTCTGGTACTTATTTTTCTAATGACTGTGAGACATTCTAGATACCACAGCATAAGCAGACGGACAAACCGATTATGGCACATGCTCTTGACCAACACAAACCTGACATGATAATTTACATAGTACTAGTTTCTACTTGAAATGTGTTACAAAGACACCTGTTGTTCTTATTCATTTGCTGCTATTCCGATATGCCTCTACCTTTATTTCCTTGTGTTTGCACTGACTGGGTCTATGAAAGCAGGGAGCAGGCATGTGTGTCTGTCAAGGCCATGTGCGTTTGGAAGCACTCTCAATGTCCGGTTAACTGTAGAGATATTCAAGCCTGGTAAACTGTTGTCAGATATTCAAGCTTCAGTGTTAGACAGCAAACATTCCATTGGCCGAGGTTGTCCTGCAAATTACAAACGTTTAGTTTTAAATGACCTCATATGCAATCACAGCTTTATCAAATGAAAATTGAAAAAGAAAGAAAAAATGATGCATTTGGATAGCAGGTCCACATGTGAAGTACAGACTGCATGGATGAGTAAGTCCAAACTGCTGGCATGCATTTTGCTAAAGGCAGTGCGTGCAGGAAAACTGCTATTAGCACGTCCATCGTTTTTGAGGTGATTAACATTGCTTTTCTAAGACAGACATCTGTTTTGGACATCTTTTACTTTTAAATCCTATAAATGGTGACCGCTCCATATTATGTGCAATTATTTAAATCTGGATCTTAAAAACATTTTCCTTTGTGCAGGTTTTGATTAAGGATTACAGGTACAGCATCATTTTGTCTTGGCTGCTCATCCATCAGATAAAAATGAATAGCCCATCAAATAAATAGCAAATACCCGGTGTTGTGCAGTGAGCCCAGTCAGCCAAACCCTCTTTGTGAAACAGAAAATCTCAAGTTTGTTTCAACTCTAAGCCAACTAACTGAGTTTTCACTAAACCTGCTTTCTGATACAGGCCCCTGGTTGTACATTTTTAAGTGTTCTAAGTGTTCACTGACCTTTTTTGGCCAACAATGTGGATGTTTACTCAATATGCTTACTAACAGACATGATGAGTACAACTGTGAATTTGTGTGTTTTTAATTATTGTTAGACTGTGTTTGTCTATAATTGTGACTTAGCTCATCAGACCACTATAACAGCTTTGGCTAGGCAACAAAGCTGTAAAAGAGTGATGAGAAAACCAGCAAACAGAAGTGAAAGTAGAAGGAAGGGAAACACAAGGAAAGACCAAGGTAGCTTAAATGTTGTATTATACACAAACACGCACAAACGCACACACGCACGCGCACCCGCACACACACACACACACACACACACATACATACATAATGGAGTAGCATCAGGAATAGAGTTTGTTTTTTGTTTTTTGCTTTTAATACCCAAAAAAGTCAATTTTACTTGATGCCATATAGAACTCATGGCACTGCTGTATATTCTCTCCTGTTCTCATGAATTTGCTAAGGTACTGTAGAGCAAGACCGTTGTGCTTTGTAGGTCATTAGAAGGACGTTGTAATAGTAGGTGTCATCATCATTGAATCTGATGCCCGAGGACATTATCAGCTCTTCACGATTTCAGCCTGTTATCACACAGCTGTAAATGATAGCGATGGCATGATACCAGTTTTTCTGTACCAATCCAATGTCAACATCCTGTGTTTTAATGTCAACCAATATCAATACTGATCTGATATTTTTTCATTAAAAACCTGCAACAGTAAACATGTTGGTGAATGGTTTGTTTTGGACCAAATAATCTTTTTTTTTTTCTTGCCTGATCTCTCTGGTCCCTCCCAAGGTAGTGCTGGGAAGGTCTCATCAATCTCCCCTCTGCTACTGGCCATCTCATCTCTGCTGATGTTCCCTGAGAAGCAGGTTATTCCTACTGAAAATGACATACAGACAAATTTCAAATTAGCCTAGTGTCCTCAAAGTAAGACCTATACTCCTAAATTTCATTGTACAGAATTAGCTAAAGTATAAAATGCATTGCCATTAAAGTATAGGATCACGACAGTGTAAAACATGTCTATATAAATCTGTGTTGAGATAAAGGGAAAAACACAAAGAAAAAAATAAGTCTTTCAAACCGGACGAATAAATGTCCAAAGAGTGAAATTCAGCACCAGGTGAAAGTTATAGCCACCAAAGATTAAACTTTTTTTTTTCAATCAATATACTTTAAACTAAATGGACCTCTACAAAATAACAAACCTCCATATAATAAATTTGTCAGTTAGCTGGTGCATTTGGACCTCACCATGTTTCTCTTGCACAAGCAGGATTTGATCTACTGCACTTGCACATGAACAGCAAAAATATATGAAGATATATTTTTACTAATTAAAGGAACAAAATAATGGAGCTATACATCACTCCCATTAGTCCATGGGCTACCATTAAAGGCTTGACCATTGTGGTCAGATACATGCTCTCTAGACTATATGATGTTTTGGAAACATCTTTTTAGTACTAATATATGGTAAATATGCATTTCATTTCATTTTCAGTTCACTGCAGTTCATTTAAAGTCACTCAGCAATCAGTCCCATGACATAACGGGTCATTAAACATTGTCAGTTTTTTCCAATTTAAGAATGATCATTAGACAAAAAATCTATACATTTAATTTCAAATGATCTGAAGTAAGTAAACAATTGACAATGCCTGTAACAAAAGATTCAAATAATGTTAAAGGTGTTGAACCTTCATGAATCATACTGGTCATACTGGTCAAATCTGATTATACTGGTTGACCAGTGTGGTTATTGCTCATGCTGGTCAACTATCTTGTTCTTATCTTATCTGAAGTGTGATGTTTATAGCTACATGCATACAAAATGTGATTTGAAATAAATAACAATCTAATTGTAGGTATTTTGGATTTTAATCATCATTTTTAAGGCTGCCTACAGCCTAGCATAAATAAATATGCACGAATAGGTCGGTCTTTCATTCTGTATCACGTATATCATAATAAAACCATGGTAACCGAAAAACTTACTTTTCACTTCCAAAAGACTTGGCGCTGATCTCAGAAGTCCATCTCCTCCCCGTGTCCTCTGCAAACAGCCATTCTGTTGTTGTGGCAAACTTCCATTGTGTTGTGACTGGATTTGCAGCACTTCTGAAGTTGCGTAAGTTTTCCTGAATTTGCACTGGGTTGTGTTGTCATTTTGATGAATTTGCTTTGTGTATTTGCGGCACGTTTGTGAAATGTATCACAAGTGTTGTCATTTTGATGAATGTGCTTTATGTATTTACAGCGCGATGGGTCTTCCTGGCAACCGTAGTGGGTGTGGAGCGTGAATCCACCTCCAACTTTGATGTAAATAATTTTTTTTTCTCTCTTGGGCTTTATGTATATTCTTTAGAAAGGCTCTTCTTTTGCCACGTTTTCAATTAAGCGCACATAAAAAAAACACTCACCACATTCTACAACATTTCTTTTGGCCATCGATTAGGAGTGATGTTGGATACTGCCATTCCTGCCATACATACCAGTTTGTTGGAAAACCAAATCAGGTGATTACTGTCGGCCAAACAGCACTAATCTAAATTCTACCAATGCCAAAAGAAGATGACCTTAAGTTGACTGAATAGTGACGAGCAAATGAATCAAGTTTAGACAGACTAACAAACTGGGTATCTGACAAACATATAAAATAAGATGTTATTCTAAGTACAATATTCTTCTCGTGAGGGGTTCTAGACTTGTAGTTACTTCTGTTTGAAATGACTCTGCTGAAATCAGTTTTTAACTACTGATCTCAGGGGTGGAATAAGCAGGAAAGGCTCAACAGATGTGTTCATGCAAATTTATAGCTTCTTTGTCTCAGTCTTAGGCTTTGATTGTGTCAGGCATTTACCTCGAGTTACCTTACAAAACATAAATTAATTCAGTATAGTACATTAAAAGAACAGAAAGAGGGAAACAAAACAACTGGAACACAAGAGCAAAGTTAAATACTGATATTTGGGGATAGGTGATAATTGTCTTTTAAGCCATAATAGGTTGGAACATTTTTGTCATACTAATTTCACCTGAGCACTTAGTCTACACATTTATAAATACAAAGAAAGAGTTCTTACAAACAATATAAAGCACACTACTAATTTTTCATATATAAACTGGCTTCTCCTACTACTAACTCAGAAGCACTTTGCTTACACAGCTGATGAAAGACCTCAAAAACATTTCATTACTCAAAGACAAAACATTAGAGAATATTCAAGGAAAACAGACAATGGTTCAAGGCAGATATGACTATGCAATATTTCAAACATCTATGTGCAAATGATTTATTTCAAAGCTTAAGGTTTTGATCACAGAAATCAGGAGTGAAAGACAAGTTAGAGAAAATGTTTATTTGAGGATATGCTATTTAATTTGGGAAGTTCATTGTAGGGAAACATTCGGGAAATTAATGTAGTCTATCCTGTCCACATCTTGGTCAAGGCTGGTGAAGCTGCTTCAAGGCTGAGTGGAATCTTGATCCGCATCTAAGTATTTTTCTGTGCTTGGACTGAAATAGTTTACTCCAAGTGCTGAGCCCTTTGGGCGGATCTGAAAAGTGCTGCTCATAGCCTGGGGGCTTGTAATCCGCAGCGTGAGGGTCGCCAAGCATCTCTCTCACCTTGGGTGAGGCGTCCTTGTGTAAGTACTGATAGGGCTTTTTGCCACTGTTGTCACGTATGTTGCAGTTGGCACCATAATCACGCACCAGAACACTCAGGACTGATTCGTGGCTGTGAATAGCAGCCATGTGTAGTGGGGTGTAGCCGTCGTAGCTCTTGATGTTAACGTCAACCCCTGGCCCACCTTGCTGTGAAAGAAGAAGGATCTTGCGCACTATTTCACTGTTTCCTTGTTTAGCAGCCCAGTGAAGTACTGTGAAGCCAGAAATGAAGTTTCTCTTCTCTGCCAGCTTGATGTCCTGGAGCAGAAGCTGGCAGATTTGATCCTGCTGTCCTGCAGCACACTTCACAAGCCACTCATGTTCTCTTGGCCCTAGAGGGAAGATGACTGACTGCTTTGTATCCACACCTGGTTTGGTGTCTTTGTTGACCCTTTTCAGGGCTGGTGAAGCAGGTGCCACAGAGTGCCTCTGCTTGGTCCTGGCTGATCTGTACAAGTCATATCCATCAGTCACTTCACTTAGACATGCTGCCACAGTCCTTTCAGTTCGTTCATGGGCCATCTTCAAATCTGCCGGAGCAAGTATCATTACTTCTGGATATATATAGAACACATATTGTATGTACTACATACAGCCTGACAAGAGCCTAAAACCTTGTAATAGACTAATAATGCACTAATACTTCAAGTGGTGTTGCATATTTTAAATGAGAGTTTTAGTCACTGCTGATCAAAGGATAAAAGCATTTTCAATAAGTCAGTTTTTGTCCCTTATTGTAAAGATTATTTAGTTTACTGTTTTTTTATACATGAGATTTAAATTAATCCTTTTAGAAAGGCAAGGCCAAAAAGCAGAAAAAATAATCAAATATCCATACCAACTGTAGGACGTTTTTTCCACTCTATCTTCAATTTTTTTAGATTCCACTTCTGCTTTCCTCTTTTGCTTTTCTTTATTAAGTCTCTCCTGGATTCCACCTCCTTTGTATCAATATATTCATTCTCGATACCTCCAGCACACCAGCTCCAGAAACGCCTCATTGTTCGATCTGTCCTCTTCAGTGTCTTTCCACAGACTGATCTGTAAAGGTGTTCATGGGATTCCACTCATGTGTGACATTATGACACGGGACAGAGGGGGTTCTAAAGTTCCAAGAGTGGAGATGAGTTGTTTTTCTTTGAATTTCCTAATTTAATTGCTGCCATAGCAACAACTGACAATGCAAACAGATATGTCATTAATGCAGCGACTCTAACAGATTCCTCAACCTGGATTGATTAACCATGTATGGCTCACCACCGGAGACTGTGATACATATAACATTCCAAAGTGTACTTAATTCTGAGCAAAATCTAACTAGCCTCATTACTGCTGAACTATGAGGGCCCGTTTAAAGAGAAATCAGGGAAACTGTACTTGCACATACATATGAAACATTTTCACATAAATAGCCTACTATTTACATTTGTGCATAATAATTTAAACTTGCATATACATGCACTTGCACATTCAATCATTGATGCGTAAACACAGAGTTGCACTATGCTTGTGTGTGTATGAGTGTGGCTGCTGTCACAGAACGTTTGCCTCCTGCGAGTCACACGGTTTGGCCTGCCACGTGACTTGGGAGTATATGTTTATGGCCATGCCTGCACACACCTGTACCTCATCTTGTTTGTGTATTTAAACCCTTGTTAGTGCGTACAGTATTGTTGATCATTGTTGGTGTAGCCTGTGGATGTCAAGATTAGTCTCGTTATTGTTAAACGTATTCATGTTCATGTTATATGTGAGTGCCGTTATGTTGTATGTAATAAATGTTCGTCCATGTCGATTGAGTCTGTGCATCCTGCTCCCTGCCCTCGGTACTCAGGCCACCTCGTTACAGCTGCGTGTGTGTAAAACAATTTTCAGGGTGCCGGAAGTCATTTCATTGTAACAGCAAGGCAGATATTTAACATGTTTACAGTGTGCATAATAGACAGAGGAAGACTGTTGAACTATTAATATTAGGACAGTTATGACGTTTGTGTAATACGTAATGCTTTCTATCTATAAAGTAGTGCTTCTCTTAATGACAAATGTAACTGTTTTCCCATATATAATTGTGTGCTTTATATTGTTTGTAAGAACTTTTCTTCTCATTTAGAAATATGTGGACTAAGTGATCAGTTTGTCTTATTATTTAATATGCTCAGTCTCACTATTGTTGGCAGATTTCATCACATTATTACGAATGTGGATACGTTATCTTATAATTATAAGCAGTGTGAGATGTGAAGCTAAGTGAATTACATGTGCAGAATTTCTAACAATACCCTGTTTTGTATAGGCTGGCTAGCTGACCACTTAGTAAAATTAAATGTGATTGCTGAGCTTGTTGTAGGTGAGTCAATTTAATTTGATTTCATTGTGTTTAATTTTTAACTCAGATGCATTAATCTGAATATTTTGTGTTCTACCTGCAAGCAAATGCTGACTTAAGCTGTTTTATAGTTAGCTTGAAATAATTGAGGTTCATCGCTGGGTGCTGTTCATTTTTTAATTTTTTTTTGTATTATTGATCAGGAAAAAAAACTACAATGGATGAGATGGACGTTTTCTATGTATGATATGAAATTTGAGTATATGAGTGAATGTTACTCTGTAAATGTATAAGAATATGTAGATAAGATTATTATGAGATCATTATTTATACTCAAACGACTACACTATATGACAACAGCTTCCTTTAATTTATATATTTTATTATATTGTTATTATGGAAGAAGTTGTAACATTTACTGGGAGGTGCATGGCAGAGCGAGACATACCTCCTGTGGGCTTGCTAGCTGACCCCTCAGTGAAATTAAATGTGGTTGCTGAACTTGTTATAGTGTGGAAAATAAAAGGAAACCCCTTTTATTCACAACCTGGTGTACATCATTGAGTGGGACGGAACACAGAGGTCCCACTAGCTACTATTTTACATTCCCATTCAACCTAATGACATTCTATATAATACAACTCTAGTTTCGAGCTAAATACCTACAATTAGATGATTTATTTCAGATCACATACTTTCAAATAAAACAATAAAGGATTCTGGTACTTATTTTTCTAATGACTGTGAGACATTCTAGATACCACAGCATAAGCAGACGGACAAACCGATTATGGCACATGCTCTTGACCAACACAAACCTGACATGATAATTTACATAGTACTAGTTTCTACTTGAAATGTGTTACAAAGACACCTGTTGTTCTTATTCATTTGCTGCTATTCCGATATGCCTCTACCTTTATTTCCTTGTGTTTGCACTGACTGGGTCTATGAAAGCAGGGAGCAGGCATGTGTGTCTGTCAAGGCCATGTGCGTTTGGACGCACTCTCAATGTCCGGTTAACTGTAGAGATATTCAAGCCTGGTAAACTGTTGTCAGATATTCAAGCTTCAGTGTTAGACAGCAAACATTCCATTGGCCGAGGTTGTCCTGCAAATTACAAACGTTTAGTTTTAAATGACCTCATATGCAATCACAGCTTTATCAAATGAAAATTGAAAAAGAAAGAAAAAATGATGCATTTGGATAGCAGGTCCACATGTGAAGTACAGACTGCATGGATGAGTAAGTCCAAACTGCTGGCATGCATTTTGCTAAAGGCAGTGCGTGCAGGAAAACTGCTATTAGCACGTCCATCGTTTTTGAGGTGATTAACATTGCTTTTCTAAGACAGACATCTGTTTTGGACATCTTTTACTTTTAAATCCTATAAATGGTGACCGCTCCATATTATGTGCAATTATTTAAATCTGGATCTTAAAAACATTTTCCTTTGTGCAGGTTTTGATTAAGGATTACAGGTACAGCATCATTTTGTCTTGGCTGCTCATCCATCAGATAAAAATGAATAGCCCATCAAATAAATAGCAAATACCCGGTGTTGTGCAGTGAGCCCAGTCAGCCAAACCCTCTTTGTGAAACAGAAAATCTCAAGTTTGTTTCAACTCTAAGCCAACTAACTGAGTTTTCACTAAACCTGCTTTCTGATACAGGCCCCTGGTTGTACATTTTTAAGTGTTCTAAGTGTTCACTGACCTTTTTTGGCCAACAATGTGGATGTTTACTCAATATGCTTACTAACAGACATGATGAGTACAACTGTGAATTTGTGTGTTTTTAATTATTGTTAGACTGTGTTTGTCTATAATTGTGACTTAGCTCATCAGACCACTATAACAGCTTTGGCTAGGCAACAAAGCTGTAAAAGAGTGATGAGAAAACCAGCAAACAGAAGTGAAAGTAGAAGGAAGGGAAACACAAGGAAAGACCAAGGTAGCTTAAATGTTGTATTATACACAAACACGCACAAACGCACACACGCACGCGCACCCGCACACACACACACACACACACACACACACACACACACACACATACATACATAATGGAGTAGCATCAGGAATAGAGTTTGTTTTTTGTTTTTTGCTTTTAATACCCAAAAAAGTCAATTTTACTTGATGCCATATAGAACTCATGGCACTGCTGTATATTCTCTCCTGTTCTCATGAATTTGCTAAGGTACTGTAGAGCAAGACCGTTGTGCTTTGTAGGTCATTAGAAGGACGTTGTAATAGTAGGTGTCATCATCATTGAATCTGATGCCCGAGGACATTATCAGCTCTTCACGATTTCAGCCTGTTATCACACAGCTGTAAATGATAGCGATGGCATGATACCAGTTTTTCTGTACCAATCCAATGTCAACATCCTGTGTTTTAATGTCAACCAATATCAATACTGATCTGATATTTTTTCATTAAAAACCTGCAACAGTAAACATGTTGGTGAATGGTTTGTTTTGGACCAAATAATCTTTTTTTTTTTCTTGCCTGATCTCTCTGGTCCCTCCCAAGGTAGTGCTGGGAAGGTCTCATCAATCTCCCCTCTGCTACTGGCCATCTCATCTCTGCTGATGTTCCCTGAGAAGCAGGTTATTCCTACTGAAAATGACATACAGACAAATTTCAAATTAGCCTAGTGTCCTCAAAGTAAGACCTATACTCCTAAATTTCATTGTACAGAATTAGCTAAAGTATAAAATGCATTGCCATTAAAGTATAGGATCACGACAGTGTAAAACATGTCTATATAAATCTGTGTTGAGATAAAGGGAAAAACACAAAGAAAAAAATAAGTCTTTCAAACCGGACGAATAAATGTCCAAAGAGTGAAATTCAGCACCAGGTGAAAGTTATAGCCACCAAAGATTAAACTTTTTTTTTTCAATCAATATACTTTAAACTAAATGGACCTCTACAAAATAACAAACCTCCATATAATAAATTTGTCAGTTAGCTGGTGCATTTGGACCTCACCATGTTTCTCTTGCACAAGCAGGATTTGATCTACTGCACTTGCACATGAACAGCAAAAATATATGAAGATATATTTTTACTAATTAGAGGAACAAAATAATGGAGCTATACATCACTCCCATTAGTCCATGGGCTACCATTAAAGGCTTGACCATTGTGGTCAGATACATGCTCTCTAGACTATATGATGTTTTGGAAACATCTTTTTAGTACTAATATATGGTAAATATGCATTTCATTTCATTTTCAGTTCACTGCAGTTCATTTAAAGTCACTCAGCAATCAGTCCCATGACATAACGGGTCATTAAACATTGTCAGTTTTTTCCAATTTAAGAATGATCATTAGACAAAAAATCTATACATTTAATTTCAAATGATCTGAAGTAAGTAAACAATTGACAATGCCTGTAACAAAAGATTCAAATAATGTTAAAGGTGTTGAACCTTCATGAATCATACTGGTCATACTGGTCAAATCTGATTATACTGGTTGACCAGTGTGGTTATTGCTCATGCTGGTCAACTATCTTGTTCTTATCTTATCTGAAGTGTGATGTTTATAGCTACATGCATACAAAATGTGATTTGAAATAAATAACAATCTAATTGTAGGTATTTTGGATTTTAATCATCATTTTTAAGGCTGCCTACAGCCTAGCATAAATAAATATGCACGAATAGGTCGGTCTTTCATTCTGTATCACGTATATCATAATAAAACCATGGTAACCGAAAAACTTACTTTTCACTTCCAAAAGACTTGGCGCTGATCTCAGAAGTCCATCTCCTCCCCGTGTCCTCTGCAAACAGCCATTCTGTTGTTGTGGCAAACTTCCATTGTGTTGTGACTGGATTTGCAGCACTTCTGAAGTTGCGTAAGTTTTCCTGAATTTGCACTGGGTTGTGTTGTCATTTTGATGAATTTGCTTTGTGTATTTGCGGCACGTTTGTGAAATGTATCACAAGTGTTGTCATTTTGATGAATGTGCTTTATGTATTTACAGCGCGATGGGTCTTCCTGGCAACCGTAGTGGGTGTGGAGCGTGAATCCACCTCCAACTTTGATGTAAATAATTTTTTTTTCTCTCTTGGGCTTTATGTATATTCTTTAGAAAGGCTCTTCTTTTGCCACGTTTTCAATTAAGCGCACATAAAAAAAACACTCACCACATTCTACAACATTTCTTTTGGCCATCGATTAGGAGTGATGTTGGATACTGCCATTCCTGCCATACATACCAGTTTGTTGGAAAACCAAATCAGGTGATTACTGTCGGCCAAACAGCACTAATCTAAATTCTACCAATGCCAAAAGAAGATGACCTTAAGTTGACTGAATAGTGACGAGCAAATGAATCAAGTTTAGACAGACTAACAAACTGGGTATCTGACAAACATATAAAATAAGATGTTATTCTAAGTACAATATTCTTCTCGTGAGGGGTTCTAGACTTGTAGTTACTTCTGTTTGAAATGACTCTGCTGAAATCAGTTTTTAACTACTGATCTCAGGGGTGGAATAAGCAGGAAAGGCTCAACAGATGTGTTCATGCAAATTTATAGCTTCTTTGTCTCAGTCTTAGGCTTTGATTGTGTCAGGCATTTACCTCGAGTTACCTTACAAAACATAAATTAATTCAGTATAGTACATTAAAAGAACAGAAAGAGGGAAACAAAACAACTGGAACACAAGAGCAAAGTTAAATACTGATATTTGGGGATAGGTGATAATTGTCTTTTAAGCCATAATAGGTTGGAACATTTTTGTCATACTAATTTCACCTGAGCACTTAGTCTACACATTTATAAATACAAAGAAAGAGTTCTTACAAACAATATAAAGCACACTACTAATTTTTCATATATAAACTGGCTTCTCCTACTACTAACTCAGAAGCACTTTGCTTACACAGCTGATGAAAGACCTCAAAAACATTTCATTACTCAAAGACAAAACATTAGAGAATATTCAAGGAAAACAGACAATGGTTCAAGGCAGATATGACTATGCAATATTTCAAACATCTATGTGCAAATGATTTATTTCAAAGCTTAAGGTTTTGATCACAGAAATCAGGAGTGAAAGACAAGTTAGAGAAAATGTTTATTTGAGGATATGCTATTTAATTTGGGAAGTTCATTGTAGGGAAACATTCGGGAAATTAATGTAGTCTATCCTGTCCACATCTTGGTCAAGGCTGGTGAAGCTGCTTCAAGGCTGAGTGGAATCTTGATCCGCATCTAAGTATTTTTCTGTGCTTGGACTGAAATAGTTTACTCCAAGTGCTGAGCCCTTTGGGCGGATCTGAAAAGTGCTGCTCATAGCCTGGGGGCTTGTAATCCGCAGCGTGAGGGTCGCCAAGCATCTCTCTCACCTTGGGTGAGGCGTCCTTGTGTAAGTACTGATAGGGCTTTTTGCCACTGTTGTCACGTATGTTGCAGTTGGCACCATAATCACGCACCAGAACACTCAGGACTGATTCGTGGCTGTGAATAGCAGCCATGTGTAGTGGGGTGTAGCCGTCGTAGCTCTTGATGTTAACGTCAACCCCTGGCCCACCTTGCTGTGAAAGAAGAAGGATCTTGCGCACTATTTCACTGTTTCCTTGTTTAGCAGCCCAGTGAAGTACTGTGAAGCCAGAAATGAAGTTTCTCTTCTCTGCCAGCTTGATGTCCTGGAGCAGAAGCTGGCAGATTTGATCCTGCTGTCCTGCAGCACACTTCACAAGCCACTCATGTTCTCTTGGCCCTAGAGGGAAGATGACTGACTGCTTTGTATCCACACCTGGTTTGGTGTCTTTGTTGACCCTTTTCAGGGCTGGTGAAGCAGGTGCCACAGAGTGCCTCTGCTTGGTCCTGGCTGATCTGTACAAGTCATATCCATCAGTCACTTCACTTAGACATGCTGCCACAGTCCTTTCAGTTCGTTCATGGGCCATCTTCAAATCTGCCGGAGCAAGTATCATTACTTCTGGATATATATAGAACACATATTGTATGTACTACATACAGCCTGACAAGAGCCTAAAACCTTGTAATAGACTAATAATGCACTAATACTTCAAGTGGTGTTGCATATTTTAAATGAGAGTTTTAGTCACTGCTGATCAAAGGATAAAAGCATTTTCAATAAGTCAGTTTTTGTCCCTTATTGTAAAGATTATTTAGTTTACTGTTTTTTTATACATGAGATTTAAATTAATCCTTTTAGAAAGGCAAGGCCAAAAAGCAGAAAAAATAATCAAATATCCATACCAACTGTAGGACGTTTTTTCCACTCTATCTTCAATTTTTTTAGATTCCACTTCTGCTTTCCTCTTTTGCTTTTCTTTATTAAGTCTCTCCTGGATTCCACCTCCTTTGTATCAATATATTCATTCTCGATACCTCCAGCACACCAGCTCCAGAAACGCCTCATTGTTCGATCTGTCCTCTTCAGTGTCTTTCCACAGACTGATCTGTAAAGGTGTTCATGGGATTCCACTCATGTGTGACATTATGACACGGGACAGAGGGGGTTCTAAAGTTCCAAGAGTGGAGATGAGTTGTTTTTCTTTGAATTTCCTAATTTAATTGCTGCCATAGCAACAACTGACAATGCAAACAGATATGTCATTAATGCAGCGACTCTAACAGATTCCTCAACCTGGATTGATTAACCATGTATGGCTCACCACCGGAGACTGTGATACATATAACATTCCAAAGTGTACTTAATTCTGAGCAAAATCTAACTAGCCTCATTACTGCTGAACTATGAGGGCCCGTTTAAAGAGAAATCAGGGAAACTGTACTTGCACATACATATGAAACATTTTCACATAAATAGCCTACTATTTACATTTGTGCATAATAATTTAAACTTGCATATACATGCACTTGCACATTCAATCATTGATGCGTAAACACAGAGTTGCACTATGCTTGTGTGTGTATGAGTGTGGCTGCTGTCACAGAACGTTTGCCTCCTGCGAGTCACACGGTTTGGCCTGCCACGTGACTTGGGAGTATATGTTTATGGCCATGCCTGCACACACCTGTACCTCATCTTGTTTGTGTATTTAAACCCTTGTTAGTGCGTACAGTATTGTTGATCATTGTTGGTGTAGCCTGTGGATGTCAAGATTAGTCTCGTTATTGTTAAACGTATTCATGTTCATGTTATATGTGAGTGCCGTTATGTTGTATGTAATAAATGTTCGTCCATGTCGATTGAGTCTGTGCATCCTGCTCCCTGCCCTCGGTACTCAGGCCACCTCGTTACAGCTGCGTGTGTGTAAAACAATTTTCAGGGTGCCGGAAGTCATTTCATTGTAACAGCAAGGCAGATATTTAACATGTTTACAGTGTGCATAATAGACAGAGGAAGACTGTTGAACTATTAATATTAGGACAGTTATGACGTTTGTGTAATACGTAATGCTTTCTATCTATAAAGTAGTGCTTCTCTTAATGACAAATGTAACTGTTTTCCCATATATAATTGTGTGCTTTATATTGTTTGTAAGAACTTTTCTTCTCATTTAGAAATATGTGGACTAAGTGATCAGTTTGTCTTATTATTTAATATGCTCAGTCTCACTATTGTTGGCAGATTTCATCACATTATTACGAATGTGGATACGTTATCTTATAATTATAAGCAGTGTGAGATGTGAAGCTAAGTGAATTACATGTGCAGAATTTCTAACAATACCCTGTTTTGTATAGGCTGGCTAGCTGACCACTTAGTAAAATTAAATGTGATTGCTGAGCTTGTTGTAGGTGAGTCAATTTAATTTGATTTCATTGTGTTTAATTTTTAACTCAGATGCATTAATCTGAATATTTTGTGTTCTACCTGCAAGCAAATGCTGACTTAAGCTGTTTTATAGTTAGCTTGAAATAATTGAGGTTCATCGCTGGGTGCTGTTCATTTTTTAATTTTTTTTTGTATTATTGATCAGGAAAAAAAACTACAATGGATGAGATGGACGTTTTCTATGTATGATATGAAATTTGAGTATATGAGTGAATGTTACTCTGTAAATGTATAAGAATATGTAGATAAGATTATTATGAGATCATTATTTATACTCAAACGACTACACTATATGACAACAGCTTCCTTTAATTTATATATTTTATTATATTGTTATTATGGAAGAAGTTGTAACATTTACTGGGAGGTGCATGGCAGAGCGAGACATACCTCCTGTGGGCTTGCTAGCTGACCCCTCAGTGAAATTAAATGTGGTTGCTGAACTTGTTATAGTGTGGAAAATAAAAGGAAACCCCTTTTATTCACAACCTGGTGTACATCATTGAGTGGGACGGAACACAGAGGTCCCACTAGCTACTATTTTACATTCCCATTCAACCTAATGACATTCTATATAATACAACTCTAGTTTCGAGCTAAATACCTACAATTAGATGATTTATTTCAGATCACATACTTTCAAATAAAACAATAAAGGATTCTGGTACTTATTTTTCTAATGACTGTGAGACATTCTAGATACCACAGCATAAGCAGACGGACAAACCGATTATGGCACATGCTCTTGACCAACACAAACCTGACATGATAATTTACATAGTACTAGTTTCTACTTGAAATGTGTTACAAAGACACCTGTTGTTCTTATTCATTTGCTGCTATTCCGATATGCCTCTACCTTTATTTCCTTGTGTTTGCACTGACTGGGTCTATGAAAGCAGGGAGCAGGCATGTGTGTCTGTCAAGGCCATGTGCGTTTGGACGCACTCTCAATGTCCGGTTAACTGTAGAGATATTCAAGCCTGGTAAACTGTTGTCAGATATTCAAGCTTCAGTGTTAGACAGCAAACATTCCATTGGCCGAGGTTGTCCTGCAAATTACAAACGTTTAGTTTTAAATGACCTCATATGCAATCACAGCTTTATCAAATGAAAATTGAAAAAGAAAGAAAAAATGATGCATTTGGATAGCAGGTCCACATGTGAAGTACAGACTGCATGGATGAGTAAGTCCAAACTGCTGGCATGCATTTTGCTAAAGGCAGTGCGTGCAGGAAAACTGCTATTAGCACGTCCATCGTTTTTGAGGTGATTAACATTGCTTTTCTAAGACAGACATCTGTTTTGGACATCTTTTACTTTTAAATCCTATAAATGGTGACCGCTCCATATTATGTGCAATTATTTAAATCTGGATCTTAAAAACATTTTCCTTTGTGCAGGTTTTGATTAAGGATTACAGGTACAGCATCATTTTGTCTTGGCTGCTCATCCATCAGATAAAAATGAATAGCCCATCAAATAAATAGCAAATACCCGGTGTTGTGCAGTGAGCCCAGTCAGCCAAACCCTCTTTGTGAAACAGAAAATCTCAAGTTTGTTTCAACTCTAAGCCAACTAACTGAGTTTTCACTAAACCTGCTTTCTGATACAGGCCCCTGGTTGTACATTTTTAAGTGTTCTAAGTGTTCACTGACCTTTTTTGGCCAACAATGTGGATGTTTACTCAATATGCTTACTAACAGACATGATGAGTACAACTGTGAATTTGTGTGTTTTTAATTATTGTTAGACTGTGTTTGTCTATAATTGTGACTTAGCTCATCAGACCACTATAACAGCTTTGGCTAGGCAACAAAGCTGTAAAAGAGTGATGAGAAAACCAGCAAACAGAAGTGAAAGTAGAAGGAAGGGAAACACAAGGAAAGACCAAGGTAGCTTAAATGTTGTATTATACACAAACACGCACAAACGCACACACGCACGCGCACCCGCACACACACACACACACACACACACACACACATACATACATAATGGAGTAGCATCAGGAATAGAGTTTGTTTTTTGTTTTTTGCTTTTAATACCCAAAAAAGTCAATTTTACTTGATGCCATATAGAACTCATGGCACTGCTGTATATTCTCTCCTGTTCTCATGAATTTGCTAAGGTACTGTAGAGCAAGACCGTTGTGCTTTGTAGGTCATTAGAAGGACGTTGTAATAGTAGGTGTCATCATCATTGAATCTGATGCCCGAGGACATTATCAGCTCTTCACGATTTCAGCCTGTTATCACACAGCTGTAAATGATAGCGATGGCATGATACCAGTTTTTCTGTACCAATCCAATGTCAACATCCTGTGTTTTAATGTCAACCAATATCAATACTGATCTGATATTTTTTCATTAAAAACCTGCAACAGTAAACATGTTGGTGAATGGTTTGTTTTGGACCAAATAATCTTTTTTTTTTTCTTGCCTGATCTCTCTGGTCCCTCCCAAGGTAGTGCTGGGAAGGTCTCATCAATCTCCCCTCTGCTACTGGCCATCTCATCTCTGCTGATGTTCCCTGAGAAGCAGGTTATTCCTACTGAAAATGACATACAGACAAATTTCAAATTAGCCTAGTGTCCTCAAAGTAAGACCTATACTCCTAAATTTCATTGTACAGAATTAGCTAAAGTATAAAATGCATTGCCATTAAAGTATAGGATCACGACAGTGTAAAACATGTCTATATAAATCTGTGTTGAGATAAAGGGAAAAACACAAAGAAAAAAATAAGTCTTTCAAACCGGACGAATAAATGTCCAAAGAGTGAAATTCAGCACCAGGTGAAAGTTATAGCCACCAAAGATTAAACTTTTTTTTTTCAATCAATATACTTTAAACTAAATGGACCTCTACAAAATAACAAACCTCCATATAATAAATTTGTCAGTTAGCTGGTGCATTTGGACCTCACCATGTTTCTCTTGCACAAGCAGGATTTGATCTACTGCACTTGCACATGAACAGCAAAAATATATGAAGATATATTTTTACTAATTAGAGGAACAAAATAATGGAGCTATACATCACTCCCATTAGTCCATGGGCTACCATTAAAGGCTTGACCATTGTGGTCAGATACATGCTCTCTAGACTATATGATGTTTTGGAAACATCTTTTTAGTACTAATATATGGTAAATATGCATTTCATTTCATTTTCAGTTCACTGCAGTTCATTTAAAGTCACTCAGCAATCAGTCCCATGACATAACGGGTCATTAAACATTGTCAGTTTTTTCCAATTTAAGAATGATCATTAGACAAAAAATCTATACATTTAATTTCAAATGATCTGAAGTAAGTAAACAATTGACAATGCCTGTAACAAAAGATTCAAATAATGTTAAAGGTGTTGAACCTTCATGAATCATACTGGTCATACTGGTCAAATCTGATTATACTGGTTGACCAGTGTGGTTATTGCTCATGCTGGTCAACTATCTTGTTCTTATCTTATCTGAAGTGTGATGTTTATAGCTACATGCATACAAAATGTGATTTGAAATAAATAACAATCTAATTGTAGGTATTTTGGATTTTAATCATCATTTTTAAGGCTGCCTACAGCCTAGCATAAATAAATATGCACGAATAGGTCGGTCTTTCATTCTGTATCACGTATATCATAATAAAACCATGGTAACCGAAAAACTTACTTTTCACTTCCAAAAGACTTGGCGCTGATCTCAGAAGTCCATCTCCTCCCCGTGTCCTCTGCAAACAGCCATTCTGTTGTTGTGGCAAACTTCCATTGTGTTGTGACTGGATTTGCAGCACTTCTGAAGTTGCGTAAGTTTTCCTGAATTTGCACTGGGTTGTGTTGTCATTTTGATGAATTTGCTTTGTGTATTTGCGGCACGTTTGTGAAATGTATCACAAGTGTTGTCATTTTGATGAATGTGCTTTATGTATTTACAGCGCGATGGGTCTTCCTGGCAACCGTAGTGGGTGTGGAGCGTGAATCCACCTCCAACTTTGATGTAAATAATTTTTTTTTCTCTCTTGGGCTTTATGTATATTCTTTAGAAAGGCTCTTCTTTTGCCACGTTTTCAATTAAGCGCACATAAAAAAAACACTCACCACATTCTACAACATTTCTTTTGGCCATCGATTAGGAGTGATGTTGGATACTGCCATTCCTGCCATACATACCAGTTTGTTGGAAAACCAAATCAGGTGATTACTGTCGGCCAAACAGCACTAATCTAAATTCTACCAATGCCAAAAGAAGATGACCTTAAGTTGACTGAATAGTGACGAGCAAATGAATCAAGTTTAGACAGACTAACAAACTGGGTATCTGACAAACATATAAAATAAGATGTTATTCTAAGTACAATATTCTTCTCGTGAGGGGTTCTAGACTTGTAGTTACTTCTGTTTGAAATGACTCTGCTGAAATCAGTTTTTAACTACTGATCTCAGGGGTGGAATAAGCAGGAAAGGCTCAACAGATGTGTTCATGCAAATTTATAGCTTCTTTGTCTCAGTCTTAGGCTTTGATTGTGTCAGGCATTTACCTCGAGTTACCTTACAAAACATAAATTAATTCAGTATAGTACATTAAAAGAACAGAAAGAGGGAAACAAAACAACTGGAACACAAGAGCAAAGTTAAATACTGATATTTGGGGATAGGTGATAATTGTCTTTTAAGCCATAATAGGTTGGAACATTTTTGTCATACTAATTTCACCTGAGCACTTAGTCTACACATTTATAAATACAAAGAAAGAGTTCTTACAAACAATATAAAGCACACTACTAATTTTTCATATATAAACTGGCTTCTCCTACTACTAACTCAGAAGCACTTTGCTTACACAGCTGATGAAAGACCTCAAAAACATTTCATTACTCAAAGACAAAACATTAGAGAATATTCAAGGAAAACAGACAATGGTTCAAGGCAGATATGACTATGCAATATTTCAAACATCTATGTGCAAATGATTTATTTCAAAGCTTAAGGTTTTGATCACAGAAATCAGGAGTGAAAGACAAGTTAGAGAAAATGTTTATTTGAGGATATGCTATTTAATTTGGGAAGTTCATTGTAGGGAAACATTCGGGAAATTAATGTAGTCTATCCTGTCCACATCTTGGTCAAGGCTGGTGAAGCTGCTTCAAGGCTGAGTGGAATCTTGATCCGCATCTAAGTATTTTTCTGTGCTTGGACTGAAATAGTTTACTCCAAGTGCTGAGCCCTTTGGGCGGATCTGAAAAGTGCTGCTCATAGCCTGGGGGCTTGTAATCCGCAGCGTGAGGGTCGCCAAGCATCTCTCTCACCTTGGGTGAGGCGTCCTTGTGTAAGTACTGATAGGGCTTTTTGCCACTGTTGTCACGTATGTTGCAGTTGGCACCATAATCACGCACCAGAACACTCAGGACTGATTCGTGGCTGTGAATAGCAGCCATGTGTAGTGGGGTGTAGCCGTCGTAGCTCTTGATGTTAACGTCAACCCCTGGCCCACCTTGCTGTGAAAGAAGAAGGATCTTGCGCACTATTTCACTGTTTCCTTGTTTAGCAGCCCAGTGAAGTACTGTGAAGCCAGAAATGAAGTTTCTCTTCTCTGCCAGCTTGATGTCCTGGAGCAGAAGCTGGCAGATTTGATCCTGCTGTCCTGCAGCACACTTCACAAGCCACTCATGTTCTCTTGGCCCTAGAGGGAAGATGACTGACTGCTTTGTATCCACACCTGGTTTGGTGTCTTTGTTGACCCTTTTCAGGGCTGGTGAAGCAGGTGCCACAGAGTGCCTCTGCTTGGTCCTGGCTGATCTGTACAAGTCATATCCATCAGTCACTTCACTTAGACATGCTGCCACAGTCCTTTCAGTTCGTTCATGGGCCATCTTCAAATCTGCCGGAGCAAGTATCATTACTTCTGGATATATATAGAACACATATTGTATGTACTACATACAGCCTGACAAGAGCCTAAAACCTTGTAATAGACTAATAATGCACTAATACTTCAAGTGGTGTTGCATATTTTAAATGAGAGTTTTAGTCACTGCTGATCAAAGGATAAAAGCATTTTCAATAAGTCAGTTTTTGTCCCTTATTGTAAAGATTATTTAGTTTACTGTTTTTTTATACATGAGATTTAAATTAATCCTTTTAGAAAGGCAAGGCCAAAAAGCAGAAAAAATAATCAAATATCCATACCAACTGTAGGACGTTTTTTCCACTCTATCTTCAATTTTTTTAGATTCCACTTCTGCTTTCCTCTTTTGCTTTTCTTTATTAAGTCTCTCCTGGATTCCACCTCCTTTGTATCAATATATTCATTCTCGATACCTCCAGCACACCAGCTCCAGAAACGCCTCATTGTTCGATCTGTCCTCTTCAGTGTCTTTCCACAGACTGATCTGTAAAGGTGTTCATGGGATTCCACTCATGTGTGACATTATGACACGGGACAGAGGGGGTTCTAAAGTTCCAAGAGTGGAGATGAGTTGTTTTTCTTTGAATTTCCTAATTTAATTGCTGCCATAGCAACAACTGACAATGCAAACAGATATGTCATTAATGCAGCGACTCTAACAGATTCCTCAACCTGGATTGATTAACCATGTATGGCTCACCACCGGAGACTGTGATACATATAACATTCCAAAGTGTACTTAATTCTGAGCAAAATCTAACTAGCCTCATTACTGCTGAACTATGAGGGCCCGTTTAAAGAGAAATCAGGGAAACTGTACTTGCACATACATATGAAACATTTTCACATAAATAGCCTACTATTTACATTTGTGCATAATAATTTAAACTTGCATATACATGCACTTGCACATTCAATCATTGATGCGTAAACACAGAGTTGCACTATGCTTGTGTGTGTATGAGTGTGGCTGCTGTCACAGAACGTTTGCCTCCTGCGAGTCACACGGTTTGGCCTGCCACGTGACTTGGGAGTATATGTTTATGGCCATGCCTGCACACACCTGTACCTCATCTTGTTTGTGTATTTAAACCCTTGTTAGTGCGTACAGTATTGTTGATCATTGTTGGTGTAGCCTGTGGATGTCAAGATTAGTCTCGTTATTGTTAAACGTATTCATGTTCATGTTATATGTGAGTGCCGTTATGTTGTATGTAATAAATGTTCGTCCATGTCGATTGAGTCTGTGCATCCTGCTCCCTGCCCTCGGTACTCAGGCCACCTCGTTACAGCTGCGTGTGTGTAAAACAATTTTCAGGGTGCCGGAAGTCATTTCATTGTAACAGCAAGGCAGATATTTAACATGTTTACAGTGTGCATAATAGACAGAGGAAGACTGTTGAACTATTAATATTAGGACAGTTATGACGTTTGTGTAATACGTAATGCTTTCTATCTATAAAGTAGTGCTTCTCTTAATGACAAATGTAACTGTTTTCCCATATATAATTGTGTGCTTTATATTGTTTGTAAGAACTTTTCTTCTCATTTAGAAATATGTGGACTAAGTGATCAGTTTGTCTTATTATTTAATATGCTCAGTCTCACTATTGTTGGCAGATTTCATCACATTATTACGAATGTGGATACGTTATCTTATAATTATAAGCAGTGTGAGATGTGAAGCTAAGTGAATTACATGTGCAGAATTTCTAACAATACCCTGTTTTGTATAGGCTGGCTAGCTGACCACTTAGTAAAATTAAATGTGATTGCTGAGCTTGTTGTAGGTGAGTCAATTTAATTTGATTTCATTGTGTTTAATTTTTAACTCAGATGCATTAATCTGAATATTTTGTGTTCTACCTGCAAGCAAATGCTGACTTAAGCTGTTTTATAGTTAGCTTGAAATAATTGAGGTTCATCGCTGGGTGCTGTTCATTTTTTAATTTTTTTTTGTATTATTGATCAGGAAAAAAAACTACAATGGATGAGATGGACGTTTTCTATGTATGATATGAAATTTGAGTATATGAGTGAATGTTACTCTGTAAATGTATAAGAATATGTAGATAAGATTATTATGAGATCATTATTTATACTCAAACGACTACACTATATGACAACAGCTTCCTTTAATTTATATATTTTATTATATTGTTATTATGGAAGAAGTTGTAACATTTACTGGGAGGTGCATGGCAGAGCGAGACATACCTCCTGTGGGCTTGCTAGCTGACCCCTCAGTGAAATTAAATGTGGTTGCTGAACTTGTTATAGTGTGGAAAATAAAAGGAAACCCCTTTTATTCACAACCTGGTGTACATCATTGAGTGGGACGGAACACAGAGGTCCCACTAGCTACTATTTTACATTCCCATTCAACCTAATGACATTCTATATAATACAACTCTAGTTTCGAGCTAAATACCTACAATTAGATGATTTATTTCAGATCACATACTTTCAAATAAAACAATAAAGGATTCTGGTACTTATTTTTCTAATGACTGTGAGACATTCTAGATACCACAGCATAAGCAGACGGACAAACCGATTATGGCACATGCTCTTGACCAACACAAACCTGACATGATAATTTACATAGTACTAGTTTCTACTTGAAATGTGTTACAAAGACACCTGTTGTTCTTATTCATTTGCTGCTATTCCGATATGCCTCTACCTTTATTTCCTTGTGTTTGCACTGACTGGGTCTATGAAAGCAGGGAGCAGGCATGTGTGTCTGTCAAGGCCATGTGCGTTTGGACGCACTCTCAATGTCCGGTTAACTGTAGAGATATTCAAGCCTGGTAAACTGTTGTCAGATATTCAAGCTTCAGTGTTAGACAGCAAACATTCCATTGGCCGAGGTTGTCCTGCAAATTACAAACGTTTAGTTTTAAATGACCTCATATGCAATCACAGCTTTATCAAATGAAAATTGAAAAAGAAAGAAAAAATGATGCATTTGGATAGCAGGTCCACATGTGAAGTACAGACTGCATGGATGAGTAAGTCCAAACTGCTGGCATGCATTTTGCTAAAGGCAGTGCGTGCAGGAAAACTGCTATTAGCACGTCCATCGTTTTTGAGGTGATTAACATTGCTTTTCTAAGACAGACATCTGTTTTGGACATCTTTTACTTTTAAATCCTATAAATGGTGACCGCTCCATATTATGTGCAATTATTTAAATCTGGATCTTAAAAACATTTTCCTTTGTGCAGGTTTTGATTAAGGATTACAGGTACAGCATCATTTTGTCTTGGCTGCTCATCCATCAGATAAAAATGAATAGCCCATCAAATAAATAGCAAATACCCGGTGTTGTGCAGTGAGCCCAGTCAGCCAAACCCTCTTTGTGAAACAGAAAATCTCAAGTTTGTTTCAACTCTAAGCCAACTAACTGAGTTTTCACTAAACCTGCTTTCTGATACAGGCCCCTGGTTGTACATTTTTAAGTGTTCTAAGTGTTCACTGACCTTTTTTGGCCAACAATGTGGATGTTTACTCAATATGCTTACTAACAGACATGATGAGTACAACTGTGAATTTGTGTGTTTTTAATTATTGTTAGACTGTGTTTGTCTATAATTGTGACTTAGCTCATCAGACCACTATAACAGCTTTGGCTAGGCAACAAAGCTGTAAAAGAGTGATGAGAAAACCAGCAAACAGAAGTGAAAGTAGAAGGAAGGGAAACACAAGGAAAGACCAAGGTAGCTTAAATGTTGTATTATACACAAACACGCACAAACGCACACACGCACGCGCACCCGCACACACACACACACACACACACACACACACACATACATACATAATGGAGTAGCATCAGGAATAGAGTTTGTTTTTTGTTTTTTGCTTTTAATACCCAAAAAAGTCAATTTTACTTGATGCCATATAGAACTCATGGCACTGCTGTATATTCTCTCCTGTTCTCATGAATTTGCTAAGGTACTGTAGAGCAAGACCGTTGTGCTTTGTAGGTCATTAGAAGGACGTTGTAATAGTAGGTGTCATCATCATTGAATCTGATGCCCGAGGACATTATCAGCTCTTCACGATTTCAGCCTGTTATCACACAGCTGTAAATGATAGCGATGGCATGATACCAGTTTTTCTGTACCAATCCAATGTCAACATCCTGTGTTTTAATGTCAACCAATATCAATACTGATCTGATATTTTTTCATTAAAAACCTGCAACAGTAAACATGTTGGTGAATGGTTTGTTTTGGACCAAATAATCTTTTTTTTTTTCTTGCCTGATCTCTCTGGTCCCTCCCAAGGTAGTGCTGGGAAGGTCTCATCAATCTCCCCTCTGCTACTGGCCATCTCATCTCTGCTGATGTTCCCTGAGAAGCAGGTTATTCCTACTGAAAATGACATACAGACAAATTTCAAATTAGCCTAGTGTCCTCAAAGTAAGACCTATACTCCTAAATTTCATTGTACAGAATTAGCTAAAGTATAAAATGCATTGCCATTAAAGTATAGGATCACGACAGTGTAAAACATGTCTATATAAATCTGTGTTGAGATAAAGGGAAAAACACAAAGAAAAAAATAAGTCTTTCAAACCGGACGAATAAATGTCCAAAGAGTGAAATTCAGCACCAGGTGAAAGTTATAGCCACCAAAGATTAAACTTTTTTTTTTCAATCAATATACTTTAAACTAAATGGACCTCTACAAAATAACAAACCTCCATATAATAAATTTGTCAGTTAGCTGGTGCATTTGGACCTCACCATGTTTCTCTTGCACAAGCAGGATTTGATCTACTGCACTTGCACATGAACAGCAAAAATATATGAAGATATATTTTTACTAATTAAAGGAACAAAATAATGGAGCTATACATCACTCCCATTAGTCCATGGGCTACCATTAAAGGCTTGACCATTGTGGTCAGATACATGCTCTCTAGACTATATGATGTTTTGGAAACATCTTTTTAGTACTAATATATGGTAAATATGCATTTCATTTCATTTTCAGTTCACTGCAGTTCATTTAAAGTCACTCAGCAATCAGTCCCATGACATAACGGGTCATTAAACATTGTCAGTTTTTTCCAATTTAAGAATGATCATTAGACAAAAAATCTATACATTTAATTTCAAATGATCTGAAGTAAGTAAACAATTGACAATGCCTGTAACAAAAGATTCAAATAATGTTAAAGGTGTTGAACCTTCATGAATCATACTGGTCATACTGGTCAAATCTGATTATACTGGTTGACCAGTGTGGTTATTGCTCATGCTGGTCAACTATCTTGTTCTTATCTTATCTGAAGTGTGATGTTTATAGCTACATGCATACAAAATGTGATTTGAAATAAATAACAATCTAATTGTAGGTATTTTGGATTTTAATCATCATTTTTAAGGCTGCCTACAGCCTAGCATAAATAAATATGCACGAATAGGTCGGTCTTTCATTCTGTATCACGTATATCATAATAAAACCATGGTAACCGAAAAACTTACTTTTCACTTCCAAAAGACTTGGCGCTGATCTCAGAAGTCCATCTCCTCCCCGTGTCCTCTGCAAACAGCCATTCTGTTGTTGTGGCAAACTTCCATTGTGTTGTGACTGGATTTGCAGCACTTCTGAAGTTGCGTAAGTTTTCCTGAATTTGCACTGGGTTGTGTTGTCATTTTGATGAATTTGCTTTGTGTATTTGCGGCACGTTTGTGAAATGTATCACAAGTGTTGTCATTTTGATGAATGTGCTTTATGTATTTACAGCGCGATGGGTCTTCCTGGCAACCGTAGTGGGTGTGGAGCGTGAATCCACCTCCAACTTTGATGTAAATAATTTTTTTTTCTCTCTTGGGCTTTATGTATATTCTTTAGAAAGGCTCTTCTTTTGCCACGTTTTCAATTAAGCGCACATAAAAAAAACACTCACCACATTCTACAACATTTCTTTTGGCCATCGATTAGGAGTGATGTTGGATACTGCCATTCCTGCCATACATACCAGTTTGTTGGAAAACCAAATCAGGTGATTACTGTCGGCCAAACAGCACTAATCTAAATTCTACCAATGCCAAAAGAAGATGACCTTAAGTTGACTGAATAGTGACGAGCAAATGAATCAAGTTTAGACAGACTAACAAACTGGGTATCTGACAAACATATAAAATAAGATGTTATTCTAAGTACAATATTCTTCTCGTGAGGGGTTCTAGACTTGTAGTTACTTCTGTTTGAAATGACTCTGCTGAAATCAGTTTTTAACTACTGATCTCAGGGGTGGAATAAGCAGGAAAGGCTCAACAGATGTGTTCATGCAAATTTATAGCTTCTTTGTCTCAGTCTTAGGCTTTGATTGTGTCAGGCATTTACCTCGAGTTACCTTACAAAACATAAATTAATTCAGTATAGTACATTAAAAGAACAGAAAGAGGGAAACAAAACAACTGGAACACAAGAGCAAAGTTAAATACTGATATTTGGGGATAGGTGATAATTGTCTTTTAAGCCATAATAGGTTGGAACATTTTTGTCATACTAATTTCACCTGAGCACTTAGTCTACACATTTATAAATACAAAGAAAGAGTTCTTACAAACAATATAAAGCACACTACTAATTTTTCATATATAAACTGGCTTCTCCTACTACTAACTCAGAAGCACTTTGCTTACACAGCTGATGAAAGACCTCAAAAACATTTCATTACTCAAAGACAAAACATTAGAGAATATTCAAGGAAAACAGACAATGGTTCAAGGCAGATATGACTATGCAATATTTCAAACATCTATGTGCAAATGATTTATTTCAAAGCTTAAGGTTTTGATCACAGAAATCAGGAGTGAAAGACAAGTTAGAGAAAATGTTTATTTGAGGATATGCTATTTAATTTGGGAAGTTCATTGTAGGGAAACATTCGGGAAATTAATGTAGTCTATCCTGTCCACATCTTGGTCAAGGCTGGTGAAGCTGCTTCAAGGCTGAGTGGAATCTTGATCCGCATCTAAGTATTTTTCTGTGCTTGGACTGAAATAGTTTACTCCAAGTGCTGAGCCCTTTGGGCGGATCTGAAAAGTGCTGCTCATAGCCTGGGGGCTTGTAATCCGCAGCGTGAGGGTCGCCAAGCATCTCTCTCACCTTGGGTGAGGCGTCCTTGTGTAAGTACTGATAGGGCTTTTTGCCACTGTTGTCACGTATGTTGCAGTTGGCACCATAATCACGCACCAGAACACTCAGGACTGATTCGTGGCTGTGAATAGCAGCCATGTGTAGTGGGGTGTAGCCGTCGTAGCTCTTGATGTTAACGTCAACCCCTGGCCCACCTTGCTGTGAAAGAAGAAGGATCTTGCGCACTATTTCACTGTTTCCTTGTTTAGCAGCCCAGTGAAGTACTGTGAAGCCAGAAATGAAGTTTCTCTTCTCTGCCAGCTTGATGTCCTGGAGCAGAAGCTGGCAGATTTGATCCTGCTGTCCTGCAGCACACTTCACAAGCCACTCATGTTCTCTTGGCCCTAGAGGGAAGATGACTGACTGCTTTGTATCCACACCTGGTTTGGTGTCTTTGTTGACCCTTTTCAGGGCTGGTGAAGCAGGTGCCACAGAGTGCCTCTGCTTGGTCCTGGCTGATCTGTACAAGTCATATCCATCAGTCACTTCACTTAGACATGCTGCCACAGTCCTTTCAGTTCGTTCATGGGCCATCTTCAAATCTGCCGGAGCAAGTATCATTACTTCTGGATATATATAGAACACATATTGTATGTACTACATACAGCCTGACAAGAGCCTAAAACCTTGTAATAGACTAATAATGCACTAATACTTCAAGTGGTGTTGCATATTTTAAATGAGAGTTTTAGTCACTGCTGATCAAAGGATAAAAGCATTTTCAATAAGTCAGTTTTTGTCCCTTATTGTAAAGATTATTTAGTTTACTGTTTTTTTATACATGAGATTTAAATTAATCCTTTTAGAAAGGCAAGGCCAAAAAGCAGAAAAAATAATCAAATATCCATACCAACTGTAGGACGTTTTTTCCACTCTATCTTCAATTTTTTTAGATTCCACTTCTGCTTTCCTCTTTTGCTTTTCTTTATTAAGTCTCTCCTGGATTCCACCTCCTTTGTATCAATATATTCATTCTCGATACCTCCAGCACACCAGCTCCAGAAACGCCTCATTGTTCGATCTGTCCTCTTCAGTGTCTTTCCACAGACTGATCTGTAAAGGTGTTCATGGGATTCCACTCATGTGTGACATTATGACACGGGACAGAGGGGGTTCTAAAGTTCCAAGAGTGGAGATGAGTTGTTTTTCTTTGAATTTCCTAATTTAATTGCTGCCATAGCAACAACTGACAATGCAAACAGATATGTCATTAATGCAGCGACTCTAACAGATTCCTCAACCTGGATTGATTAACCATGTATGGCTCACCACCGGAGACTGTGATACATATAACATTCCAAAGTGTACTTAATTCTGAGCAAAATCTAACTAGCCTCATTACTGCTGAACTATGAGGGCCCGTTTAAAGAGAAATCAGGGAAACTGTACTTGCACATACATATGAAACATTTTCACATAAATAGCCTACTATTTACATTTGTGCATAATAATTTAAACTTGCATATACATGCACTTGCACATTCAATCATTGATGCGTAAACACAGAGTTGCACTATGCTTGTGTGTGTATGAGTGTGGCTGCTGTCACAGAACGTTTGCCTCCTGCGAGTCACACGGTTTGGCCTGCCACGTGACTTGGGAGTATATGTTTATGGCCATGCCTGCACACACCTGTACCTCATCTTGTTTGTGTATTTAAACCCTTGTTAGTGCGTACAGTATTGTTGATCATTGTTGGTGTAGCCTGTGGATGTCAAGATTAGTCTCGTTATTGTTAAACGTATTCATGTTCATGTTATATGTGAGTGCCGTTATGTTGTATGTAATAAATGTTCGTCCATGTCGATTGAGTCTGTGCATCCTGCTCCCTGCCCTCGGTACTCAGGCCACCTCGTTACAGCTGCGTGTGTGTAAAACAATTTTCAGGGTGCCGGAAGTCATTTCATTGTAACAGCAAGGCAGATATTTAACATGTTTACAGTGTGCATAATAGACAGAGGAAGACTGTTGAACTATTAATATTAGGACAGTTATGACGTTTGTGTAATACGTAATGCTTTCTATCTATAAAGTAGTGCTTCTCTTAATGACAAATGTAACTGTTTTCCCATATATAATTGTGTGCTTTATATTGTTTGTAAGAACTTTTCTTCTCATTTAGAAATATGTGGACTAAGTGATCAGTTTGTCTTATTATTTAATATGCTCAGTCTCACTATTGTTGGCAGATTTCATCACATTATTACGAATGTGGATACGTTATCTTATAATTATAAGCAGTGTGAGATGTGAAGCTAAGTGAATTACATGTGCAGAATTTCTAACAATACCCTGTTTTGTATAGGCTGGCTAGCTGACCACTTAGTAAAATTAAATGTGATTGCTGAGCTTGTTGTAGGTGAGTCAATTTAATTTGATTTCATTGTGTTTAATTTTTAACTCAGATGCATTAATCTGAATATTTTGTGTTCTACCTGCAAGCAAATGCTGACTTAAGCTGTTTTATAGTTAGCTTGAAATAATTGAGGTTCATCGCTGGGTGCTGTTCATTTTTTAATTTTTTTTTGTATTATTGATCAGGAAAAAAAACTACAATGGATGAGATGGACGTTTTCTATGTATGATATGAAATTTGAGTATATGAGTGAATGTTACTCTGTAAATGTATAAGAATATGTAGATAAGATTATTATGAGATCATTATTTATACTCAAACGACTACACTATATGACAACAGCTTCCTTTAATTTATATATTTTATTATATTGTTATTATGGAAGAAGTTGTAACATTTACTGGGAGGTGCATGGCAGAGCGAGACATACCTCCTGTGGGCTTGCTAGCTGACCCCTCAGTGAAATTAAATGTGGTTGCTGAACTTGTTATAGTGTGGAAAATAAAAGGAAACCCCTTTTATTCACAACCTGGTGTACATCATTGAGTGGGACGGAACACAGAGGTCCCACTAGCTACTATTTTACATTCCCATTCAACCTAATGACATTCTATATAATACAACTCTAGTTTCGAGCTAAATACCTACAATTAGATGATTTATTTCAGATCACATACTTTCAAATAAAACAATAAAGGATTCTGGTACTTATTTTTCTAATGACTGTGAGACATTCTAGATACCACAGCATAAGCAGACGGACAAACCGATTATGGCACATGCTCTTGACCAACACAAACCTGACATGATAATTTACATAGTACTAGTTTCTACTTGAAATGTGTTACAAAGACACCTGTTGTTCTTATTCATTTGCTGCTATTCCGATATGCCTCTACCTTTATTTCCTTGTGTTTGCACTGACTGGGTCTATGAAAGCAGGGAGCAGGCATGTGTGTCTGTCAAGGCCATGTGCGTTTGGACGCACTCTCAATGTCCGGTTAACTGTAGAGATATTCAAGCCTGGTAAACTGTTGTCAGATATTCAAGCTTCAGTGTTAGACAGCAAACATTCCATTGGCCGAGGTTGTCCTGCAAATTACAAACGTTTAGTTTTAAATGACCTCATATGCAATCACAGCTTTATCAAATGAAAATTGAAAAAGAAAGAAAAAATGATGCATTTGGATAGCAGGTCCACATGTGAAGTACAGACTGCATGGATGAGTAAGTCCAAACTGCTGGCATGCATTTTGCTAAAGGCAGTGCGTGCAGGAAAACTGCTATTAGCACGTCCATCGTTTTTGAGGTGATTAACATTGCTTTTCTAAGACAGACATCTGTTTTGGACATCTTTTACTTTTAAATCCTATAAATGGTGACCGCTCCATATTATGTGCAATTATTTAAATCTGGATCTTAAAAACATTTTCCTTTGTGCAGGTTTTGATTAAGGATTACAGGTACAGCATCATTTTGTCTTGGCTGCTCATCCATCAGATAAAAATGAATAGCCCATCAAATAAATAGCAAATACCCGGTGTTGTGCAGTGAGCCCAGTCAGCCAAACCCTCTTTGTGAAACAGAAAATCTCAAGTTTGTTTCAACTCTAAGCCAACTAACTGAGTTTTCACTAAACCTGCTTTCTGATACAGGCCCCTGGTTGTACATTTTTAAGTGTTCTAAGTGTTCACTGACCTTTTTTGGCCAACAATGTGGATGTTTACTCAATATGCTTACTAACAGACATGATGAGTACAACTGTGAATTTGTGTGTTTTTAATTATTGTTAGACTGTGTTTGTCTATAATTGTGACTTAGCTCATCAGACCACTATAACAGCTTTGGCTAGGCAACAAAGCTGTAAAAGAGTGATGAGAAAACCAGCAAACAGAAGTGAAAGTAGAAGGAAGGGAAACACAAGGAAAGACCAAGGTAGCTTAAATGTTGTATTATACACAAACACGCACAAACGCACACACGCACGCGCACCCGCACACACACACACACACACACACACACACACACATACATACATAATGGAGTAGCATCAGGAATAGAGTTTGTTTTTTGTTTTTTGCTTTTAATACCCAAAAAAGTCAATTTTACTTGATGCCATATAGAACTCATGGCACTGCTGTATATTCTCTCCTGTTCTCATGAATTTGCTAAGGTACTGTAGAGCAAGACCGTTGTGCTTTGTAGGTCATTAGAAGGACGTTGTAATAGTAGGTGTCATCATCATTGAATCTGATGCCCGAGGACATTATCAGCTCTTCACGATTTCAGCCTGTTATCACACAGCTGTAAATGATAGCGATGGCATGATACCAGTTTTTCTGTACCAATCCAATGTCAACATCCTGTGTTTTAATGTCAACCAATATCAATACTGATCTGATGTTTTTTCATTAAAAACCTGCAACAGTAAACATGTTGGTGAATGGTTTGTTTTGGACCAAATAATCTTTTTTTTTTTCTTGCCTGATCTCTCTGGTCCCTCCCAAGGTAGTGCTGGGAAGGTCTCATCAATCTCCCCTCTGCTACTGGCCATCTCATCTCTGCTGATGTTCCCTGAGAAGCAGGTTATTCCTACTGAAAATGACATACAGACAAATTTCAAATTAGCCTAGTGTCCTCAAAGTAAGACCTATACTCCTAAATTTCATTGTACAGAATTAGCTAAAGTATAAAATGCATTGCCATTAAAGTATAGGATCACGACAGTGTAAAACATGTCTATATAAATCTGTGTTGAGATAAAGGGAAAAACACAAAGAAAAAAATAAGTCTTTCAAACCGGACGAATAAATGTCCAAAGAGTGAAATTCAGCACCAGGTGAAAGTTATAGCCACCAAAGATTAAACTTTTTTTTTTCAATCAATATACTTTAAACTAAATGGACCTCTACAAAATAACAAACCTCCATATAATAAATTTGTCAGTTAGCTGGTGCATTTGGACCTCACCATGTTTCTCTTGCACAAGCAGGATTTGATCTACTGCACTTGCACATGAACAGCAAAAATATATGAAGATATATTTTTACTAATTAGAGGAACAAAATAATGGAGCTATACATCACTCCCATTAGTCCATGGGCTACCATTAAAGGCTTGACCATTGTGGTCAGATACATGCTCTCTAGACTATATGATGTTTTGGAAACATCTTTTTAGTACTAATATATGGTAAATATGCATTTCATTTCATTTTCAGTTCACTGCAGTTCATTTAAAGTCACTCAGCAATCAGTCCCATGACATAACGGGTCATTAAACATTGTCAGTTTTTTCCAATTTAAGAATGATCATTAGACAAAAAATCTATACATTTAATTTCAAATGATCTGAAGTAAGTAAACAATTGACAATGCCTGTAACAAAAGATTCAAATAATGTTAAAGGTGTTGAACCTTCATGAATCATACTGGTCATACTGGTCAAATCTGATTATACTGGTTGACCAGTGTGGTTATTGCTCATGCTGGTCAACTATCTTGTTCTTATCTTATCTGAAGTGTGATGTTTATAGCTACATGCATACAAAATGTGATTTGAAATAAATAACAATCTAATTGTAGGTATTTTGGATTTTAATCATCATTTTTAAGGCTGCCTACAGCCTAGCATAAATAAATATGCACGAATAGGTCGGTCTTTCATTCTGTATCACGTATATCATAATAAAACCATGGTAACCGAAAAACTTACTTTTCACTTCCAAAAGACTTGGCGCTGATCTCAGAAGTCCATCTCCTCCCCGTGTCCTCTGCAAACAGCCATTCTGTTGTTGTGGCAAACTTCCATTGTGTTGTGACTGGATTTGCAGCACTTCTGAAGTTGCGTAAGTTTTCCTGAATTTGCACTGGGTTGTGTTGTCATTTTGATGAATTTGCTTTGTGTATTTGCGGCACGTTTGTGAAATGTATCACAAGTGTTGTCATTTTGATGAATGTGCTTTATGTATTTACAGCGCGATGGGTCTTCCTGGCAACCGTAGTGGGTGTGGAGCGTGAATCCACCTCCAACTTTGATGTAAATAATTTTTTTTTCTCTCTTGGGCTTTATGTATATTCTTTAGAAAGGCTCTTCTTTTGCCACGTTTTCAATTAAGCGCACATAAAAAAAACACTCACCACATTCTACAACATTTCTTTTGGCCATCGATTAGGAGTGATGTTGGATACTGCCATTCCTGCCATACATACCAGTTTGTTGGAAAACCAAATCAGGTGATTACTGTCGGCCAAACAGCACTAATCTAAATTCTACCAATGCCAAAAGAAGATGACCTTAAGTTGACTGAATAGTGACGAGCAAATGAATCAAGTTTAGACAGACTAACAAACTGGGTATCTGACAAACATATAAAATAAGATGTTATTCTAAGTACAATATTCTTCTCGTGAGGGGTTCTAGACTTGTAATTACTTCTGTTTGAAATGACTCTGCTGAAATCAGTTTTTAACTACTGATCTCAGGGGTGGAATAAGCAGGAAAGGCTCAACAGATGTGTTCATGCAAATTTATAGCTTCTTTGTCTCAGTCTTAGGCTTTGATTGTGTCAGGCATTTACCTCGAGTTACCTTACAAAACATAAATTAATTCAGTATAGTACATTAAAAGAACAGAAAGAGGGAAACAAAACAACTGGAACACAAGAGCAAAGTTAAATACTGATATTTGGGGATAGGTGACAATTGTCTTTTAAGCCATAATAGGTTGGAACATTTTTGTCATACTAATTTCACCTGAGCACTTAGTCTACACATTTATAAATACAAAGAAAGAGTTCTTACAAACAATATAAAGCACACTACTAATTTTTCATATATAAACTGGCTTCTCCTACTACTAACTCAGAAGCACTTTGCTTACACAGCTGATGAAAGACCTCAAAAACATTTCATTACTCAAAGACAAAACATTAGAGAATATTCAAGGAAAACAGACAATGGTTCAAGGCAGATATGACTATGCAATATTTCAAACATCTATGTGCAAATGATTTATTTCAAAGCTTAAGGTTTTGATCACAGAAATCAGGAGTGAAAGACAAGTTAGAGAAAATGTTTATTTGAGGATATGCTATTTAATTTGGGAAGTTCATTGTAGGGAAACATTCGGGAAATTAATGTAGTCTATCCTGTCCACATCTTGGTCAAGGCTGGTGAAGCTGCTTCAAGGCTGAGTGGAATCTTGATCCGCATCTAAGTATTTTTCTGTGCTTGGACTGAAATAGTTTACTCCAAGTGCTGAGCCCTTTGGGCGGATCTGAAAAGTGCTGCTCATAGCCTGGGGGCTTGTAATCCGCAGCGTGAGGGTCGCCAAGCATCTCTCTCACCTTGGGTGAGGCGTCCTTGTGTAAGTACTGATAGGGCTTTTTGCCACTGTTGTCACGTATGTTGCAGTTGGCACCATAATCACGCACCAGAACACTCAGGACTGATTCGTGGCTGTGAATAGCAGCCATGTGTAGTGGGGTGTAGCCGTCGTAGCTCTTGATGTTAACGTCAACCCCTGGCCCACCTTGCTGTGAAAGAAGAAGGATCTTGCGCACTATTTCACTGTTTCCTTGTTTAGCAGCCCAGTGAAGTACTGTGAAGCCAGAAATGAAGTTTCTCTTCTCTGCCAGCTTGATGTCCTGGAGCAGAAGCTGGCAGATTTGATCCTGCTGTCCTGCAGCACACTTCACAAGCCACTCATGTTCTCTTGGCCCTAGAGGGAAGATGACTGACTGCTTTGTATCCACACCTGGTTTGGTGTCTTTGTTGACCCTTTTCAGGGCTGGTGAAGCAGGTGCCACAGAGTGCCTCTGCTTGGTCCTGGCTGATCTGTACAAGTCATATCCATCAGTCACTTCACTTAGACATGCTGCCACAGTCCTTTCAGTTCGTTCATGGGCCATCTTCAAATCTGCCGGAGCAAGTATCATTACTTCTGGATATATATAGAACACATATTGTATGTACTACATACAGCCTGACAAGAGCCTAAAACCTTGTAATAGACTAATAATGCACTAATACTTCAAGTGGTGTTGCATATTTTAAATGAGAGTTTTAGTCACTGCTGATCAAAGGATAAAAGCATTTTCAATAAGTCAGTTTTTGTCCCTTATTGTAAAGATTATTTAGTTTACTGTTTTTTTATACATGAGATTTAAATTAATCCTTTTAGAAAGGCAAGGCCAAAAAGCAGAAAAAATAATCAAATATCCATACCAACTGTAGGACGTTTTTTCCACTCTATCTTCAATTTTTTTAGATTCCACTTCTGCTTTCCTCTTTTGCTTTTCTTTATTAAGTCTCTCCTGGATTCCACCTCCTTTGTATCAATATATTCATTCTCGATACCTCCAGCACACCAGCTCCAGAAACGCCTCATTGTTCGATCTGTCCTCTTCAGTGTCTTTCCACAGACTGATCTGTAAAGGTGTTCATGGGATTCCACTCATGTGTGACATTATGACACGGGACAGAGGGGGTTCTAAAGTTCCAAGAGTGGAGATGAGTTGTTTTTCTTTGAATTTCCTAATTTAATTGCTGCCATAGCAACAACTGACAATGCAAACAGATATGTCATTAATGCAGCGACTCTAACAGATTCCTCAACCTGGATTGATTAACCATGTATGGCTCACCACCGGAGACTGTGATACATATAACATTCCAAAGTGTACTTAATTCTGAGCAAAATCTAACTAGCCTCATTACTGCTGAACTATGAGGGCCCGTTTAAAGAGAAATCAGGGAAACTGTACTTGCACATACATATGAAACATTTTCACATAAATAGCCTACTATTTACATTTGTGCATAATAATTTAAACTTGCATATACATGCACTTGCACATTCAATCATTGATGCGTAAACACAGAGTTGCACTATGCTTGTGTGTGTATGAGTGTGGCTGCTGTCACAGAACGTTTGCCTCCTGCGAGTCACACGGTTTGGCCTGCCACGTGACTTGGGAGTATATGTTTATGGCCATGCCTGCACACACCTGTACCTCATCTTGTTTGTGTATTTAAACCCTTGTTAGTGCGTACAGTATTGTTGATCATTGTTGGTGTAGCCTGTGGATGTCAAGATTAGTCTCGTTATTGTTAAACGTATTCATGTTCATGTTATATGTGAGTGCCGTTATGTTGTATGTAATAAATGTTCGTCCATGTCGATTGAGTCTGTGCATCCTGCTCCCTGCCCTCGGTACTCAGGCCACCTCGTTACAGCTGCGTGTGTGTAAAACAATTTTCAGGGTGCCGGAAGTCATTTCATTGTAACAGCAAGGCAGATATTTAACATGTTTACAGTGTGCATAATAGACAGAGGAAGACTGTTGAACTATTAATATTAGGACAGTTATGACGTTTGTGTAATACGTAATGCTTTCTATCTATAAAGTAGTGCTTCTCTTAATGACAAATGTAACTGTTTTCCCATATATAATTGTGTGCTTTATATTGTTTGTAAGAACTTTTCTTCTCATTTAGAAATATGTGGACTAAGTGATCAGTTTGTCTTATTATTTAATATGCTCAGTCTCACTATTGTTGGCAGATTTCATCACATTATTACGAATGTGGATACGTTATCTTATAATTATAAGCAGTGTGAGATGTGAAGCTAAGTGAATTACATGTGCAGAATTTCTAACAATACCCTGTTTTGTATAGGCTGGCTAGCTGACCACTTAGTAAAATTAAATGTGATTGCTGAGCTTGTTGTAGGTGAGTCAATTTAATTTGATTTCATTGTGTTTAATTTTTAACTCAGATGCATTAATCTGAATATTTTGTGTTCTACCTGCAAGCAAATGCTGACTTAAGCTGTTTTATAGTTAGCTTGAAATAATTGAGGTTCATCGCTGGGTGCTGTTCATTTTTTAATTTTTTTTTGTATTATTGATCAGGAAAAAAAACTACAATGGATGAGATGGACGTTTTCTATGTATGATATGAAATTTGAGTATATGAGTGAATGTTACTCTGTAAATGTATAAGAATATGTAGATAAGATTATTATGAGATCATTATTTATACTCAAACGACTACACTATATGACAACAGCTTCCTTTAATTTATATATTTTATTATATTGTTATTATGGAAGAAGTTGTAACATTTACTGGGAGGTGCATGGCAGAGCGAGACATACCTCCTGTGGGCTTGCTAGCTGACCCCTCAGTGAAATTAAATGTGGTTGCTGAACTTGTTATAGTGTGGAAAATAAAAGGAAACCCCTTTTATTCACAACCTGGTGTACATCATTGAGTGGGACGGAACACAGAGGTCCCACTAGCTACTATTTTACATTCCCATTCAACCTAATGACATTCTATATAATACAACTCTAGTTTCGAGCTAAATACCTACAATTAGATGATTTATTTCAGATCACATACTTTCAAATAAAACAATAAAGGATTCTGGTACTTATTTTTCTAATGACTGTGAGACATTCTAGATACCACAGCATAAGCAGACGGACAAACCGATTATGGCACATGCTCTTGACCAACACAAACCTGACATGATAATTTACATAGTACTAGTTTCTACTTGAAATGTGTTACAAAGACACCTGTTGTTCTTATTCATTTGCTGCTATTCCGATATGCCTCTACCTTTATTTCCTTGTGTTTGCACTGACTGGGTCTATGAAAGCAGGGAGCAGGCATGTGTGTCTGTCAAGGCCATGTGCGTTTGGAAGCACTCTCAATGTCCGGTTAACTGTAGAGATATTCAAGCCTGGTAAACTGTTGTCAGATATTCAAGCTTCAGTGTTAGACAGCAAACATTCCATTGGCCGAGGTTGTCCTGCAAATTACAAACGTTTAGTTTTAAATGACCTCATATGCAATCACAGCTTTATCAAATGAAAATTGAAAAAGAAAGAAAAAATGATGCATTTGGATAGCAGGTCCACATGTGAAGTACAGACTGCATGGATGAGTAAGTCCAAACTGCTGGCATGCATTTTGCTAAAGGCAGTGCGTGCAGGAAAACTGCTATTAGCACGTCCATCGTTTTTGAGGTGATTAACATTGCTTTTCTAAGACAGACATCTGTTTTGGACATCTTTTACTTTTAAATCCTATAAATGGTGACCGCTCCATATTATGTGCAATTATTTAAATCTGGATCTTAAAAACATTTTCCTTTGTGCAGGTTTTGATTAAGGATTACAGGTACAGCATCATTTTGTCTTGGCTGCTCATCCATCAGATAAAAATGAATAGCCCATCAAATAAATAGCAAATACCCGGTGTTGTGCAGTGAGCCCAGTCAGCCAAACCCTCTTTGTGAAACAGAAAATCTCAAGTTTGTTTCAACTCTAAGCCAACTAACTGAGTTTTCACTAAACCTGCTTTCTGATACAGGCCCCTGGTTGTACATTTTTAAGTGTTCTAAGTGTTCACTGACCTTTTTTGGCCAACAATGTGGATGTTTACTCAATATGCTTACTAACAGACATGATGAGTACAACTGTGAATTTGTGTGTTTTTAATTATTGTTAGACTGTGTTTGTCTATAATTGTGACTTAGCTCATCAGACCACTATAACAGCTTTGGCTAGGCAACAAAGCTGTAAAAGAGTGATGAGAAAACCAGCAAACAGAAGTGAAAGTAGAAGGAAGGGAAACACAAGGAAAGACCAAGGTAGCTTAAATGTTGTATTATACACAAACACGCACAAACGCACACACGCACGCGCACCCGCACACACACACACACACACACACACACACACACACATACATACATAATGGAGTAGCATCAGGAATAGAGTTTGTTTTTTGTTTTTTGCTTTTAATACCCAAAAAAGTCAATTTTACTTGATGCCATATAGAACTCATGGCACTGCTGTATATTCTCTCCTGTTCTCATGAATTTGCTAAGGTACTGTAGAGCAAGACCGTTGTGCTTTGTAGGTCATTAGAAGGACGTTGTAATAGTAGGTGTCATCATCATTGAATCTGATGCCCGAGGACATTATCAGCTCTTCACGATTTCAGCCTGTTATCACACAGCTGTAAATGATAGCGATGGCATGATACCAGTTTTTCTGTACCAATCCAATGTCAACATCCTGTGTTTTAATGTCAACCAATATCAATACTGATCTGATATTTTTTCATTAAAAACCTGCAACAGTAAACATGTTGGTGAATGGTTTGTTTTGGACCAAATAATCTTTTTTTTTTTCTTGCCTGATCTCTCTGGTCCCTCCCAAGGTAGTGCTGGGAAGGTCTCATCAATCTCCCCTCTGCTACTGGCCATCTCATCTCTGCTGATGTTCCCTGAGAAGCAGGTTATTCCTACTGAAAATGACATACAGACAAATTTCAAATTAGCCTAGTGTCCTCAAAGTAAGACCTATACTCCTAAATTTCATTGTACAGAATTAGCTAAAGTATAAAATGCATTGCCATTAAAGTATAGGATCACGACAGTGTAAAACATGTCTATATAAATCTGTGTTGAGATAAAGGGAAAAACACAAAGAAAAAAATAAGTCTTTCAAACCGGACGAATAAATGTCCAAAGAGTGAAATTCAGCACCAGGTGAAAGTTATAGCCACCAAAGATTAAACTTTTTTTTTTCAATCAATATACTTTAAACTAAATGGACCTCTACAAAATAACAAACCTCCATATAATAAATTTGTCAGTTAGCTGGTGCATTTGGACCTCACCATGTTTCTCTTGCACAAGCAGGATTTGATCTACTGCACTTGCACATGAACAGCAAAAATATATGAAGATATATTTTTACTAATTAGAGGAACAAAATAATGGAGCTATACATCACTCCCATTAGTCCATGGGCTACCATTAAAGGCTTGACCATTGTGGTCAGATACATGCTCTCTAGACTATATGATGTTTTGGAAACATCTTTTTAGTACTAATATATGGTAAATATGCATTTCATTTCATTTTCAGTTCACTGCAGTTCATTTAAAGTCACTCAGCAATCAGTCCCATGACATAACGGGTCATTAAACATTGTCAGTTTTTTCCAATTTAAGAATGATCATTAGACAAAAAATCTATACATTTAATTTCAAATGATCTGAAGTAAGTAAACAATTGACAATGCCTGTAACAAAAGATTCAAATAATGTTAAAGGTGTTGAACCTTCATGAATCATACTGGTCATACTGGTCAAATCTGATTATACTGGTTGACCAGTGTGGTTATTGCTCATGCTGGTCAACTATCTTGTTCTTATCTTATCTGAAGTGTGATGTTTATAGCTACATGCATACAAAATGTGATTTGAAATAAATAACAATCTAATTGTAGGTATTTTGGATTTTAATCATCATTTTTAAGGCTGCCTACAGCCTAGCATAAATAAATATGCACGAATAGGTCGGTCTTTCATTCTGTATCACGTATATCATAATAAAACCATGGTAACCGAAAAACTTACTTTTCACTTCCAAAAGACTTGGCGCTGATCTCAGAAGTCCATCTCCTCCCCGTGTCCTCTGCAAACAGCCATTCTGTTGTTGTGGCAAACTTCCATTGTGTTGTGACTGGATTTGCAGCACTTCTGAAGTTGCGTAAGTTTTCCTGAATTTGCACTGGGTTGTGTTGTCATTTTGATGAATTTGCTTTGTGTATTTGCGGCACGTTTGTGAAATGTATCACAAGTGTTGTCATTTTGATGAATGTGCTTTATGTATTTACAGCGCGATGGGTCTTCCTGGCAACCGTAGTGGGTGTGGAGCGTGAATCCACCTCCAACTTTGATGTAAATAATTTTTTTTTCTCTCTTGGGCTTTATGTATATTCTTTAGAAAGGCTCTTCTTTTGCCACGTTTTCAATTAAGCGCACATAAAAAAAACACTCACCACATTCTACAACATTTCTTTTGGCCATCGATTAGGAGTGATGTTGGATACTGCCATTCCTGCCATACATACCAGTTTGTTGGAAAACCAAATCAGGTGATTACTGTCGGCCAAACAGCACTAATCTAAATTCTACCAATGCCAAAAGAAGATGACCTTAAGTTGACTGAATAGTGACGAGCAAATGAATCAAGTTTAGACAGACTAACAAACTGGGTATCTGACAAACATATAAAATAAGATGTTATTCTAAGTACAATATTCTTCTCGTGAGGGGTTCTAGACTTGTAGTTACTTCTGTTTGAAATGACTCTGCTGAAATCAGTTTTTAACTACTGATCTCAGGGGTGGAATAAGCAGGAAAGGCTCAACAGATGTGTTCATGCAAATTTATAGCTTCTTTGTCTCAGTCTTAGGCTTTGATTGTGTCAGGCATTTACCTCGAGTTACCTTACAAAACATAAATTAATTCAGTATAGTACATTAAAAGAACAGAAAGAGGGAAACAAAACAACTGGAACACAAGAGCAAAGTTAAATACTGATATTTGGGGATAGGTGATAATTGTCTTTTAAGCCATAATAGGTTGGAACATTTTTGTCATACTAATTTCACCTGAGCACTTAGTCTACACATTTATAAATACAAAGAAAGAGTTCTTACAAACAATATAAAGCACACTACTAATTTTTCATATATAAACTGGCTTCTCCTACTACTAACTCAGAAGCACTTTGCTTACACAGCTGATGAAAGACCTCAAAAACATTTCATTACTCAAAGACAAAACATTAGAGAATATTCAAGGAAAACAGACAATGGTTCAAGGCAGATATGACTATGCAATATTTCAAACATCTATGTGCAAATGATTTATTTCAAAGCTTAAGGTTTTGATCACAGAAATCAGGAGTGAAAGACAAGTTAGAGAAAATGTTTATTTGAGGATATGCTATTTAATTTGGGAAGTTCATTGTAGGGAAACATTCGGGAAATTAATGTAGTCTATCCTGTCCACATCTTGGTCAAGGCTGGTGAAGCTGCTTCAAGGCTGAGTGGAATCTTGATCCGCATCTAAGTATTTTTCTGTGCTTGGACTGAAATAGTTTACTCCAAGTGCTGAGCCCTTTGGGCGGATCTGAAAAGTGCTGCTCATAGCCTGGGGGCTTGTAATCCGCAGCGTGAGGGTCGCCAAGCATCTCTCTCACCTTGGGTGAGGCGTCCTTGTGTAAGTACTGATAGGGCTTTTTGCCACTGTTGTCACGTATGTTGCAGTTGGCACCATAATCACGCACCAGAACACTCAGGACTGATTCGTGGCTGTGAATAGCAGCCATGTGTAGTGGGGTGTAGCCGTCGTAGCTCTTGATGTTAACGTCAACCCCTGGCCCACCTTGCTGTGAAAGAAGAAGGATCTTGCGCACTATTTCACTGTTTCCTTGTTTAGCAGCCCAGTGAAGTACTGTGAAGCCAGAAATGAAGTTTCTCTTCTCTGCCAGCTTGATGTCCTGGAGCAGAAGCTGGCAGATTTGATCCTGCTGTCCTGCAGCACACTTCACAAGCCACTCATGTTCTCTTGGCCCTAGAGGGAAGATGACTGACTGCTTTGTATCCACACCTGGTTTGGTGTCTTTGTTGACCCTTTTCAGGGCTGGTGAAGCAGGTGCCACAGAGTGCCTCTGCTTGGTCCTGGCTGATCTGTACAAGTCATATCCATCAGTCACTTCACTTAGACATGCTGCCACAGTCCTTTCAGTTCGTTCATGGGCCATCTTCAAATCTGCCGGAGCAAGTATCATTACTTCTGGATATATATAGAACACATATTGTATGTACTACATACAGCCTGACAAGAGCCTAAAACCTTGTAATAGACTAATAATGCACTAATACTTCAAGTGGTGTTGCATATTTTAAATGAGAGTTTTAGTCACTGCTGATCAAAGGATAAAAGCATTTTCAATAAGTCAGTTTTTGTCCCTTATTGTAAAGATTATTTAGTTTACTGTTTTTTTATACATGAGATTTAAATTAATCCTTTTAGAAAGGCAAGGCCAAAAAGCAGAAAAAATAATCAAATATCCATACCAACTGTAGGACGTTTTTTCCACTCTATCTTCAATTTTTTTAGATTCCACTTCTGCTTTCCTCTTTTGCTTTTCTTTATTAAGTCTCTCCTGGATTCCACCTCCTTTGTATCAATATATTCATTCTCGATACCTCCAGCACACCAGCTCCAGAAACGCCTCATTGTTCGATCTGTCCTCTTCAGTGTCTTTCCACAGACTGATCTGTAAAGGTGTTCATGGGATTCCACTCATGTGTGACATTATGACACGGGACAGAGGGGGTTCTAAAGTTCCAAGAGTGGAGATGAGTTGTTTTTCTTTGAATTTCCTAATTTAATTGCTGCCATAGCAACAACTGACAATGCAAACAGATATGTCATTAATGCAGCGACTCTAACAGATTCCTCAACCTGGATTGATTAACCATGTATGGCTCACCACCGGAGACTGTGATACATATAACATTCCAAAGTGTACTTAATTCTGAGCAAAATCTAACTAGCCTCATTACTGCTGAACTATGAGGGCCCGTTTAAAGAGAAATCAGGGAAACTGTACTTGCACATACATATGAAACATTTTCACATAAATAGCCTACTATTTACATTTGTGCATAATAATTTAAACTTGCATATACATGCACTTGCACATTCAATCATTGATGCGTAAACACAGAGTTGCACTATGCTTGTGTGTGTATGAGTGTGGCTGCTGTCACAGAACGTTTGCCTCCTGCGAGTCACACGGTTTGGCCTGCCACGTGACTTGGGAGTATATGTTTATGGCCATGCCTGCACACACCTGTACCTCATCTTGTTTGTGTATTTAAACCCTTGTTAGTGCGTACAGTATTGTTGATCATTGTTGGTGTAGCCTGTGGATGTCAAGATTAGTCTCGTTATTGTTAAACGTATTCATGTTCATGTTATATGTGAGTGCCGTTATGTTGTATGTAATAAATGTTCGTCCATGTCGATTGAGTCTGTGCATCCTGCTCCCTGCCCTCGGTACTCAGGCCACCTCGTTACAGCTGCGTGTGTGTAAAACAATTTTCAGGGTGCCGGAAGTCATTTCATTGTAACAGCAAGGCAGATATTTAACATGTTTACAGTGTGCATAATAGACAGAGGAAGACTGTTGAACTATTAATATTAGGACAGTTATGACGTTTGTGTAATACGTAATGCTTTCTATCTATAAAGTAGTGCTTCTCTTAATGACAAATGTAACTGTTTTCCCATATATAATTGTGTGCTTTATATTGTTTGTAAGAACTTTTCTTCTCATTTAGAAATATGTGGACTAAGTGATCAGTTTGTCTTATTATTTAATATGCTCAGTCTCACTATTGTTGGCAGATTTCATCACATTATTACGAATGTGGATACGTTATCTTATAATTATAAGCAGTGTGAGATGTGAAGCTAAGTGAATTACATGTGCAGAATTTCTAACAATACCCTGTTTTGTATAGGCTGGCTAGCTGACCACTTAGTAAAATTAAATGTGATTGCTGAGCTTGTTGTAGGTGAGTCAATTTAATTTGATTTCATTGTGTTTAATTTTTAACTCAGATGCATTAATCTGAATATTTTGTGTTCTACCTGCAAGCAAATGCTGACTTAAGCTGTTTTATAGTTAGCTTGAAATAATTGAGGTTCATCGCTGGGTGCTGTTCATTTTTTAATTTTTTTTTGTATTATTGATCAGGAAAAAAAACTACAATGGATGAGATGGACGTTTTCTATGTATGATATGAAATTTGAGTATATGAGTGAATGTTACTCTGTAAATGTATAAGAATATGTAGATAAGATTATTATGAGATCATTATTTATACTCAAACGACTACACTATATGACAACAGCTTCCTTTAATTTATATATTTTATTATATTGTTATTATGGAAGAAGTTGTAACATTTACTGGGAGGTGCATGGCAGAGCGAGACATACCTCCTGTGGGCTTGCTAGCTGACCCCTCAGTGAAATTAAATGTGGTTGCTGAACTTGTTATAGTGTGGAAAATAAAAGGAAACCCCTTTTATTCACAACCTGGTGTACATCATTGAGTGGGACGGAACACAGAGGTCCCACTAGCTACTATTTTACATTCCCATTCAACCTAATGACATTCTATATAATACAACTCTAGTTTCGAGCTAAATACCTACAATTAGATGATTTATTTCAGATCACATACTTTCAAATAAAACAATAAAGGATTCTGGTACTTATTTTTCTAATGACTGTGAGACATTCTAGATACCACAGCATAAGCAGACGGACAAACCGATTATGGCACATGCTCTTGACCAACACAAACCTGACATGATAATTTACATAGTACTAGTTTCTACTTGAAATGTGTTACAAAGACACCTGTTGTTCTTATTCATTTGCTGCTATTCCGATATGCCTCTACCTTTATTTCCTTGTGTTTGCACTGACTGGGTCTATGAAAGCAGGGAGCAGGCATGTGTGTCTGTCAAGGCCATGTGCGTTTGGAAGCACTCTCAATGTCCGGTTAACTGTAGAGATATTCAAGCCTGGTAAACTGTTGTCAGATATTCAAGCTTCAGTGTTAGACAGCAAACATTCCATTGGCCGAGGTTGTCCTGCAAATTACAAACGTTTAGTTTTAAATGACCTCATATGCAATCACAGCTTTATCAAATGAAAATTGAAAAAGAAAGAAAAAATGATGCATTTGGATAGCAGGTCCACATGTGAAGTACAGACTGCATGGATGAGTAAGTCCAAACTGCTGGCATGCATTTTGCTAAAGGCAGTGCGTGCAGGAAAACTGCTATTAGCACGTCCATCGTTTTTGAGGTGATTAACATTGCTTTTCTAAGACAGACATCTGTTTTGGACATCTTTTACTTTTAAATCCTATAAATGGTGACCGCTCCATATTATGTGCAATTATTTAAATCTGGATCTTAAAAACATTTTCCTTTGTGCAGGTTTTGATTAAGGATTACAGGTACAGCATCATTTTGTCTTGGCTGCTCATCCATCAGATAAAAATGAATAGCCCATCAAATAAATAGCAAATACCCGGTGTTGTGCAGTGAGCCCAGTCAGCCAAACCCTCTTTGTGAAACAGAAAATCTCAAGTTTGTTTCAACTCTAAGCCAACTAACTGAGTTTTCACTAAACCTGCTTTCTGATACAGGCCCCTGGTTGTACATTTTTAAGTGTTCTAAGTGTTCACTGACCTTTTTTGGCCAACAATGTGGATGTTTACTCAATATGCTTACTAACAGACATGATGAGTACAACTGTGAATTTGTGTGTTTTTAATTATTGTTAGACTGTGTTTGTCTATAATTGTGACTTAGCTCATCAGACCACTATAACAGCTTTGGCTAGGCAACAAAGCTGTAAAAGAGTGATGAGAAAACCAGCAAACAGAAGTGAAAGTAGAAGGAAGGGAAACACAAGGAAAGACCAAGGTAGCTTAAATGTTGTATTATACACAAACACGCACAAACGCACACACGCACGCGCACCCGCACACACACACACACACACACACACACACACACATACATACATAATGGAGTAGCATCAGGAATAGAGTTTGTTTTTTGTTTTTTGCTTTTAATACCCAAAAAAGTCAATTTTACTTGATGCCATATAGAACTCATGGCACTGCTGTATATTCTCTCCTGTTCTCATGAATTTGCTAAGGTACTGTAGAGCAAGACCGTTGTGCTTTGTAGGTCATTAGAAGGACGTTGTAATAGTAGGTGTCATCATCATTGAATCTGATGCCCGAGGACATTATCAGCTCTTCACGATTTCAGCCTGTTATCACACAGCTGTAAATGATAGCGATGGCATGATACCAGTTTTTCTGTACCAATCCAATGTCAACATCCTGTGTTTTAATGTCAACCAATATCAATACTGATCTGATATTTTTTCATTAAAAACCTGCAACAGTAAACATGTTGGTGAATGGTTTGTTTTGGACCAAATAATCTTTTTTTTTTTCTTGCCTGATCTCTCTGGTCCCTCCCAAGGTAGTGCTGGGAAGGTCTCATCAATCTCCCCTCTGCTACTGGCCATCTCATCTCTGCTGATGTTCCCTGAGAAGCAGGTTATTCCTACTGAAAATGACATACAGACAAATTTCAAATTAGCCTAGTGTCCTCAAAGTAAGACCTATACTCCTAAATTTCATTGTACAGAATTAGCTAAAGTATAAAATGCATTGCCATTAAAGTATAGGATCACGACAGTGTAAAACATGTCTATATAAATCTGTGTTGAGATAAAGGGAAAAACACAAAGAAAAAAATAAGTCTTTCAAACCGGACGAATAAATGTCCAAAGAGTGAAATTCAGCACCAGGTGAAAGTTATAGCCACCAAAGATTAAACTTTTTTTTTTCAATCAATATACTTTAAACTAAATGGACCTCTACAAAATAACAAACCTCCATATAATAAATTTGTCAGTTAGCTGGTGCATTTGGACCTCACCATGTTTCTCTTGCACAAGCAGGATTTGATCTACTGCACTTGCACATGAACAGCAAAAATATATGAAGATATATTTTTACTAATTAGAGGAACAAAATAATGGAGCTATACATCACTCCCATTAGTCCATGGGCTACCATTAAAGGCTTGACCATTGTGGTCAGATACATGCTCTCTAGACTATATGATGTTTTGGAAACATCTTTTTAGTACTAATATATGGTAAATATGCATTTCATTTCATTTTCAGTTCACTGCAGTTCATTTAAAGTCACTCAGCAATCAGTCCCATGACATAACGGGTCATTAAACATTGTCAGTTTTTTCCAATTTAAGAATGATCATTAGACAAAAAATCTATACATTTAATTTCAAATGATCTGAAGTAAGTAAACAATTGACAATGCCTGTAACAAAAGATTCAAATAATGTTAAAGGTGTTGAACCTTCATGAATCATACTGGTCATACTGGTCAAATCTGATTATACTGGTTGACCAGTGTGGTTATTGCTCATGCTGGTCAACTATCTTGTTCTTATCTTATCTGAAGTGTGATGTTTATAGCTACATGCATACAAAATGTGATTTGAAATAAATAACAATCTAATTGTAGGTATTTTGGATTTTAATCATCATTTTTAAGGCTGCCTACAGCCTAGCATAAATAAATATGCACGAATAGGTCGGTCTTTCATTCTGTATCACGTATATCATAATAAAACCATGGTAACCGAAAAACTTACTTTTCACTTCCAAAAGACTTGGCGCTGATCTCAGAAGTCCATCTCCTCCCCGTGTCCTCTGCAAACAGCCATTCTGTTGTTGTGGCAAACTTCCATTGTGTTGTGACTGGATTTGCAGCACTTCTGAAGTTGCGTAAGTTTTCCTGAATTTGCACTGGGTTGTGTTGTCATTTTGATGAATTTGCTTTGTGTATTTGCGGCACGTTTGTGAAATGTATCACAAGTGTTGTCATTTTGATGAATGTGCTTTATGTATTTACAGCGCGATGGGTCTTCCTGGCAACCGTAGTGGGTGTGGAGCGTGAATCCACCTCCAACTTTGATGTAAATAATTTTTTTTTCTCTCTTGGGCTTTATGTATATTCTTTAGAAAGGCTCTTCTTTTGCCACGTTTTCAATTAAGCGCACATAAAAAAAACACTCACCACATTCTACAACATTTCTTTTGGCCATCGATTAGGAGTGATGTTGGATACTGCCATTCCTGCCATACATACCAGTTTGTTGGAAAACCAAATCAGGTGATTACTGTCGGCCAAACAGCACTAATCTAAATTCTACCAATGCCAAAAGAAGATGACCTTAAGTTGACTGAATAGTGACGAGCAAATGAATCAAGTTTAGACAGACTAACAAACTGGGTATCTGACAAACATATAAAATAAGATGTTATTCTAAGTACAATATTCTTCTCGTGAGGGGTTCTAGACTTGTAGTTACTTCTGTTTGAAATGACTCTGCTGAAATCAGTTTTTAACTACTGATCTCAGGGGTGGAATAAGCAGGAAAGGCTCAACAGATGTGTTCATGCAAATTTATAGCTTCTTTGTCTCAGTCTTAGGCTTTGATTGTGTCAGGCATTTACCTCGAGTTACCTTACAAAACATAAATTAATTCAGTATAGTACATTAAAAGAACAGAAAGAGGGAAACAAAACAACTGGAACACAAGAGCAAAGTTAAATACTGATATTTGGGGATAGGTGATAATTGTCTTTTAAGCCATAATAGGTTGGAACATTTTTGTCATACTAATTTCACCTGAGCACTTAGTCTACACATTTATAAATACAAAGAAAGAGTTCTTACAAACAATATAAAGCACACTACTAATTTTTCATATATAAACTGGCTTCTCCTACTACTAACTCAGAAGCACTTTGCTTACACAGCTGATGAAAGACCTCAAAAACATTTCATTACTCAAAGACAAAACATTAGAGAATATTCAAGGAAAACAGACAATGGTTCAAGGCAGATATGACTATGCAATATTTCAAACATCTATGTGCAAATGATTTATTTCAAAGCTTAAGGTTTTGATCACAGAAATCAGGAGTGAAAGACAAGTTAGAGAAAATGTTTATTTGAGGATATGCTATTTAATTTGGGAAGTTCATTGTAGGGAAACATTCGGGAAATTAATGTAGTCTATCCTGTCCACATCTTGGTCAAGGCTGGTGAAGCTGCTTCAAGGCTGAGTGGAATCTTGATCCGCATCTAAGTATTTTTCTGTGCTTGGACTGAAATAGTTTACTCCAAGTGCTGAGCCCTTTGGGCGGATCTGAAAAGTGCTGCTCATAGCCTGGGGGCTTGTAATCCGCAGCGTGAGGGTCGCCAAGCATCTCTCTCACCTTGGGTGAGGCGTCCTTGTGTAAGTACTGATAGGGCTTTTTGCCACTGTTGTCACGTATGTTGCAGTTGGCACCATAATCACGCACCAGAACACTCAGGACTGATTCGTGGCTGTGAATAGCAGCCATGTGTAGTGGGGTGTAGCCGTCGTAGCTCTTGATGTTAACGTCAACCCCTGGCCCACCTTGCTGTGAAAGAAGAAGGATCTTGCGCACTATTTCACTGTTTCCTTGTTTAGCAGCCCAGTGAAGTACTGTGAAGCCAGAAATGAAGTTTCTCTTCTCTGCCAGCTTGATGTCCTGGAGCAGAAGCTGGCAGATTTGATCCTGCTGTCCTGCAGCACACTTCACAAGCCACTCATGTTCTCTTGGCCCTAGAGGGAAGATGACTGACTGCTTTGTATCCACACCTGGTTTGGTGTCTTTGTTGACCCTTTTCAGGGCTGGTGAAGCAGGTGCCACAGAGTGCCTCTGCTTGGTCCTGGCTGATCTGTACAAGTCATATCCATCAGTCACTTCACTTAGACATGCTGCCACAGTCCTTTCAGTTCGTTCATGGGCCATCTTCAAATCTGCCGGAGCAAGTATCATTACTTCTGGATATATATAGAACACATATTGTATGTACTACATACAGCCTGACAAGAGCCTAAAACCTTGTAATAGACTAATAATGCACTAATACTTCAAGTGGTGTTGCATATTTTAAATGAGAGTTTTAGTCACTGCTGATCAAAGGATAAAAGCATTTTCAATAAGTCAGTTTTTGTCCCTTATTGTAAAGATTATTTAGTTTACTGTTTTTTTATACATGAGATTTAAATTAATCCTTTTAGAAAGGCAAGGCCAAAAAGCAGAAAAAATAATCAAATATCCATACCAACTGTAGGACGTTTTTTCCACTCTATCTTCAATTTTTTTAGATTCCACTTCTGCTTTCCTCTTTTGCTTTTCTTTATTAAGTCTCTCCTGGATTCCACCTCCTTTGTATCAATATATTCATTCTCGATACCTCCAGCACACCAGCTCCAGAAACGCCTCATTGTTCGATCTGTCCTCTTCAGTGTCTTTCCACAGACTGATCTGTAAAGGTGTTCATGGGATTCCACTCATGTGTGACATTATGACACGGGACAGAGGGGGTTCTAAAGTTCCAAGAGTGGAGATGAGTTGTTTTTCTTTGAATTTCCTAATTTAATTGCTGCCATAGCAACAACTGACAATGCAAACAGATATGTCATTAATGCAGCGACTCTAACAGATTCCTCAACCTGGATTGATTAACCATGTATGGCTCACCACCGGAGACTGTGATACATATAACATTCCAAAGTGTACTTAATTCTGAGCAAAATCTAACTAGCCTCATTACTGCTGAACTATGAGGGCCCGTTTAAAGAGAAATCAGGGAAACTGTACTTGCACATACATATGAAACATTTTCACATAAATAGCCTACTATTTACATTTGTGCATAATAATTTAAACTTGCATATACATGCACTTGCACATTCAATCATTGATGCGTAAACACAGAGTTGCACTATGCTTGTGTGTGTATGAGTGTGGCTGCTGTCACAGAACGTTTGCCTCCTGCGAGTCACACGGTTTGGCCTGCCACGTGACTTGGGAGTATATGTTTATGGCCATGCCTGCACACACCTGTACCTCATCTTGTTTGTGTATTTAAACCCTTGTTAGTGCGTACAGTATTGTTGATCATTGTTGGTGTAGCCTGTGGATGTCAAGATTAGTCTCGTTATTGTTAAACGTATTCATGTTCATGTTATATGTGAGTGCCGTTATGTTGTATGTAATAAATGTTCGTCCATGTCGATTGAGTCTGTGCATCCTGCTCCCTGCCCTCGGTACTCAGGCCACCTCGTTACAGCTGCGTGTGTGTAAAACAATTTTCAGGGTGCCGGAAGTCATTTCATTGTAACAGCAAGGCAGATATTTAACATGTTTACAGTGTGCATAATAGACAGAGGAAGACTGTTGAACTATTAATATTAGGACAGTTATGACGTTTGTGTAATACGTAATGCTTTCTATCTATAAAGTAGTGCTTCTCTTAATGACAAATGTAACTGTTTTCCCATATATAATTGTGTGCTTTATATTGTTTGTAAGAACTTTTCTTCTCATTTAGAAATATGTGGACTAAGTGATCAGTTTGTCTTATTATTTAATATGCTCAGTCTCACTATTGTTGGCAGATTTCATCACATTATTACGAATGTGGATACGTTATCTTATAATTATAAGCAGTGTGAGATGTGAAGCTAAGTGAATTACATGTGCAGAATTTCTAACAATACCCTGTTTTGTATAGGCTGGCTAGCTGACCACTTAGTAAAATTAAATGTGATTGCTGAGCTTGTTGTAGGTGAGTCAATTTAATTTGATTTCATTGTGTTTAATTTTTAACTCAGATGCATTAATCTGAATATTTTGTGTTCTACCTGCAAGCAAATGCTGACTTAAGCTGTTTTATAGTTAGCTTGAAATAATTGAGGTTCATCGCTGGGTGCTGTTCATTTTTTAATTTTTTTTTGTATTATTGATCAGGAAAAAAAACTACAATGGATGAGATGGACGTTTTCTATGTATGATATGAAATTTGAGTATATGAGTGAATGTTACTCTGTAAATGTATAAGAATATGTAGATAAGATTATTATGAGATCATTATTTATACTCAAACGACTACACTATATGACAACAGCTTCCTTTAATTTATATATTTTATTATATTGTTATTATGGAAGAAGTTGTAACATTTACTGGGAGGTGCATGGCAGAGCGAGACATACCTCCTGTGGGCTTGCTAGCTGACCCCTCAGTGAAATTAAATGTGGTTGCTGAACTTGTTATAGTGTGGAAAATAAAAGGAAACCCCTTTTATTCACAACCTGGTGTACATCATTGAGTGGGACGGAACACAGAGGTCCCACTAGCTACTATTTTACATTCCCATTCAACCTAATGACATTCTATATAATACAACTCTAGTTTCGAGCTAAATACCTACAATTAGATGATTTATTTCAGATCACATACTTTCAAATAAAACAATAAAGGATTCTGGTACTTATTTTTCTAATGACTGTGAGACATTCTAGATACCACAGCATAAGCAGACGGACAAACCGATTATGGCACATGCTCTTGACCAACACAAACCTGACATGATAATTTACATAGTACTAGTTTCTACTTGAAATGTGTTACAAAGACACCTGTTGTTCTTATTCATTTGCTGCTATTCCGATATGCCTCTACCTTTATTTCCTTGTGTTTGCACTGACTGGGTCTATGAAAGCAGGGAGCAGGCATGTGTGTCTGTCAAGGCCATGTGCGTTTGGACGCACTCTCAATGTCCGGTTAACTGTAGAGATATTCAAGCCTGGTAAACTGTTGTCAGATATTCAAGCTTCAGTGTTAGACAGCAAACATTCCATTGGCCGAGGTTGTCCTGCAAATTACAAACGTTTAGTTTTAAATGACCTCATATGCAATCACAGCTTTATCAAATGAAAATTGAAAAAGAAAGAAAAAATGATGCATTTGGATAGCAGGTCCACATGTGAAGTACAGACTGCATGGATGAGTAAGTCCAAACTGCTGGCATGCATTTTGCTAAAGGCAGTGCGTGCAGGAAAACTGCTATTAGCACGTCCATCGTTTTTGAGGTGATTAACATTGCTTTTCTAAGACAGACATCTGTTTTGGACATCTTTTACTTTTAAATCCTATAAATGGTGACCGCTCCATATTATGTGCAATTATTTAAATCTGGATCTTAAAAACATTTTCCTTTGTGCAGGTTTTGATTAAGGATTACAGGTACAGCATCATTTTGTCTTGGCTGCTCATCCATCAGATAAAAATGAATAGCCCATCAAATAAATAGCAAATACCCGGTGTTGTGCAGTGAGCCCAGTCAGCCAAACCCTCTTTGTGAAACAGAAAATCTCAAGTTTGTTTCAACTCTAAGCCAACTAACTGAGTTTTCACTAAACCTGCTTTCTGATACAGGCCCCTGGTTGTACATTTTTAAGTGTTCTAAGTGTTCACTGACCTTTTTTGGCCAACAATGTGGATGTTTACTCAATATGCTTACTAACAGACATGATGAGTACAACTGTGAATTTGTGTGTTTTTAATTATTGTTAGACTGTGTTTGTCTATAATTGTGACTTAGCTCATCAGACCACTATAACAGCTTTGGCTAGGCAACAAAGCTGTAAAAGAGTGATGAGAAAACCAGCAAACAGAAGTGAAAGTAGAAGGAAGGGAAACACAAGGAAAGACCAAGGTAGCTTAAATGTTGTATTATACACAAACACGCACAAACGCGCACACGCACGCGCACCCGCACACACACACACACACACACACACACACACACATACATACATAATGGAGTAGCATCAGGAATAGAGTTTGTTTTTTGTTTTTTGCTTTTAATACCCAAAAAAGTCAATTTTACTTGATGCCATATAGAACTCATGGCACTGCTGTATATTCTCTCCTGTTCTCATGAATTTGCTAAGGTACTGTAGAGCAAGACCGTTGTGCTTTGTAGGTCATTAGAAGGACGTTGTAATAGTAGGTGTCATCATCATTGAATCTGATGCCCGAGGACATTATCAGCTCTTCACGATTTCAGCCTGTTATCACACAGCTGTAAATGATAGCGATGGCATGATACCAGTTTTTCTGTACCAATCCAATGTCAACATCCTGTGTTTTAATGTCAACCAATATCAATACTGATCTGATATTTTTTCATTAAAAACCTGCAACAGTAAACATGTTGGTGAATGGTTTGTTTTGGACCAAATAATCTTTTTTTTTTTCTTGCCTGATCTCTCTGGTCCCTCCCAAGGTAGTGCTGGGAAGGTCTCATCAATCTCCCCTCTGCTACTGGCCATCTCATCTCTGCTGATGTTCCCTGAGAAGCAGGTTATTCCTACTGAAAATGACATACAGACAAATTTCAAATTAGCCTAGTGTCCTCAAAGTAAGACCTATACTCCTAAATTTCATTGTACAGAATTAGCTAAAGTATAAAATGCATTGCCATTAAAGTATAGGATCACGACAGTGTAAAACATGTCTATATAAATCTGTGTTGAGATAAAGGGAAAAACACAAAGAAAAAAATAAGTCTTTCAAACCGGACGAATAAATGTCCAAAGAGTGAAATTCAGCACCAGGTGAAAGTTATAGCCACCAAAGATTAAACTTTTTTTTTTCAATCAATATACTTTAAACTAAATGGACCTCTACAAAATAACAAACCTCCATATAATAAATTTGTCAGTTAGCTGGTGCATTTGGACCTCACCATGTTTCTCTTGCACAAGCAGGATTTGATCTACTGCACTTGCACATGAACAGCAAAAATATATGAAGATATATTTTTACTAATTAGAGGAACAAAATAATGGAGCTATACATCACTCCCATTAGTCCATGGGCTACCATTAAAGGCTTGACCATTGTGGTCAGATACATGCTCTCTAGACTATATGATGTTTTGGAAACATCTTTTTAGTACTAATATATGGTAAATATGCATTTCATTTCATTTTCAGTTCACTGCAGTTCATTTAAAGTCACTCAGCAATCAGTCCCATGACATAACGGGTCATTAAACATTGTCAGTTTTTTCCAATTTAAGAATGATCATTAGACAAAAAATCTATACATTTAATTTCAAATGATCTGAAGTAAGTAAACAATTGACAATGCCTGTAACAAAAGATTCAAATAATGTTAAAGGTGTTGAACCTTCATGAATCATACTGGTCATACTGGTCAAATCTGATTATACTGGTTGACCAGTGTGGTTATTGCTCATGCTGGTCAACTATCTTGTTCTTATCTTATCTGAAGTGTGATGTTTATAGCTACATGCATACAAAATGTGATTTGAAATAAATAACAATCTAGTTGTAGGTATTTTGGATTTTAATCATCATTTTTAAGGCTGCCTACAGCCTAGCATAAATAAATATGCACGAATAGGTCGGTCTTTCATTCTGTATCACGTATATCATAATAAAACCATGGTAACCGAAAAACTTACTTTTCACTTCCAAAAGACTTGGCGCTGATCTCAGAAGTCCATCTCCTCCCCGTGTCCTCTGCAAACAGCCATTCTGTTGTTGTGGCAAACTTCCATTGTGTTGTGACTGGATTTGCAGCACTTCTGAAGTTGCGTAAGTTTTCCTGAATTTGCACTGGGTTGTGTTGTCATTTTGATGAATTTGCTTTGTGTATTTGCGGCACGTTTGTGAAATGTATCACAAGTGTTGTCATTTTGATGAATGTGCTTTATGTATTTACAGCGCGATGGGTCTTCCTGGCAACCGTAGTGGGTGTGGAGCGTGAATCCACCTCCAACTTTGATGTAAATAATTTTTTTTTCTCTCTTGGGCTTTATGTATATTCTTTAGAAAGGCTCTTCTTTTGCCACGTTTTCAATTAAGCGCACATAAAAAAAAACACTCACCACATTCTACAACATTTCTTTGGCCATCGATTAGGAGTGATGTTGGATACTGCCATTCCTGCCATACATACCAGTTTGTTGGAAAACCAAATCAGGTGATTACTGTCGGCCAAACAGCACTAATCTAAATTCTACCAATGCCAAAAGAAGATGACCTTAAGTTGACTGAATAGTGACGAGCAAATGAATCAAGTTTAGACAGACTAACAAACTGGGTATCTGACAAACATATAAAATAAGATGTTATTCTAAGTACAATATTCTTCTCGTGAGGGGTTCTAGACTTGTAGTTACTTCTGTTTGAAATGACTCTGCTGAAATCAGTTTTTAACTACTGATCTCAGGGGTGGAATAAGCAGGAAAGGCTCAACAGATGTGTTCATGCAAATTTATAGCTTCTTTGTCTCAGTCTTAGGCTTTGATTGTGTCAGGCATTTACCTCGAGTTACCTTACAAAACATAAATTAATTCAGTATAGTACATTAAAAGAACAGAAAGAGGGAAACAAAACAACTGGAACACAAGAGCAAAGTTAAATACTGATATTTGGGGATAGGTGATCATTGTCTTTTAAGCCATAATAGGTTGGAACATTTTTGTCATACTAATTTCACCTGAGCACTTAGTCTACACATTTATAAATACAAAGAAAGAGTTCTTACAAACAATATAAAGCACACTACTAATTGTTCATATATAAACTGGCTTCTCCTACTACTAACTCAGAAGCACTTTGCTTACACAGCTGATGAAAGACCTCAAAAACATTTCATTACTCAAAGACAAAACATTAGAGAATATTCAAGGAAAACAGACAATGGTTCAAGGCAGATATGACTATGCAATATTTCAAACATCTATGTGCAAATGATTTATTTCAAAGCTTAAGGTTTTGATCACAGAAATCAGGAGTGAAAGACAAGTTAGAGAAAATGTTTATTTGAGGATATGCTATTTAATTTGGGAAGTTCATTGTAGGGAAACATTCGGGAAATTAATGTAGTCTATCCTGTCCACATCTTGGTCAAGGCTGGTGAAGCTGCTTCAAGGCTGAGTGGAATCTTGATCCGCATCTAAGTATTTTTCTGTGCTTGGACTGAAATAGTTTACTCCAAGTGCTGAGCCCTTTGGGCGGATCTGAAAAGTGCTGCTCATAGCCTGGGGGCTTGTAATCCGCAGCGTGAGGGTCGCCAAGCATCTCTCTCACCTTGGGTGAGGCGTCCTTGTGTAAGTACTGATAGGGCTTTTTGCCACTGTTGTCACGTATGTTGCAGTTGGCACCATAATCACGCACCAGAACACTCAGGACTGATTCGTGGCTGTGAATAGCAGCCATGTGTAGTGGGGTGTAGCCGTCGTAGCTCTTGATGTTAACGTCAACCCCTGGCCCACCTTGCTGTGAAAGAAGAAGGATCTTGCGCACTATTTCACTGTTTCCTTGTTTAGCAGCCCAGTGAAGTACTGTGAAGCCAGAAATGAAGTTTCTCTTCTCTGCCAGCTTGATGTCCTGGAGCAGAAGCTGGCAGATTTGATCCTGCTGTCCTGCAGCACACTTCACAAGCCACTCATGTTCTCTTGGCCCTAGAGGGAAGATGACTGACACTGCTTTGTATCCACACCTGGTTTGGTGTCTTTGTTGACCCTTTTCAGGGCTGGTGAAGCAGGTGCCACAGAGTGCCTCTGCTTGGTCCTGGCTGATCTGTACAAGTCATATCCATCAGTCACTTCACTTAGACATGCTGCCACAGTCCTTTCAGTTCGTTCATGGGCCATCTTCAAATCTGCCGGAGCAAGTATCATTACTTCTGGATATATATAGAACACATATTGTATGTACTACATACAGCCTGACAAGAGCCTAAAACCTTGTAATAGACTAATAATGCACTAATACTTCAAGTGGTGTTGCATATTTTAAATGAGAGTTTTAGTCACTGCTGATCAAAGGATAAAAGCATTTTCAATAAGTCAGTTTTTGTCCCTTATTGTAAAGATTATTTAGTTTACTGTTTTTTTATACATGAGATTTAAATTAATCCTTTTAGAAAGGCAAGGCCAAAAAGCAGAAAAAATAATCAAATATCCATACCAACTGTAGGACGTTTTTTCCACTCTATCTTCAATTTTTTTAGATTCCACTTCTGCTTTCCTCTTTTGCTTTTCTTTATTAAGTCTCTCCTGGATTCCACCTCCTTTGTATCAATATATTCATTCTCGATACCTCCAGCACACCAGCTCCAGAAACGCCTCATTGTTCGATCTGTCCTCTTCAGTGTCTTTCCACAGACTGATCTGTAAAGGTGTTCATGGGATTCCACTCATGTGTGACATTATGACACGGGACAGAGGGGGTTCTAAAGTTCCAAGAGTGGAGATGAGTTGTTTTTCTTTGAATTTCCTAATTTAATTGCTGCCATAGCAACAACTGACAATGCAAACAGATATGTCATTAATGCAGCGACTCTAACAGATTCCTCAACCTGGATTGATTAACCATGTATGGCTCACCACCGGAGACTGTGATACATATAACATTCCAAAGTGTACTTAATTCTGAGCAAAATCTAACTAGCCTCATTACTGCTGAACTATGAGGGCCCGTTTAAAGAGAAATCAGGGAAACTGTACTTGCACATACATATGAAACATTTTCACATAAATAGCCTACTATTTACATTTGTGCATAATAATTTAAACTTGCATATACATGCACTTGCACATTCAATCATTGATGCGTAAACACAGAGTTGCACTATGCTTGTGTGTGTATGAGTGTGGCTGCTGTCACAGAACGTTTGCCTCCTGCGAGTCACACGGTTTGGCCTGCCACGTGACTTGGGAGTATATGTTTATGGCCATGCCTGCACACACCTGTACCTCATCTTGTTTGTGTATTTAAACCCTTGTTAGTGCGTACAGTATTGTTGATCATTGTTGGTGTAGCCTGTGGATGTCAAGATTAGTCTCGTTATTGTTAAACGTATTCATGTTCATGTTATATGTGAGTGCCGTTATGTTGTATGTAATAAATGTTCGTCCATGTCGATTGAGTCTGTGCATCCTGCTCCCTGCCCTCGGTACTCAGGCCACCTCGTTACAGCTGCGTGTGTGTAAAACAATTTTCAGGGTGCCGGAAGTCATTTCATTGTAACAGCAAGGCAGATATTTAACATGTTTACAGTGTGCATAATAGACAGAGGAAGACTGTTGAACTATTAATATTAGGACAGTTATGACGTTTGTGTAATACGTAATGCTTTCTATCTATAAAGTAGTGCTTCTCTTAATGACAAATGTAACTGTTTTCCCATATATAATTGTGTGCTTTATATTGTTTGTAAGAACTTTTCTTCTCATTTAGAAATATGTGGACTAAGTGATCAGTTTGTCTTATTATTTAATATGCTCAGTCTCACTATTGTTGGCAGATTTCATCACATTATTACGAATGTGGATACGTTATCTTATAATTATAAGCAGTGTGAGATGTGAAGCTAAGTGAATTACATGTGCAGAATTTCTAACAATACCCTGTTTTGTATAGGCTGGCTAGCTGACCACTTAGTAAAATTAAATGTGATTGCTGAGCTTGTTGTAGGTGAGTCAATTTAATTTGATTTCATTGTGTTTAATTTTTAACTCAGATGCATTAATCTGAATATTTTGTGTTCTACCTGCAAGCAAATGCTGACTTAAGCTGTTTTATAGTTAGCTTGAAATAATTGAGGTTCATCGCTGGGTGCTGTTCATTTTTTAATTTTTTTTTGTATTATTGATCAGGAAAAAAAACTACAATGGATGAGATGGACGTTTTCTATGTATGATATGAAATTTGAGTATATGAGTGAATGTTACTCTGTAAATGTATAAGAATATGTAGATAAGATTATTATGAGATCATTATTTATACTCAAACGACTACACTATATGACAACAGCTTCCTTTAATTTATATATTTTATTATATTGTTATTATGGAAGAAGTTGTAACATTTACTGGGAGGTGCATGGCAGAGCGAGACATACCTCCTGTGGGCTTGCTAGCTGACCCCTCAGTGAAATTAAATGTGGTTGCTGAACTTGTTATAGTGTGGAAAATAAAAGGAAACCCCTTTTATTCACAACCTGGTGTACATCATTGAGTGGGACGGAACACAGAGGTCCCACTAGCTACTATTTTACATTCCCATTCAACCTAATGACATTCTATATAATACAACTCTAGTTTCGAGCTAAATACCTACAATTAGATGATTTATTTCAGATCACATACTTTCAAATAAAACAATAAAGGATTCTGGTACTTATTTTTCTAATGACTGTGAGACATTCTAGATACCACAGCATAAGCAGACGGACAAACCGATTATGGCACATGCTCTTGACCAACACAAACCTGACATGATAATTTACAGAGTACTAGTTTCTACTTGAAATGTGTTACAAAGACACCTGTTGTTCTTATTCATTTGCTGCTATTCCGATATGCCTCTACCTTTATTTCCTTGTGTTTGCACTGACTGGGTCTATGAAAGCAGGGAGCAGGCATGTGTGTCTGTCAAGGCCATGTGCGTTTGGACGCACTCTCAATGTCCGGTTAACTGTAGAGATATTCAAGCCTGGTAAACTGTTGTCAGATATTCAAGCTTCAGTGTTAGACAGCAAACATTCCATTGGCCGAGGTTGTCCTGCAAATTACAAACGTTTAGTTTTAATTGACCTCATATGCAATCACAGCTTTATCAAATGAAAATTGAAAAAGAAAGAAAAAATGATGCATTTGGATAGCAGGTCCACATGTGAAGTACAGACTGCATGGATGAGTAAGTCCAAACTGCTGGCATGCATTTTGCTAAAGGCAGTGCGTGCAGGAAAACTGCTATTAGCACGTCCATCGTTTTTGAGGTGATTAACATTGCTTTTCTAAGACAGACATCTGTTTTGGTCATCTTTTACTTTTAAATCCTATAAATGGTGACCGCTCCATATTATGTGCAATTATTTAAATCTGGATCTTAAAAACATTTTCCTTTGCGCAGGTTTTGATTAAGGATTACAGGTACAGCATCATTTTGTCTTGGCTGCTCATCCATCAGATAAAAATGAATAGCCCATCAAATAAATAGCAAATACCCGGTGTTGTGCAGTGAGCCCAGTCAGCCAAACCCTCTTTGTGAAACAGAAAATCTCAAGTTTGTTTCAACTCTAAGCCAACTAACTGAGTTTTCACTAAACCTGCTTTCTGATACAGGCCCCTGGTTGTACATTTTTAAGTGTTCTAAGTGTTCACTGACCTTTTTTGGCCAACAATGTGGATGTTTACTCAATATGCTTACTAACAGACATGATGAGTACAACTGTGAATTTGTGTGTTTTTAATTATTGTTAGACTGTGTTTGTCTATAATTGTGACTTAGCTCATCAGACCACTATAACAGCTTTGGCTAGGCAACAAAGCTGTAAAAGAGTGATGAGAAAACCAGCAAACAGAAGTGAAAGTAGAAGGAAGGGAAACACAAGGAAAGACCAAGGTAGCTTAAATGTTGTATTATACACAAACACGCACAAACGCACACACGCACGCGCACCCGCACACACACACACACACACACACACACACACACATACATACATAATGGAGTAGCATCAGGAATAGAGTTTGTTTTTTGTTTTTTGCTTTTAATACCCAAAAAAGTCAATTTTACTTGATGCCATATAGAACTCATGGCACTGCTGTATATTCTCTCCTGTTCTCATGAATTTGCTAAGGTACTGTAGAGCAAGACCGTTGTGCTTTGTAGGTCATTAGAAGGACGTTGTAATAGTAGGTGTCATCATCATTGAATCTGATGCCCGAGGACATTATCAGCTCTTCACGATTTCAGCCTGTTATCACACAGCTGTAAATGATAGCGATGGCATGATACCAGTTTTTCTGTACCAATCCAATGTCAACATCCTGTGTTTTAATGTCAACCAATATCAATACTGATCTGATGTTTTTTCATTCAAAACCTGCAACAGTAAACATGTTGGTGAATGGTTTGTTTTGGACCAAATAATCTTTTTTTTTTTTCTTGCCTGATCTCTCTGGTCCCTCCCAAGGTAGTGCTGGGAAGGTCTCATCAATCTCCCCTCTGCTACTGGCCATCTCATCTCTGCTGATGTTCCCTGAGAAGCAGGTTATTCCTACTGAAAATGACATACAGACAAATTTCAAATTAGCCTAGTGTCCTCAAAGTAAGACCTATACTCCTAAATTTCATTGTACAGAATTAGCTAAAGTATAAAATGCATTGCCATTAAAGTATAGGATCACGACAGTGTAAAACATGTCTATATAAATCTGTGTTGAGATAAAGGGAAAAACACAAAGAAAAAAATAAGTCTTTCAAACCGGACGAATAAATGTCCAAAGAGTGAAATTCAGCACCAGGTGAAAGTTATAGCCACCAAAGATTAAACTTTTTTTTTTCAATCAATATACTTTAAACTAAATGGACCTCTACAAAATAACAAACCTCCATATAATAAATTTGTCAGTTAGCTGGTGCATTTGGACCTCACCATGTTTCTCTTGCACAAGCAGGATTTGATCTACTGCACTTGCACATGAACAGCAAAAATATATGAAGATATATTTTTACTAATTAGAGGAACAAAATAATGGAGCTATACATCACTCCCATTAGTCCATGGGCTACCATTAAAGGCTTGACCATTGTGGTCAGATACATGCTCTCTAGACTATATGATGTTTTGGAAACATCTTTTTAGTACTAATATATGGTAAATATGCATTTCATTTCATTTTCAGTTCACTGCAGTTCATTTAAAGTCACTCAGCAATCAGTCCCATGACATAACGGGTCATTAAACATTGTCAGTTTTTTCCAATTTAAGAATGATCATTAGACAAAAAATCTATACATTTAATTTCAAATGATCTGAAGTAAGTAAACAATTGACAATGCCTGTAACAAAAGATTCAAATAATGTTAAAGGTGTTGAACCTTCATGAATCATACTGGTCATACTGGTCAAATCTGATTATACTGGTTGACCAGTGTGGTTATTGCTCATGCTGGTCAACTATCTTGTTCTTATCTTATCTGAAGTGTGATGTTTATAGCTACATGCATACAAAATGTGATTTGAAATAAATAACAATCTAATTGTAGGTATTTTGGATTTTAATCATCATTTTTAAGGCTGCCTACAGCCTAGCATAAATAAATATGCACGAATAGGTCGGTCTTTCATTCTGTATCACGTATATCATAATAAAACCATGGTAACCGAAAAACTTACTTTTCACTTCCAAAAGACTTGGCGCTGATCTCAGAAGTCCATCTCCTCCCCGTGTCCTCTGCAAACAGCCATTCTGTTGTTGTGGCAAACTTCCATTGTGTTGTGACTGGATTTGCAGCACTTCTGAAGTTGCGTAAGTTTTCCTGAATTTGCACTGGGTTGTGTTGTCATTTTGATGAATTTGCTTTGTGTATTTGCGGCACGTTTGTGAAATGTATCACAAGTGTTGTCATTTTGATGAATGTGCTTTATGTATTTACAGCGCGATGGGTCTTCCTGGCAACCGTAGTGGGTGTGGAGCGTGAATCCACCTCCAACTTTGATGTAAATAATTTTTTTTTCTCTCTTGGGCTTTATGTATATTCTTTAGAAAGGCTCTTCTTTTGCCACGTTTTCAATTAAGCGCACATAAAAAAAACACTCACCACATTCTACAACATTTCTTTTGGCCATCGATTAGGAGTGATGTTGGATACTGCCATTCCTGCCATACATACCAGTTTGTTGGAAAACCAAATCAGGTGATTACTGTCGGCCAAACAGCACTAATCTAAATTCTACCAATGCCAAAAGAAGATGACCTTAAGTTGACTGAATAGTGACGAGCAAATGAATCAAGTTTAGACAGACTAACAAACTGGGTATCTGACAAACATATAAAATAAGATGTTATTCTAAGTACAATATTCTTCTCGTGAGGGGTTCTAGACTTGTAATTACTTCTGTTTGAAATGACTCTGCTGAAATCAGTTTTTAACTACTGATCTCAGGGGTGGAATAAGCAGGAAAGGCTCAACAGATGTGTTCATGCAAATTTATAGCTTCTTTGTCTCAGTCTTAGGCTTTGATTGTGTCAGGCATTTACCTCGAGTTACCTTACAAAACATAAATTAATTCAGTATAGTACATTAAAAGAACAGAAAGAGGGAAACAAAACAACTGGAACACAAGAGCAAAGTTAAATACTGATATTTGGGGATAGGTGACAATTGTCTTTTAAGCCATAATAGGTTGGAACATTTTTGTCATACTAATTTCACCTGAGCACTTAGTCTACACATTTATAAATACAAAGAAAGAGTTCTTACAAACAATATAAAGCACACTACTAATTTTTCATATATAAACTGGCTTCTCCTACTACTAACTCAGAAGCACTTTGCTTACACAGCTGATGAAAGACCTCAAAAACATTTCATTACTCAAAGACAAAACATTAGAGAATATTCAAGGAAAACAGACAATGGTTCAAGGCAGATATGACTATGCAATATTTCAAACATCTATGTGCAAATGATTTATTTCAAAGCTTAAGGTTTTGATCTCAGAAATCAGGAGTGAAAGACAAGTTAGAGAAAATGTTTATTTGAGGATATGCTATTTAATTTGGGAAGTTCATTGTAGGGAAACATTCGGGAAATTAATGTAGTCTATCCTGTCCACATCTTGGTCAAGGCTGGTGAAGCTGCTTCAAGGCTGAGTGGAATCTTGATCCGCATCTAAGTATTTTTCTGTGCTTGGACTGAAATAGTTTACTCCAAGTGCTGAGCCCTTTGGGCGGATCTGAAAAGTGCTGCTCATAGCCTGGGGGCTTGTAATCCGCAGCGTGAGGGTCGCCAAGCATCTCTCTCACCTTGGGTGAGGCGTCCTTGTGTAAGTACTGATAGGGCTTTTTGCCACTGTTGTCACGTATGTTGCAGTTGGCACCATAATCACGCACCAGAACACTCAGGACTGATTCGTGGCTGTGAATAGCAGCCATGTGTAGTGGGGTGTAGCCGTCGTAGCTCTTGATGTTAACGTCAACCCCTGGCCCACCTTGCTGTGAAAGAAGAAGGATCTTGCGCACTATTTCACTGTTTCCTTGTTTAGCAGCCCAGTGAAGTACTGTGAAGCCAGAAATGAAGTTTCTCTTCTCTGCCAGCTTGATGTCCTGGAGCAGAAGCTGGCAGATTTGATCCTGCTGTCCTGCAGCACACTTCACAAGCCACTCATGTTCTCTTGGCCCTAGAGGGAAGATGACTGACACTGCTTTGTATCCACACCTGGTTTGGTGTCTTTGTTGACCCTTTTCAGGGCTGGTGAAGCAGGTGCCACAGAGTGCCTCTGCTTGGTCCTGGCTGATCTGTACAAGTCATATCCATCAGTCACTTCACTTAGACATGCTGCCACAGTCCTTTCAGTTCGTTCATGGGCCATCTTCAAATCTGCCGGAGCAAGTATCATTACTTCTGGATATATATAGAACACATATTGTATGTACTACATACAGCCTGACAAGAGCCTAAAACCTTGTAATAGACTAATAATGCACTAATACTTCAAGTGGTGTTGCATATTTTAAATGAGAGTTTTAGTCACTGCTGATCAAAGGATAAAAGCATTTTCAATAAGTCAGTTTTTGTCCCTTATTGTAAAGATTATTTAGTTTACTGTTTTTTTATACATGAGATTTAAATTAATCCTTTTAGAAAGGCAAGGCCAAAAAGCAGAAAAAATAATCAAATATCCATACCAACTGTAGGACGTTTTTTCCACTCTATCTTCAATTTTTTTAGATTCCACTTCTGCTTTCCTCTTTTGCTTTTCTTTATTAAGTCTCTCCTGGATTCCACCTCCTTTGTATCAATATATTCATTCTCGATACCTCCAGCACACCAGCTCCAGAAACGCCTCATTGTTCGATCTGTCCTCTTCAGTGTCTTTCCACAGACTGATCTGTAAAGGTGTTCATGGGATTCCACTCATGTGTGACATTATGACACGGGACAGAGGGGGTTCTAAAGTTCCAAGAGTGGAGATGAGTTGTTTTTCTTTGAATTTCCTAATTTAATTGCTGCCATAGCAACAACTGACAATGCAAACAGATATGTCATTAATGCAGCGACTCTAACAGATTCCTCAACCTGGATTGATTAACCATGTATGGCTCACCACCGGAGACTGTGATACATATAACATTCCAAAGTGTACTTAATTCTGAGCAAAATCTAACTAGCCTCATTACTGCTGAACTATGAGGGCCCGTTTAAAGAGAAATCAGGGAAACTGTACTTGCACATACATATGAAACATTTTCACATAAATAGCCTACTATTTACATTTGTGCATAATAATTTAAACTTGCATATACATGCACTTGCACATTCAATCATTGATGCGTAAACACAGAGTTGCACTATGCTTGTGTGTGTATGAGTGTGGCTGCTGTCACAGAACGTTTGCCTCCTGCGAGTCACACGGTTTGGCCTGCCACGTGACTTGGGAGTATATGTTTATGGCCATGCCTGCACACACCTGTACCTCATCTTGTTTGTGTATTTAAACCCTTGTTAGTGCGTACAGTATTGTTGATCATTGTTGGTGTAGCCTGTGGATGTCAAGATTAGTCTCGTTATTGTTAAACGTATTCATGTTCATGTTATATGTGAGTGCCGTTATGTTGTATGTAATAAATGTTCGTCCATGTCGATTGAGTCTGTGCATCCTGCTCCCTGCCCTCGGTACTCAGGCCACCTCGTTACAGCTGCGTGTGTGTAAAACAATTTTCAGGGTGCCGGAAGTCATTTCATTGTAACAGCAAGGCAGATATTTAACATGTTTACAGTGTGCATAATAGACAGAGGAAGACTGTTGAACTATTAATATTAGGACAGTTATGACGTTTGTGTAATACGTAATGCTTTCTATCTATAAAGTAGTGCTTCTCTTAATGACAAATGTAACTGTTTTCCCATATATAATTGTGTGCTTTATATTGTTTGTAAGAACTTTTCTTCTCATTTAGAAATATGTGGACTAAGTGATCAGTTTGTCTTATTATTTAATATGCTCAGTCTCACTATTGTTGGCAGATTTCATCACATTATTACGAATGTGGATACGTTATCTTATAATTATAAGCAGTGTGAGATGTGAAGCTAAGTGAATTACATGTGCAGAATTTCTAACAATACCCTGTTTTGTATAGGCTGGCTAGCTGACCACTTAGTAAAATTAAATGTGATTGCTGAGCTTGTTGTAGGTGAGTCAATTTAATTTGATTTCATTGTGTTTAATTTTTAACTCAGATGCATTAATCTGAATATTTTGTGTTCTACCTGCAAGCAAATGCTGACTTAAGCTGTTTTATAGTTAGCTTGAAATAATTGAGGTTCATCGCTGGGTGCTGTTCATTTTTTAATTTTTTTTTGTATTATTGATCAGGAAAAAAAACTACAATGGATGAGATGGACGTTTTCTATGTATGATATGAAATTTGAGTATATGAGTGAATGTTACTCTGTAAATGTATAAGAATATGTAGATAAGATTATTATGAGATCATTATTTATACTCAAACGACTACACTATATGACAACAGCTTCCTTTAATTTATATATTTTATTATATTGTTATTATGGAAGAAGTTGTAACATTTACTGGGAGGTGCATGGCAGAGCGAGACATACCTCCTGTGGGCTTGCTAGCTGACCCCTCAGTGAAATTAAATGTGGTTGCTGAACTTGTTATAGTGTGGAAAATAAAAGGAAACCCCTTTTATTCACAACCTGGTGTACATCATTGAGTGGGACGGAACACAGAGGTCCCACTAGCTACTATTTTACATTCCCATTCAACCTAATGACATTCTATATAATACAACTCTAGTTTCGAGCTAAATACCTACAATTAGACGATTTATTTCAGATCACATACTTTCAAATAAAACAATAAAGGATTCTGGTACTTATTTTTCTAATGACTGTGAGACATTCTAGATACCACAGCATAAGCAGACGGACAAACCGATTATGGCACATGCTCTTGACCAACACAAACCTGACATGATAATTTACATAGTACTAGTTTCTACTTGAAATGTGTTACAAAGACACCTGTTGTTCTTATTCATTTGCTGCTATTCCGATATGCCTCTACCTTTATTTCCTTGTGTTTGCACTGACTGGGTCTATGAAAGCAGGGAGCAGGCATGTGTGTCTGTCAAGGCCATGTGCGTTTGGAAGCACTCTCAATGTCCGGTTAACTGTAGAGATATTCAAGCCTGGTAAACTGTTGTCAGATATTCAAGCTTCAGTGTTAGACAGCAAACATTCCATTGGCCGAGGTTGTCCTGCAAATTACAAACGTTTAGTTTTAAATGACCTCATATGCAATCACAGCTTTATCAAATGAAAATTGAAAAAGAAAGAAAAAATGATGCATTTGGATAGCAGGTCCACATGTGAATTACATACTGCATGGATGAGTAAGTCCAAACTGCTGGCATGCATTTTGCTAAAGGCAGTGCGTGCAGGAAAACTGCTATTAGCACGTCCATCGTTTTTGAGGTGATTAACATTGCTTTTCTAAGACAGACATCTGTTTTGGACATCTTTTACTTTTAAATCCTATAAATGGTGACCGCTCCATATTATGTGCAATTATTTAAATCTGGATCTTAAAAACATTTTCCTTTGCGCAGGTTTTGATTAAGGATTACAGGTACAGCATCATTTTGTCTTGGCTGCTCATCCATCAGATAAAAATGAATAGCCCATCAAATAAATAGCAAATACCCGGTGTTGTGCAGTGAGCCCAGTCAGCCAAACCCTCTTTGTGAAACAGAAAATCTCAAGTTTGTTTCAACTCTAAGCCAACTAACTGAGTTTTCACTAAACCTGCTTTCTGATACAGGCCCCTGGTTGTACATTTTTAAGTGTTCTAAGTGTTCACTGACCTTTTTTGGCCAACAATGTGGATGTTTACTCAATATGCTTACTAACAGACATGATGAGTACAACTGTGAATTTGTGTGTTTTTAATTATTGTTAGACTGTGTTTGTCTATAATTGTGACTTAGCTCATCAGACCACTATAACAGCTTTGGCTAGGCAACAAAGCTGTAAAAGAGTGATGAGAAAACCAGCAAACAGAAGTGAAAGTAGAAGGAAGGGAAACACAAGGAAAGACCAAGGTAGCTTAAATGTTGTATTATACACAAACACGCACAAACGCACACACGCACGCGCACCCGCACACACACACACACACACACACACACACACACATACATACATAATGGAGTAGCATCAGGAATAGAGTTTGTTTTTTGTTTTTTGCTTTTAATACCCAAAAAAGTCAATTTTACTTGATGCCATATAGAACTCATGGCACCGCTGTATATTCTCTCCTGTTCTCATGAATTTGCTAAGGTACTTGGGAGCAAGACCGTTGTGCTTTGTAGGTCATTAGAAGGACGTTGTAATAGTAGGTGTCATCATCATTGAATCTGATGCCCGAGGACATTATCCGCTCTTCACGATTTCAGCCTGTTATCACACAGCTGTAAATGATAGCGATGGCATGATACCAGTTTTTCTGTACCAATCCAATGTCAACATCCTGTGTTTTAATGTCAACCAATATCAATACTGATCTGATATTTTTTCATTAAAAACCTGCAACAGTAAACATGTTGGTGAATGGTTTGTTTTGGACCAAATAATCTTTTTTTTTTTCTTGCCTGATCTCTCTGGTCCCTCCCAAGGTAGTGCTGGGAAGGTCTCATCAATCTCCCCTCTGCTACTGGCCATCTCATCTCTGCTGATGTTCCCTGAGAAGCAGGTTATTCCTACTGAAAATGACATACAGACAAATTTCAAATTAGCCTAGTGTCCTCAAAGTAAGACCTATACTCCTAAATTTCATTGTACAGAATTAGCTAAAGTATAAAATGCATTGCCATTAAAGTATAGGATCACGACAGTGTAAAACATGTCTATATAAATCTGTGTTGAGATAAAGGGAAAAACACAAAGAAAAAAATAAGTCTTTCAAACCGGACGAATAAATGTCCAAAGAGTGAAATTCAGCACCAGGTGAAAGTTATAGCCACCAAAGATTAAACTTTTTTTTTTCAATCAATATTCTTTAAACTAAATGGACCTCTACAAAATAACAAACCTCCATATAATAAATTTGTCAGTTAGCTGGTGCATTTGGACCTCACCATGTTTCTCTTGCACAAGCAGGATTTGATCTACTGCACTTGCACATGAACAGCAAAAATATATGAAGATATATTTTTACTAATTAGAGGAACAAAATAATGGAGCTATACATCACTCCCAATAGTCCATGGGCTACCATTAAAGGCTTGACCATTGTGGTCAGATACATGCTCTCTAGACTATATGATGTTTTGGAAACATCTTTTTAGTACTAATATATGGTAAATATGCATTTCATTTCATTTTCAGTTCACTGCAGTTCATTTAAAGTCACTCAGCAATCAGTCCCATGACATAACGGGTCATTAAACATTGTCAGTTTTTTTCCAATTTAAGAATGATCATTAGACAAAAAATCTATACATTTAATTTCGAATGATCTGAAGTAAGTAAACAATTGACAATGCCTGTAACAAAAGATTAAAATAATGTTAAAGGTGTTGAACCTTCATGAATCATACTGGTCATACTGGTCAAATCTGATTATACTGGTTGACCAGTGTGGTTATTGCTCATGCTGGTCAACTATCTTGTTCTTATCTTATCTGAAGTGTGATGTTTATAGCTACATGCATACAAAATGTGATTTGAAATAAATAACAATCTAATTGTAGGTATTTTGGATTTTAATCATCATTTTTAAGGCTGCCTACAGCCTAGCATAAATAAATATGCACGAATAGGTCGGTCTTTCATTCTGTATCACGTATATCATAATAAAACCATGGTAACCGAAAAACTTACTTTTCACTTCCAAAAGACTTGGCGCTGATCTCAGAAGTCCATCTCCTCCCCGTGTCCTCTGCAAACAGCCATTCTGTTGTTGTGGCAAACTTCCATTGTGTTGTGACTGGATTTGCAGCACTTCTGAAGTTGCGTAAGTTTTCCTGAATTTGCACTGGGTTGTGTTGTCATTTTGATGAATTTGCTTTGTGTATTTGCGGAACGTTTGTGAAATGTATCACAAGTGTTGTCATTTTGATGAATGTGCTTTATGTATTTACAGCGCGATGGGTCTTCCTGGCAACCGTAGTGGGTGTGGAGCGTGAATCCACCTCCAACTTTGATGTAAATAATTTTTTTTTCTCTCTTGGGCTTTATGTATATTCTTTAGAAAGGCTCTTCTTTTGCCACGTTTTCAATTAAGCGCACATAAAAAAAACACTCACCACATTCTACAATATTTCTTTTGGCCATCGATTAGGAGTGATGTTGGATACTGCCATTCCTGCCATACATACCAGTTTGTTGGAAAACCAAATCAGGTGATTACTGTCGGCCAAACAGCACTAATCTAAATTCTACCAATGCCAAAAGAAGATGACCTTAAGTTGACTGAATAGTGACGAGCAAATGAATCAAGTTTAGACAGACTAACAAACTGGGTATCTGACAAACATATAAAATAAGATGTTATTCTAAGTACAATATTCTTCTCGTGAGGGGTTCTAGACTTGTAATTACTTCTGTTTGAAATGACTCTGCTGAAATCAGTTTTTAACTACTGATCTCAGGGGTGGAATAAGCAGGAAAGGCTCAACAGATGTGTTCATGCAAATTTATAGCTTCTTTGTCTCAGTCTTAGGCTTTGATTGTGTCAGGCATTTACCTCGAGTTACCTTACAAAACATAAATTAATTCAGTATAGTACATTAAAAGAACAGAAAGAGGGAAACAAAACAACTGGAACACAAGAGCAAAGTTAAATACTGATATTTGGGGATAGGTGATAATTGTCCTTTAAGCCATAATAGGTTGGAACATTTTTGTCATACTAATTTCACTTGAGCACTTAGTCTACACATTTATAAATACAAAGAAAGAGTTCTTACAAACAATATAAAGCACACTACTAATTTGTCATATATAAACTGGCTTCTCCTACTACTAACTCAGAAGCACTTTGCTTACACAGCTGATGAAAGACCTCAAAAACATTTCATTACTCAAAGACAAAACATTAGAGAATATTCAAGGAAAACAGACAATGGTTCAAGGCAGATATGACTATGCAATATTTCAAACATCTATGTGCAAATGATTTATTTCAAAGCTTAAGGTTTTGATCACAGAAATCAGGAGTGAAAGACAAGTTAGAGAAAATGTTTATTTGAGGATATGCTATTTAATTTGGGAAGTTCATTGTAGGGAAACATTCGGGAAATTAATGTAGTCTATCCTGTCCACATCTTGGTCAAGGCTGGTGAAGCTGCTTCAAGGCTGAGTGGAATCTTGATCCGCATCTAAGTATTTTTCTGTGCTTGGACTGAAATAGTTTACTCCAAGTGCTGAGCCCTTTGGGCGGATCTGAAAAGTGCTGCTCATAGCCTGGGGGCTTGTAATCCGCAGCGTGAGGGTCGCCAAGCATCTCTCTCACCTTGGGTGAGGCGTCCTTGTGTAAGTACTGATAGGGCTTTTTGCCACTGTTGTCACGTATGTTGCAGTTGGCACCATAATCACGCACCAGAACACTCAGGACTGATTCGTGGCTGTGAATAGCAGCCATGTGTAGTGGGGTGTAGCCGTCGTAGCTCTTGATGTTAACGTCAACCCCTGGCCCACCTTGCTGTGAAAGAAGAAGGATCTTGCGCACTATTTCACTGTTTCCTTGTTTAGCAGCCCAGTGAAGTACTGTGAAGCCAGAAATGAAGTTTCTCTTCTCTGCCAGCTTGATGTCCTGGAGCAGAAGCTGGCAGATTTGATCCTGCTGTCCTGCAGCACACTTCACAAGCCACTCATGTTCTCTTGGCCCTAGAGGGAAGATGACTGACTGCTTTGTATCCACACCTGGTTTGGTGTCTTTGTTGACCCTTTTCAGGGCTGGTGAAGCAGGTGCCACAGAGTGCCTCTGCTTGGTCCTGGCTGATCTGTACAAGTCATATCCATCAGTCACTTCACTTAGACATGCTGCCACAGTCCTTTCAGTTCGTTCATGGGCCATCTTCAAATCTGCCGGAGCAAGTATCATTACTTCTGGATATATATAGAACACATATTGTATGTACTACATACAGCCTGACAAGAGCCTAAAACCTTGTAATAGACTAATAATGCACTAATACTTCAAGTGGTGTTGCATATTTTAAATGAGAGTTTTAGTCACTGCTGATCAAAGGATAAAAGCATTTTCAATAAGTCAGTTTTTGTCCCTTATTGTAAAGATTATTTAGTTTACTGTTTTTTTATACATGAGATTTAAATTAATCCTTTTAGAAAGGCAAGGCCAAAAAGCAGAAAAAATAATCAAATATCCATACCAACTGTAGGACGTTTTTTCCACTCTATCTTCAATTTTTTTAGATTCCACTTCTGCTTTCCTCTTTTGCTTTTCTTTATTAAGTCTCTCCTGGATTCCACCTCCTTTGTATCAATATATTCATTCTCGATACCTCCAGCACACCAGCTCCAGAAACGCCTCATTGTTCGATCTGTCCTCTTCAGTGTCTTTCCACAGACTGATCTGTAAAGGTGTTCATGGGATTCCACTCATGTGTGACATTATGACACGGGACAGAGGGGGTTCTAAAGTTCCAAGAGTGGAGATGAGTTGTTTTTCTTTGAATTTCCTAATTTAATTGCTGCCATAGCAACAACTGACAATGCAAACAGATATGTCATTAATGCAGCGACTCTAACAGATTCCTCAACCTGGATTGATTAACCATGTATGGCTCACCACCGGAGACTGTGATACATATAACATTCCAAAGTGTACTTAATTCTGAGCAAAATCTAACTAGCCTCATTACTGCTGAACTATGAGGGCCCGTTTAAAGAGAAATCAGGGAAACTGTACTTGCACATACATATGAAACATTTTCACATAAATAGCCTACTATTTACATTTGTGCATAATAATTTAAACTTGCATATACATGCACTTGCACATTCAATCATTGATGCGTAAACACAGAGTTGCACTATGCTTGTGTGTGTATGAGTGTGGCTGCTGTCACAGAACGTTTGCCTCCTGCGAGTCACACGGTTTGGCCTGCCACGTGACTTGGGAGTATATGTTTATGGCCATGCCTGCACACACCTGTACCTCATCTTGTTTGTGTATTTAAACCCTTGTTAGTGCGTACAGTATTGTTGATCATTGTTGGTGTAGCCTGTGGATGTCAAGATTAGTCTCGTTATTGTTAAACGTATTCATGTTCATGTTATATGTGAGTGCCGTTATGTTGTATGTAATAAATGTTCGTCCATGTCGATTGAGTCTGTGCATCCTGCTCCCTGCCCTCGGTACTCAGGCCACCTCGTTACAGCTGCGTGTGTGTAAAACAATTTTCAGGGTGCCGGAAGTCATTTCATTGTAACAGCAAGGCAGATATTTAACATGTTTACAGTGTGCATAATAGACAGAGGAAGACTGTTGAACTATTAATATTAGGACAGTTATGACGTTTGTGTAATACGTAATGCTTTCTATCTATAAAGTAGTGCTTCTCTTAATGACAAATGTAACTGTTTTCCCATATATAATTGTGTGCTTTATATTGTTTGTAAGAACTTTTCTTCTCATTTAGAAATATGTGGACTAAGTGATCAGTTTGTCTTATTATTTAATATGCTCAGTCTCACTATTGTTGGCAGATTTCATCACATTATTACGAATGTGGATACGTTATCTTATAATTATAAGCAGTGTGAGATGTGAAGCTAAGTGAATTACATGTGCAGAATTTCTAACAATACCCTGTTTTGTATAGGCTGGCTAGCTGACCACTTAGTAAAATTAAATGTGATTGCTGAGCTTGTTGTAGGTGAGTCAATTTAATTTGATTTCATTGTGTTTAATTTTTAACTCAGATGCATTAATCTGAATATTTTGTGTTCTACCTGCAAGCAAATGCTGACTTAAGCTGTTTTATAGTTAGCTTGAAATAATTGAGGTTCATCGCTGGGTGCTGTTCATTTTTTAATTTTTTTTTGTATTATTGATCAGGAAAAAAAACTACAATGGATGAGATGGACGTTTTCTATGTATGATATGAAATTTGAGTATATGAGTGAATGTTACTCTGTAAATGTATAAGAATATGTAGATAAGATTATTATGAGATCATTATTTATACTCAAACGACTACACTATATGACAACAGCTTCCTTTAATTTATATATTTTATTATATTGTTATTATGGAAGAAGTTGTAACATTTACTGGGAGGTGCATGGCAGAGCGAGACATACCTCCTGTGGGCTTGCTAGCTGACCCCTCAGTGAAATTAAATGTGGTTGCTGAACTTGTTATAGTGTGGAAAATAAAAGGAAACCCCTTTTATTCACAACCTGGTGTACATCATTGAGTGGGACGGAACACAGAGGTCCCACTAGCTACTATTTTACATTCCCATTCAACCTAATGACATTCTATATAATACAACTCTAGTTTCGAGCTAAATACCTACAATTAGATGATTTATTTCAGATCACATACTTTCAAATAAAACAATAAAGGATTCTGGTACTTATTTTTCTAATGACTGTGAGACATTCTAGATACCACAGCATAAGCAGACGGACAAACCGATTATGGCACATGCTCTTGACCAACACAAACCTGACATGATAATTTACATAGTACTAGTTTCTACTTGAAATGTGTTACAAAGACACCTGTTGTTCTTATTCATTTGCTGCTATTCCGATATGCCTCTACCTTTATTTCCTTGTGTTTGCACTGACTGGGTCTATGAAAGCAGGGAGCAGGCATGTGTGTCTGTCAAGGCCATGTGCGTTTGGAAGCACTCTCAATGTCCGGTTAACTGTAGAGATATTCAAGCCTGGTAAACTGTTGTCAGATATTCAAGCTTCAGTGTTAGACAGCAAACATTCCATTGGCCGAGGTTGTCCTGCAAATTACAAACGTTTAGTTTTAAATGACCTCATATGCAATCACAGCTTTATCAAATGAAAATTGAAAAAGAAAGAAAAAATGATGCATTTGGATAGCAGGTCCACATGTGAAGTACAGACTGCATGGATGAGTAAGTCCAAACTGCTGGCATGCATTTTGCTAAAGGCAGTGCGTGCAGGAAAACTGCTATTAGCACGTCCATCGATTTTGAGGTGATTAACATTGCTTTTCTAAGACAGACATCTGTTTTGGACATCTTTTACTTTTAAATCCTATAAATGGTGACCGCTCCATATTATGTGCAATTATTTAAATCTGGATCTTAAAAACATTTTCCTTTGCGCAGGTTTTGATTAAGGATTACAGGTACAGCATCATTTTGTCTTGGCTGCTCATCCATCAGATAAAAATGAATAGCCCATCAAATAAATAGCAAATACCCGGTGTTGTGCAGTGAGCCCAGTCAGCCAAACCCTCTTTGTGAAACAGAAAATCTCAAGTTTGTTTCAACTCTAAGCCAACTAACTGAGTTTTCACTAAACCTGCTTTCTGATACAGGCCCCTGGTTGTACATTTTTAAGTGTTCTAAGTGTTCACTGACCTTTTTTGGCCAACAATGTGGATGTTTACTCAATATGCTTACTAACAGACATGATGAGTACAACTGTGAATTTGTGTGTTTTTAATTATTGTTAGACTGTGTTTGTCTATAATTGTGACTTAGCTCATCAGACCACTATAACAGCTTTGGCTAGGCAACAAAGCTGTAAAAGAGTGATGAGAAAACCAGCAAACAGAAGTGAAAGTAGAAGGAAGGGAAACACAAGGAAAGACCAAGGTAGCTTAAATGTTGTATTATACACAAACACGCACAAACGCACACACGCACGCGCACCCGCACACACACACACACACACACACACACACATACATACATAATGGAGTAGCATCAGGAATAGAGTTTGTTTTTTGTTTTTTGCTTTTAATACCCAAAAAAGTCAATTTTACTTGATGCCATATAGAACTCATGGCACTGCTGTATATTCTCTCCTGTTCTCATGAATTTGCTAAGGTACTGTAGAGCAAGACCGTTGTGCTTTGTAGGTCATTAGAAGGACGTTGTAATAGTAGGTGTCATCATCATTGAATCTGATGACCGAGGACATTATCAGCTCTTCACGATTTCAGCCTGTTATCACACAGCTGTAAATGATAGCGATGGCATGATACCAGTTTTTCTGTACCAATCCAATGTCAACATCCTGTGTTTTAATGTCAACCAATATCAATACTGATCTGATATTTTTTCATTAAAAACCTGCAACAGTAAACATGTTGGTGAATGGTTTGTTTTGGACCAAATAATCTTTTTTTTTTTCTTGCCTGATCTCTCTGGTCCCTCCCAAGGTAGTGCTGGGAAGGTCTCATCAATCTCCCTTCTGCTACTGGCCATCTCATCTCTGCTGATGTTCCCTGAGAAGCAGGTTATTCCTACTGAAAATGACATACAGACAAATTTCAAATTAGCCTAGTGTCCTCAAAGTAAGACCTATACTCCTAAATTTCATTGTACAGAATTAGCTAAAGTATAAAATGCATTGCCATTAAAGTATAGGATCACGACAGTGTAAAACATGTCTATATAAATCTGTGTTGAGATAAAGGGAAAAACACAAAGAAAAAAATAAGTCTTTCAAACCGGACGAATAAATGTCCAAAGAGTGAAATTCAGCACCAGGTGAAAGTTATAGCCACCAAAGATTAAACTTTTTTTTTTCAATCAATATACTTTAAACTAAATGGACCTCTACAAAATAACAAACCTCCATATAATAAATTTGTCAGTTAGCTGGTGCATTTGGACCTCACCATGTTTCTCTTGCACAAGCAGGATTTGATCTACTACACTTGCACATGAACAGCAAAAATATATGAAGATATATTTTTACTAATTAGAGGAACAAAATAATGGAGCTATACATCACTCCCATTAGTCCATGGGCTACCATTAAAGGCTTGACCATTGTGGTCAGATACATGCTCTCTAGACTATATGATGTTTTGGAAACATCTTTTTAGTACTAATATATGGTAAATATGCATTTCATTTCATTTTCAGTTCACTGCAGTTCATTTAAAGTCACTCAGCAATCAGTCCCATGACATAACGGGTCATTAAACATTGTCAGTTTTTTCCAATTTAAGAATGATCATTAGACAAAAAATCTATACATTTAATTTCAAATGATCTGAAGTAAGTAAACAATTGACAATGCCTGTAACAAAAGATTCAAATAATGTTAAAGGTGTTGAACCTTCATGAATCATACTGGTCATACTGGTCAAATCTGATTATACTGGTTGACCAGTGTGGTTATTGCTCATGCTGGTCAACTATCTTGTTCTTATCTTATCTGAAGTGTGATGTTTATAGCTACATGCATACAAAATGTGATTTGAAATAAATAACAATCTAATTGTAGGTATTTTGGATTTTAATCATCATTTTTAAGGCTGCCTACAGCCTAGCATAAATAAATATGCACGAATAGGTCGGTCTTTCATTCTGTATCACGTATATCATAATAAAACCATGGTAACCGAAAAACTTACTTTTCACTTACAAAAGACTTGGCGCTGATCTCAGAAGTCCATCTCCTCCCCGTGTCCTCTGCAAACAGCCATTCTGTTGTTGTGGCAAACTTCCATTGTGTTGTGACTGGATTTGCAGCACTTCTGAAGTTGCGTAAGTTTTCCTGAATTTGCACTGGGTTGTGTTGTCATTTTGATGAATTTGCTTTGTGTATTTGCGGCACGTTTGTGAAATGTATCACAAGTGTTGTCATTTTGATGAATGTGCTTTATGTATTTACAGCGCGATGGGTCTTCCTGGCAACCGTAGTGGGTGTGGAGCGTGAATCCACCTCCAACTTTGATGTAAATAATTTTTTTTTCTCTCTTGGGCTTTATGTATATTCTTTAGAAAGGCTCTTCTTTTGCCACGTTTTCAATTAAGCGCACATGAAAAAAAACACTCACCACATTCTACAACATTTCTTTTGGCCATCGATTAGGAGTGATGTTGGATACTGCCATTCCTGCCATACATACCAGTTTGTTGGAAAACCAAATCAGGTGATTACTGTCGGCCAAACAGCACTAATCTAAATTCTACCAATGCCAAAAGAAGATGACCTTAAGTTGACTGAATAGTGACGAGCAAATGAATCAAGTTTAGACAGACTAACAAACTGGGTATCTGACAAACATATAAAATAAGATGTTATTCTAAGTACAATATTCTTCTCGTGAGGGGTTCTAGACTTGTAGTTACTTCTGTTTGAAATGACTCTGCTGAAATCAGTTTTTAACTACTGATCTCAGGGGTGGAATAAGCAGGAAAGGCTCAACAGATGTGTTCATGCAAATTTATAGCTTCTTTGTCTCAGTCTTAGGCTTTGATTGTGTCAGGCATTTACCTCGAGTTACCTTACAAAACATAAATTAATTCAGTATAGTACATTAAAAGAACAGAAAGAGGGAAACAAAACAACTGGAACACAAGAGCAAAGTTAAATACTGATATTTGGGGATAGGTGATAATTGTCTTTTAAGCCATAATAGGTTGGAACATTTTTGTCATACTAATTTCACCTGAGCACTTAGTCTACACATTTATAAATACAAAGAAAGAGTTCTTACAAACAATATAAAGCACACTACTAATTTTTCATATATAAACTGGCTTCTCCTACTACTAACTCAGAAGAACTTTGCTTACACAGCTGATGAAAGACCTCAAAAACATTTCATTACTCAAAGACAAAACATTAGAGAATATTCAAGGAAAACAGACAATGGTTCAAGGCAGATATGACTATGCAATATTTCAAACATCTATGTGCAAATGATTTATTTCAAAGCTTAAGGTTTTGATCACAGAAATCAGGAGTGAAAGACAAGTTAGAGAAAATGTTTATTTGAGGATATGCTATTTAATTTGGGAAGTTCATTGTAGGGAAACATTCGGGAAATTAATGTAGTCTATCCTGTCCACATCTTGGTCAAGGCTGGTGAAGCTGCTTCAAGGCTGAGTGGAATCTTGATCCGCATCTAAGTATTTTTCTGTGCTTGGACTGAAATAGTTTACTCCAAGTGCTGAGCCCTTTGGGCGGATCTGAAAAGTGCTGCTCATAGCCTGGGGGCTTGTAATCCGCAGCGTGAGGGTCGCCAAGCATCTCTCTCACCTTGGGTGAGGCGTCCTTGTGTAAGTACTGATAGGGCTTTTTGCCACTGTTGTCACGTATGTTGCAGTTGGCACCATAATCACGCACCAGAACACTCAGGACTGATTCGTGGCTGTGAATAGCAGCCATGTGTAGTGGGGTGTAGCCGTCGTAGCTCTTGATGTTAACGTCAACCCCTGGCCCACCTTGCTGTGAAAGAAGAAGGATCTTGCGCACTATTTCACTGTTTCCTTGTTTAGCAGCCCAGTGAAGTACTGTGAAGCCAGAAATGAAGTTTCTCTTCTCTGCCAGCTTGATGTCCTGGAGCAGAAGCTGGCAGATTTGATCCTGCTGTCCTGCAGCACACTTCACAAGCCACTCATGTTCTCTTGGCCCTAGAGGGAAGATGACTGACTGCTTTGTATCCACACCTGGTTTGGTGTCTTTGTTGACCCTTTTCAGGGCTGGTGAAGCAGGTGCCACAGAGTGCCTCTGCTTGGTCCTGGCTGATCTGTACAAGTCATATCCATCAGTCACTTCACTTAGACATGCTGCCACAGTCCTTTCAGTTCGTTCATGGGCCATCTTCAAATCTGCCGGAGCAAGTATCATTACTTCTGGATATATATAGAACACATATTGTATGTACTACATACAGCCTGACAAGAGCCTAAAACCTTGTAATAGACTAATAATGCACTAATACTTCAAGTGGTGTTGCATATTTTAAATGAGAGTTTTAGTCACTGCTGATCAAAGGATAAAAGCATTTTCAATAAGTCAGTTTTTGTCCCTTATTGTAAAGATTATTTAGTTTACTGTTTTTTTATACATGAGATTTAAATTAATCCTTTTAGAAAGGCAAGGCCAAAAAGCAGAAAAAATAATCAAATATCCATACCAACTGTAGGACGTTTTTTCCACTCTATCTTCAATTTTTTTAGATTCCACTTCTGCTTTCCTCTTTTGCTTTTCTTTATTAAGTCTCTCCTGGATTCCACCTCCTTTGTATCAATATATTCATTCTCGATACCTCCAGCACACCAGCTCCAGAAACGCCTCATTGTTCGATCTGTCCTCTTCAGTGTCTTTCCACAGACTGATCTGTAAAGGTGTTCATGGGATTCCACTCATGTGTGACATTATGACACGGGACAGAGGGGGTTCTAAAGTTCCAAGAGTGGAGATGAGTTGTTTTTCTTTGAATTTCCTAATTTAATTGCTGCCATAGCAACAACTGACAATGCAAACAGATATGTCATTAATGCAGCGACTCTAACAGATTCCTCAACCTGGATTGATTAACCATGTATGGCTCACCACCGGAGACTGTGATACATATAACATTCCAAAGTGTACTTAATTCTGAGCAAAATCTAACTAGCCTCATTACTGCTGAACTATGAGGGCCCGTTTAAAGAGAAATCAGGGAAACTGTACTTGCACATACATATGAAACATTTTCACATAAATAGCCTACTATTTACATTTGTGCATAATAATTTAAACTTGCATATACATGCACTTGCACATTCAATCATTGATGCGTAAACACAGAGTTGCACTATGCTTGTGTGTGTATGAGTGTGGCTGCTGTCACAGAACGTTTGCCTCCTGCGAGTCACACGGTTTGGCCTGCCACGTGACTTGGGAGTATATGTTTATGGCCATGCCTGCACACACCTGTACCTCATCTTGTTTGTGTATTTAAACCCTTGTTAGTGCGTACAGTATTGTTGATCATTGTTGGTGTAGCCTGTGGATGTCAAGATTAGTCTCGTTATTGTTAAACGTATTCATGTTCATGTTATATGTGAGTGCCGTTATGTTGTATGTAATAAATGTTCGTCCATGTCGATTGAGTCTGTGCATCCTGCTCCCTGCCCTCGGTACTCAGGCCACCTCGTTACAGCTGCGTGTGTGTAAAACAATTTTCAGGGTGCCGGAAGTCATTTCATTGTAACAGCAAGGCAGATATTTAACATGTTTACAGTGTGCATAATAGACAGAGGAAGACTGTTGAACTATTAATATTAGGACAGTTATGACGTTTGTGTAATACGTAATGCTTTCTATCTATAAAGTAGTGCTTCTCTTAATGACAAATGTAACTGTTTTCCCATATATAATTGTGTGCTTTATATTGTTTGTAAGAACTTTTCTTCTCATTTAGAAATATGTGGACTAAGTGATCAGTTTGTCTTATTATTTAATATGCTCAGTCTCACTATTGTTGGCAGATTTCATCACATTATTACGAATGTGGATACGTTATCTTATAATTATAAGCAGTGTGAGATGTGAAGCTAAGTGAATTACATGTGCAGAATTTCTAACAATACCCTGTTTTGTATAGGCTGGCTAGCTGACCACTTAGTAAAATTAAATGTGATTGCTGAGCTTGTTGTAGGTGAGTCAATTTAATTTGATTTCATTGTGTTTAATTTTTAACTCAGATGCATTAATCTGAATATTTTGTGTTCTACCTGCAAGCAAATGCTGACTTAAGCTGTTTTATAGTTAGCTTGAAATAATTGAGGTTCATCGCTGGGTGCTGTTCATTTTTTAATTTTTTTTTGTATTATTGATCAGGAAAAAAAACTACAATGGATGAGATGGACGTTTTCTATGTATGATATGAAATTTGAGTATATGAGTGAATGTTACTCTGTAAATGTATAAGAATATGTAGATAAGATTATTATGAGATCATTATTTATACTCAAACGACTACACTATATGACAACAGCTTCCTTTAATTTATATATTTTATTATATTGTTATTATGGAAGAAGTTGTAACATTTACTGGGAGGTGCATGGCAGAGCGAGACATACCTCCTGTGGGCTTGCTAGCTGACCCCTCAGTGAAATTAAATGTGGTTGCTGAACTTGTTATAGTGTGGAAAATAAAAGGAAACCCCTTTTATTCACAACCTGGTGTACATCATTGAGTGGGACGGAACACAGAGGTCCCACTAGCTACTATTTTACATTCCCATTCAACCTAATGACATTCTATATAATACAACTCTAGTTTCGAGCTAAATACCTACAATTAGATGATTTATTTCAGATCACATACTTTCAAATAAAACAATAAAGGATTCTGGTACTTATTTTTCTAATGACTGTGAGACATTCTAGATACCACAGCATAAGCAGACGGACAAACCGATTATGGCACATGCTCTTGACCAACACAAACCTGACATGATAATTTACAGAGTACTAGTTTCTACTTGAAATGTGTTACAAAGACACCTGTTGTTCTTATTCATTTGCTGCTATTCCGATATGCCTCTACCTTTATTTCCTTGTGTTTACACTGACTGGGTCTATGAAAGCAGGGAGCAGGCATGTGTGTCTGTCAAGGCCATGTGCGTTTGGAAGCACTCTCAATGTCCGGTTAACTGTAGAGATATTCAAGCCTGGTAAACTGTTGTCAGATATTCAAGCTTCAGTGTTAGACAGCAAACATTCCATTGGCCGAGGTTGTCCTGCAAATTACAAACGTTTAGTTTTAAATGACCTCATATGCAATCACAGCTTTATCAAATGAAAATTGAAAAAGAAAGAAAAAATGATGCATTTGGATAGCAGGTCCACATGTGAAGTACAGACTGCATGGATGAGTAAGTCCAAACTGCTGGCATGCATTTTGCTAAAGGCAGTGCGTGCAGGAAAACTGCTATTAGCACGTCCATCGTTTTTGAGGTGATTAACATTGCTTTTCTAAGACAGACATCTGTTTTGGACATCTTTTACTTTTAAATCCTATAAATGGTGACCGCTCCATATTATGTGCAATTATTTAAATCTGGATCTTAAAAACATTTTCCTTTGTGCAGGTTTTGATTAAGGATTACAGGTACAGCATCATTTTGTCTTGGCTGCTCATCCATCAGATAAAAATGAATAGCCCATCAAATAAATAGCAAATACCCGGTGTTGTGCAGTGAGCCCAGTCAGCCAAACCCTCTTTGTGAAACAGAAAATCTCAAGTTTGTTTCAACTCTAAGCCAACTAACTGAGTTTTCACTAAACCTGCTTTCTGATACAGGCCCCTGGTTGTACATTTTTAAGTGTTCTAAGTGTTCACTGACCTTTTTTGGCCAACAATGTGGATGTTTACTCAATATGCTTACTAACAGACATGATGAGTACAACTGTGAATTTGTGTGTTTTTAATTATTGTTAGACTGTGTTTGTCTATAATTGTGACTTAGCTCATCAGACCACTATAACAGCTTTGGCTAGGCAACAAAGCTGTAAAAGAGTGATGAGAAAACCAGCAAACAGAAGTGAAAGTAGAAGGAAGGGAAACACAAGGAAAGACCAAGGTAGCTTAAATGTTGTATTATACACAAACACGCACAAACGCACACACGCACGCGCACCCGCGCACACACACACACACACACACACACACACACACACACACACACACATAATGGAGTAGTATCAGGAATAGAGTTTGTTTTTTGTTTTTTGCTTTTAATACCCAAAAAAGTCAATTTTACCTGATGCCATATAGAACTCATGGCACTGCTGTATATTCTCTCCTGTTCTCATGAATTTGCTAAGGTACTGTAGAGCAAGACCGTTGTGCTTTGTAGGTCATTAGAAGGACGTTGTAATAGTAGGTGTCATCATCACTGAATCTGATGCCCGAGGACATTATCAGCTCTTCACGATTTCAGCCTGTTATCACACAGCTGTAAATAATAGCGATGGCATGATACCAGTTTTTCTGTACCAATCCAATGTCAACATCCTGTGTTTTAATGTCACCCAATATCAATACTGATCTGATATTTTTTCATTAAAAACCTGCAACAGTAAACATGTTGGTGAATGGTTTGTTATGGACCAAATAATCTTTTTTTTTTCTTGCCTGAACTCTCTGGTCCCTCCCAAGGTAGTGCTGGGAAGGTCTCATCAATCTCCCCTCTGCCACTGGCCATCTCATCTCTGCTGATGTTCCCTGAGAAGCAGGTTATTCCTGCTGAAAATGACATACAGACAAATTTCAAATTAGCCTAGTGTCCTCAAAGTAAGACCTATACTCCTAAATTTCATTGTACAGAATTAGCTACAGTATAAAATGCATTGCCATTAAAGGGTAGGATCACCACAGTGTAAAACATGTCTATACAAATCTGTATTGAGATAAAGGGAAAAACACAAAGAAAAAAATAAGTCTTTCAAACCGGACGAATAAATGTCCGAGTGAAATTCAGCACCAGGTGAAAGTTACAGCCACCAAAGATTAAACTTTTTTTTTAAATCAATATACTTTAAACTAAATGGACCTCTACAAAATAACAAACCTCCATATAATAAATTTGTCAGTTAGCTGGTGCATTTGGACCTCACCATGTTTCTCTTGCACAAGCTGGATTTGATCTACTGCACTTGCACATGAACAGTAAAAACATATGAAGATATATTTTTACTAATGAAAGGAACAAAATAATGGAGCTATACATCACTCCCATTAGTCCATGGGCTACCATTAAAGGCTTGACCATTGTGGTCAGATACATGCTCTCTGGACTATATGATGTTTTGGAAACGTCTTTTTAGTACAAATATATGGTAAATAGGCATTTCATTTCATTTTCAGTTCACTGCAGTTCATTTAAAGTCACTCAGCAATCAGTCTCATGACATAACGGGTCATTAAACATTGTCAGTTTTTCCCAATTTAAGAATGATCATTAGACAAAAACTCTAATCTACACATTCCATTTCAAATGATCTGAAGTAAGTAAACAATTAACAATGCCTGTAACAAAAGATTCAAATAATGTTAAAGATGTTGAACCTTCATGAATCTGTCCATAGCCATGAGGACATAGAGGTTCCCGGTATTGGTGGTAGGAAAAGGGCCAAGGACAGACGATGGTGACTGTCTCCATGGATACACTAAAGCAGAGAGACTGAAACAGGGTCTTTCCTCAGTCTTGCACACCTGGGGCACACGGTTGCACTGCAGCACCAGGTAGGCGGCAGGCGGAGCTGGGCACGCAGCTCTGCTCTCTAACTTATGTAAGGTTGCCCTCCTGATGAGCAGCGGATTGTGGCAGCTCAGGTCTTGCTGGTGCCGGGAAGCTTCGATCTTGGAGTCATGCTGGCGGTCTGACTTTAGGCTCTCCAGGTCCTGGTAGAGGACCTCACCCACTTCTGGCCTGGTGTAAAATGTGGAGTTCACCTCACTGTCCTTGTCTTGCACCTTTCCTGGTACTTCCCTGACATGTTTGTGGGGGACATGCAGGGTCACACCAGGCTTGGGGCTTTTTTGTTTGAAAGCAGGCAGCTTTGGGTGGAGGGTGGGTAGCCCTGAGATGGATAGAGCTGGTGGAATGTGATCAGCCTTCACACCCACACCAACGCTCTTGGTGTCTGGCTCTACAACCAGAGAAGGGAATTGAGTGTGGCTGCATCACTGACCTTCAAGGAGTCTGCCTGTTGACTTTTCACCATTTTTTCCATCGGTGGCCTTTGGCAGTGCCGCTAATCTTGTGCCCTTGCCGGGCTTTCTCAGGTTTTGAGAGACTTGTGGTTTATATTCCTTCCTCTGGGGGAAAATCTCTGGGAAATGGTGGCTGCTTTCTCCCCTGTGTGAGTCAATAAAACGAAAAGGAGAATATTCGGGTTTACCATTGCCTCCGTAGGTCTGTTGGGTGGAGCTGGGATGTTCTTCACATCAGGGAAAACATTCTTCTTTGTACTTCCAGCTCCCCTCATGGTGATCTCACTGGGGAAAACTAGAAAATATATTAAATCTTTAAATACTTTATAAATAAACATTAAATTATACCTCTATAAACTTGTATTATTCTATGCAACATTCTCTTAATGCAAATAACACATACATAAAAAAGATAGTACAAAGTACATAGTACAAAAAGTGCATATTAATAATAGTGATCATTTTGATATTATTTGAAGTTTAGCAATTGATATCCCACTAAATATATATTAATACACATTCTCTGAAATTAAACTATACAGCATTCTCCTTATCTAGGCTAAACAACACATAAATAAAACAGAAATATTAAATAATTTGTAAGTATATTTGCCCTCTCAGTGCCCATGGACCACCAGATCTACACCTTTACCTAAGATGGGAAGTAGTTAATAAAATGCCTGACTGAGTCTTGAACCTTTACAGAAAGGTTATTCCAGTGTGGGAGCTTTATTGGAAAAGGCTCTGCCGCCTGTGGTAGATTTTCTTATTCTTGGTATTAGTAAAGAGCCCCCACCTTTTGATCTAAGCAGATGTGGTGCATCGTAATGCACTAGGAGTTCTCTAGGTACTGTGTGGCATACCCATTCAGTGCTTTGTAGTTCATTAGAAGTATTTTATAATCAACATGAAATTTTACTGGGAGCCAATATAAAGTAGCTAAAATAGGAGTGATGTGATCAAATTTTCTAGTTCTAGTAAGAACTCTGGCTGCTGCATTTTGAACTAGCTGAAGCTTGTTTAGGCACTTAATGGTACAGCCAGATAGTAAACCATTACAGTAGTCCAATTCGGAAGTGGTACATGCATGGACTAGTTTTGTGCATCATGTGAGGAGAGCATGTTCCTAATCTTTGACATGTTCCTGAGGTGGAGAAAGGTGGTCCTAGAAATATTATTTACATGAGCTTCGAACGAGAGACTGGGATCCATAATAACTTTAAGATCTTTAACAGAGAAGATGTGATTGGGAGATCATTGAGGTTCACTGAGTAATTAGAGAGCAAGGACCTAGCTGTCTCTGGGCCTAATAAATGCACCTCTGTTTTGTCAGGATAAAGTAAGAGAAAGTACCTCAACATTCAGCATCTGATATCTTTTATGCATATGTCAATAATGCTAAGATGAAATAGGTCCTGTGGTTTGGCTGAGACATATAGCTGAGTATCATCTGCATAGCAGTGAAAAGTAGAACAGTGTTTACGTATAATGTCACCAAGAGGTAGCATATATAAAGAAAAAAACAAAGGTTCTACATCATTGTGGGAAACCATAACTAACATTGTTATATGCTGAGAAGTCTCCATTTATGTTAACAAAATGGTAGCGACTGGCTAGATAATCCCCTAATCCCAACAACATTTTTGAGTCTATGTAGTAAAATGATGTGATCTAGTGTCAAATAATATAAGCAAAGAGACATAACCCTGGTCAGAAGCCAACAACAGGTTATTGACTACTTTAATTAGTGCTGTCTCTGTACTATGATTAGGCCTAAACCCTGACTGAAAGACTTAGTTTATCTGATTCAGATTCAGATATGACCTTAGCTACTGAGCTACAGCTTTTTCTAGGATCTTGGAAATAAATGAAAGGTTTAAGATTGGCCAATAGTTTGACAGCTCACATTCTTTTGATAAATGGTCTAATTACTGATAACTTGAATGGTTTAGGAACATAGCCAATGTTCAAGGAGGAGTTTATTAAATTTAGTAAAGGTTCAGTTATTTCAGGTAGGATTTCCTTAAGGAAGTGTGAGGGCAGTGACTCTAGTAAGCAATTGGAGGATTTTGAGCACGAGATCAGAGATGTAGGTTCTGGGTCTTGGATCGGTGTAAAGGATTCTAGAGTTGTTTTGGCTTGGTTGTTTTGATCTCTAAGTAGCTGCTGGATGTCATGTTAATACTATTAATGTTATCTCTAATGTGCTTACTTTTCTCCTTAAAGACATTCATGAACTCATTACTACTCTGTGATGTTGTAATCTGAGTATTGGAGTGACTTTTATTTCTAAGTAGATGTGCAATTGTACTAAAAAGAAATATAGGATTATTTTGGTTATTTTCTATTAGGGTCGAGAGATAAGCTGTTGGAGTGTTCATAAGTGCTTTTCTGTACTTGAGAAGGCTCTCCTTCCATGCAAGCTGGAAGACTACAAGCTTAGTGTGGCACCATTTATGTTCTATTTTTTGAGTGTTGTACAAATTTTTGTCCATAATTCTTTTATTCTTAAGTGGAGCAACAGCAAAACTGGCCTAAGATCAGTGAAACAAGGATGAACTTGTTCTTTTGACATGCATTTGGGATGTGGTACATTAATTTGTCCACTAGAGGGGGGATGTATTACTGTAGATGTTTTAAAGGGCCAGCGTGTCAATGAATATTAACAACTTGAGTACAAAAGAGTGACCCCCCAGTCATGACCTGAACTTGTCATGTGATGGTAAAACCAAAAAAGGGCGCTTATTTGTTAATTTATTTATTCATTCTCTTGTTCTGTGTTCTGCCTGTCAGATGCTGCAGGGTAGGCCGTGGACCCAGAAGCGATAGAGACAGGTGTACTCTGGGTGACCCCAGTTACTGTGGACCGGTAGTTCCACCAGGCAGTACACCTCATTGGGAGACTCCTGCAAACAACACATCGTATTCTAATATATCACTACATACTACAATATTATATAACATTATAACATGGACACTATAACACTATAATACATCACACATAATCCCTTCACAAACACACATGCACACCAAAGACAATCCTTGTCCAAACACACACATGCACACACACGTGTGCTTGCACACAAACACACACTGTAATGCATTGTTCTTTACATATTTTCTGGAGGACAGAAAGAGCAGCAGTAAATGCTTTGTCAATATTTTATCATCAAAATATCCATATTTTACAGCATAATATAAAACACATAAGTATTGTACTTATACAAATACTGCACACATACCTACTCAGTTATATGTACAGCAGATATTGCTTATAGTAGTGTGTGTGTGTGTGTGTGTGTGTGTGTGTGTGTGTGTGTGTGTGTGTGTGTGTGTGTGTGTGTGAATATGTAAAGTATATATAAATACATTAAATACACTAACACCAATAATACATTATTAATAATATTAACACTCCTAGCATTACAACAGTGCTAACATTATTGGAATAAAAAGTGATGTGTAAATATTTCCATCTTTCTGTGTTTTGGTGAGTGACTGTACAACTTTCTTACAGGAAGTTGGTAGATCTGGATGGGTTCTCTGTCTTGGTCATAAGTAAATGTTCCAAGAGGTTTTCCTTCCTCGTTTTCATGTGTCAGTCCAAGGGAAGTGCAGGAGTGTATATGAATGTGAAGACATTACACCTTGGAACCCCTTAAACAGGAGCAGCTCTATCAAGAGATGACATTATTAATTAAAACTATTAATTAAAACTATTATTGTGCTTTCATTGGCTACATTTATTTAACATTGGTTAAAATACACTATTTTAAAAACCCACACAGCATAATGCATAAAATTAGATGCACATGCATAACAAAATCATTACAGCAGCCTCAGGCAACATTGGTGTTGTGTGTGTGTGTGGGTATGTGTGTGTTTTTATGACTCACATGAACGGTGAAGTCCTTTGGAGTGCTGTTTATGTGTCCAGTGGGTGACACGTTACGAGGGATGTGTTCCAAGGTAACGTGGGTAATCTGGACGGGGTAGGACAGAGCGATAACCAGGAAACTTTGGGAACCACGGACCGCCCGGCAGTTAACAGGGTAGACCTCAGGCTGGAGAGAGAGAGAGAGAGAGAGAGAGAGAGAGAGAGAAGAATTTTGAAACAGTAGGTTTATTATCAGTATGTGTTCTAGGACATAGGAGGCATCCAATAAACGTGTGTGGTTTCGATCCTGCAGTGACTCTTCAGCCAGTGAGAGTACTCACATCCAGAGGGGCTCAGACAGATGTGTGAAGGTGCGTGGGATCAATCAGTGTGCAACAGTTGTGCAGTGAGTAAGAGATACCAGTCCCATGCTCCTGTAAAAAATAACACACCTGTCACTAAAGCCCCTGTCAGTTACACACGTCACTAACATGCCAGTCATCAAAAAATCTGTTACCAGTACACCTGCTGTCATTTCCTAACTGCTACCAGCAGACCTGTCAGCTTACACTGCATCAGTACATGTGCGTTTCTGTCATTGTGCCTTTTGTGTGTTGAGTGCAAATTTCTTTCTCCACACGGGAGCTCGGACATGAGATGATTTGAGATGTAGTGACTCAGGAATGCAGACTCACTAAAACCCATCAATAGGAGGAAAAGGAGGAGAAGGAGAGCCTTCCTCACACCTGCACTGCGTCTGTGGAGAGACAGAGAGAGAACATGGCTATGCAGAGTGCAGAGTTGCATACACAAACATGCTCATATACACTCACGTACAGACACGCACATATACATGTTCACATGCACACACACGCATGTCCACACACAAATGTACCTGCTGAACAGAAAAACATCAAGCAGAGAGATTCCAGAGGTCAGACTGTACCATGCTGTTCCCATCAACAAGTAGAGCACTGCAAAGGCACGAGCTAAACAAACAAACAAACAATACATCATTCAAACAGGTGATAATGATGATGATAAGGTCTGTTTAATATGGTGAGGAGTGAGCGCTTTTCAGAACCCAAACTCTGCCTCAGCTGAAGCCTGAACAGAACCTGAGAGAAGTTAGATTCTCTGTCTAACTGTCTCTCTCTCTCTCTCTCTCTCTCTCTCTCTCTCTCTCTCTCTCTCTCTCTCTCTCTCTCTCTCTCTCTCTCTCTCTCTCTCTCTCACACACACACACACACACACACACACACACACACACACACACACTCACTGGACTCTGTGCTCTGTGGGTAGTCGCCATCCTCTGATGAGGATTTTCCTGAGGAGAAGTTTGCTGGCTCTGTGACAAGGTGGGGAGGAGATGATGCCTTTAGCTGCTCCAAAGCTGCCTGGAGGCTGGATCTCAGATGGAAAATCTGACGCTGGTGCTGAGAGTTGATACTGGGGGGACAAAATGCAAAAAGTCCTAAACATTCGCGCAATAAGTGGTTTAATGAGTGAGCTGAGATAAAGGAAGAGAAAAGGCCCTCTTACTTCTTCACTTTAACTCGCAGTGCCTGCATATTTCTTTGAAGTGTCTGCACACACAAAAACACAAATACACACACAGTCATTTCAGAGAATTATAGCTGATATTGGTGCTGTCAAACCCTTATTTCCATTTTTTACATTTTTAGTTCAAGTGCCAATTCATTACAGTAATTTACAAGTACTGAAAGTAATTCTCTGGCTGGTATTGTCATCTAAGTGATACATTATTTTTTATTTCAGGATATCTTGCTTTACTCATTTGTTATGTATTCTGTATTCTGCTGGGTGATACTGTAGAGTGATTTTATTATATTGTACACCTGACAGTCCACACCATTCATTTGAAAAACAATCCTTTGTGCTCCACTGAATTATTATGACGCTCTCCCTCTCTGACTCTCATATTCTTTCTCTCACTCTTTTCCTCTCTCTCTCTCTCTCTCTCTCTCTCTCTCTCTCTCTGTCTCTCATTTTCTCACCAGCATGGCCTCCATGTTTCTCGCTCTGTCCTCAGACCACTTCATCATCTCGTCCCTGATAGCTGACAACTTCACACTGAGCACATGATTCTGCAGGCAGCACCAGAGAGAGAGAGAGAGAGAGAGAGAGAGAGAGAGAGAGAGAGCAAGAGAGAGAAGAATGTTGAAATAGTGGGTTTATTACCTGTGAGTAGTATAAAACAGTATTTTTTCTAGGACATAGGAGGCATCCAATAAACGTGTGTGGTGTCAGTCCTGCAGTGACTCTTCAACCAATGAGAGTACTCACATCCAGAGGGGCTTGGACAGGTGTGTTGAGCTGCGTGGGATCAACTGTGGTCTTTTCTTCAGTGTCTAACATTTGAGTACTGACAAAGGGGTACCAGTACCATGCTCCTGTAAAAAATAACACACCTGTCACTAAAGCCCCTGTCAGCTACACACGTCACTAACACTGTAGTCATCAAATCATCTGTTATGAATACAGCTGCCGTCATTTACTAACTGTTCCGGCACACCTGTCAGCTTACACTGCATCGGTACATGTGTGTTTCTGTCTTTGTGCTTTTGGTGTGCTGCATGTAATTTTTTTTCACCACACAGGAGCTCGGACATGAGATGACTTGAAATGTAGTGACTCAGAAAAGCAGACTCACCAAAAAGCAGCAAGAGGAGGAAGAGGAGGAGGAGGAGGATAGCCTTCCTCACACCTGCAGTGTGTCTGGGGAGAGACAGAGGGAGAACATAGCAATGCAGAGTACAGAGTTGTCTATACAAACACAAACATGCACATACACACTCGTGTACACACATATACACATTCACATGCACACACAAACTTACCTGCTGAGCAGAAAAACATCAAGCCGAGAGATTTCAGAGGTCAGGCTGTGTCATGCTGTTCCCAGCCACCAGTACAGCAATACAAAGGCACGAGCTAAACAAACAATACATCATTAAAACAAGTGATAATGATGCTTTTTCCACAGTAACCACAAAATACAGCAGAAGGTAAATGTTTCATGAAAACATGGGACAAGCTGATGCTACTGCAGTACTAATTTACTACTGCTTTAGCATTGTTTTAGTATAGCTATAGTATAGTTTTAAAATAGCTTTAGTATAGCGTTAGTGCCGCTTTAACACTGCTTTAGTAACAGTTCAATGAAGTACAATGAAGCAAATTCAATCTGACTAGGGGAGTTGGAGGTGGAATTTAAATATCTGGTGCGCAAGAGGTATATGATGAGTATTAGGTATATGGTGAGTATTAAGTAAATCTAAATGTGCACTGACCTTTTCTGGCCAACACTGTGGACGTTTACTCACTGCGCTTAATAACAGACATGATCAGTACAACTGTGCATTTGTGTGTGTTTGTCTATAATTGTGACTTAGATCATTGTTAGATACTAGAGCCTTTCTGTCTTCAGGCACCCAATACTAGGTCTCTGCCTAGCAGCCATGACATGACTGCTTGACCGCGAGCTGGTCACCCGAGGTCATCCGCAGATAACATCTTTACTAACCTTGTCTTTTTCTTTTCTACGTAGACCCTTAGAACATTCCTCACTTTTCCCCGTCATCCTGTAGATGTAGATAGTAGATATAGGACACATATATACTCTGTGCTTCCCTCAATAAAGTGGAACCCTTGATTCACTACCCTGGTGCCAGTGTCTCTTGACTTCCCCAGATCGATCTGACTACAGAGGATGGAGGGCATAGGGTAACTTGGAAGAGATCAGACCTGAAGGACTGGTCACTTTGAACCAGTTTCTAACAGTCTGGGTCAGAAGTGGGATACTGTGCAGGTAAGTGACACCCTAGTATTTAATGTGTCTTCTTCCTGCTCAATATCTCTGTGCTTAAATTTAGTTTAAATTTAATTTAGGTGCGTTTTTGTCTCAAATAAGGTGGAAGAAATCTCGTCCATTGGTACGAGCCGAATGTTGAATTTTGTATTTGTTATCCTGCCTGTTGAAAAGGTGGAAGAAATCTCGTCTATTGGCACGAGTTGAATTATGTGTACAATGTGTAAAGATTTGTTATCCTGCCTGAGACTTATTGAAACACAATTTACTGTTTATTGGTGAACCCTCCCTGCTCTGTACCTATTTGAGAGCTCTTTGTATAGTTGTATACTCGTTGTGATTTTGTTGGGTGACCCATGGGTTCCGGTGTTAGTTATGTAAAACCCAAAAAGGGGGAAACCCCAAAGGATTGGATGTTTCAGTGTGGTTTGGGCTCACATTGTGATCTGTACATTGATAGTCTGGCTGGTTGGACTGAATGTGCTGGGTTTAGACACTATCCATGTACAGGCTCGTTTGAAAGGGAGTTTATAGTGCTTAGTGCTATGTTTATTTATGAGGGATATGGGGAGCCTAGCTGGGATTTTCAATATATGAAGAATTCTTGGCAGACCTGGAGTAAGGCCAAGCCAGTGTGGGACAAGCCGCATGGTGTAAAACCCAATAAGACTCCTGGGTCTGAAATAGTCATTTTTGCTGCCACACAGCTGAAAGGATCCCCTCCTCCACTTGTGAAGCATGCACTGATAAGAGAGGTTGCTGCTCAGGCAGATGTTTCTGTGTCGAAGGCCACACACACATCTGAGCTGAATCAGTAAGCTGAGAGGGGGACTTCTGGAGGAGGAGCGGATGGCAAGCCGCACCTGCCCTCTATACTAACCTCGCCTCTCTACAGCAGGGTGAGACTTCGGCGCACGGCTCCAGCCACCCCATGAATATTTCTACTCCATTCATGATACTGGGTGAGAAACTGTGTAGAGTTATGCCTCCTAGCATGACTGATATTAAAAATAGGTGGCTATCACATTTTTGTAGATGATTCATGTTAATGCCCCTTCATGCACATATGCTATGTCCTTGATGTGTGAAGCTGTCTCCATGTTTTCTCATTGCTTGGTGCCGAATGATATCGATCTGTGTTTCTTACAAACTCAGGGTACACAACAGGACTGCTCTCACTGGGTTGATTAGGGCTGTAGTCCTGATAAAAATGGTCTAATCCGTGACCCAGATGGGCGTATCACCCTTCCTAAATCTATTTTGCCAGTACTTGCTAGTGATTGTAGACAGGTTTTCCACATGGACTGAGGCGTTTCCTTGTTCTAAGGAAGACACCTGCACTGTGGTTAAAATCCTGGCCATGGAGATAATACCGAGGTACGGTGTGCCTCGGGTAATAGATTCGGATCAGGGACCCTGTTTTATTTCTAAGGTAATTCAGAAACTATGCACCTACCTAACTATTGACTGGAAGTTTCACATCTCTTATCATCCTCAGTCATCTGGCATTGTTGAGAGAATGAATCATACCTTGAAAGAAAGGTTAACAAAGGTCATGATGGAAACAGGAAAGAAGTGGATAGATCTACTGCCAGCAGTGTTGTGTGAGATCAGAATGACGCCCAGTGCCACCACCAAATTGTCTCCATTTGAAGTAATTTTGGTAGACCCCAATGCAATGTCTCTGCTTATCAGCCATAATGTCACTGCTTGACCGAGAGCTCCTCACTCGAGGTCATCTGCTCCCTCTTCTTGCATACTTTACCCCTCCCTTTCTCTTTTGCTCTCCCCATCTCTCTCTACGTACACGAGTAGCTCATGGCTGGGTCATGCTGACTGCATCTAATCTTTACTAACCTGCTTCTTTCCTTTCTACGTAGAGCCTTAGAACATTCCCCACTTTTCCCTGTCATCCTGTATATTTATATAGTAGATATAGGACACACACACATATATATATATATATATATATATATATATATATATATAACTGGCTTGTTAACTAACGGTAGGGTTTAGGCATTTTATATCTAGCTAGCTAACATTAGCCCAAACATGTGGGTAGAGTTAGTTTAGCCTCCTGTATTGACACTGTATTTTCAATATGTAGCCCCGCCGATTTTCGGCAGTCCATTTTTCAGCCTTTTGACTTGGAACTATTCTGTTTACACTGGTGTTTGTAATGCTGAGTTACAGAAGATTGATGTAAAATAAACAACGGCTTCCACCAATGAAAGAACCTCATATGGCTCAGAACCCCAAACGAGCACAACACGCTTTGGGTTCCCTACTGTCTCACTTTGTGCAGTACACCACTGTCTTCGTACAGTTTTCCTGAAGGTACAAAAGGAATTCTGTACAATTGCTGCTGGGTCACAGGTGACACAACCATGGAGTGGCCATTTTACCTCTGCAGCTGAATGTGTGCATGGACTTTTGTTCAGTGTAACTGGAGTGCGTATGGAGGATAGGATGGACCTCCCTGAGGAGTTCCACAGTTCAGTCATTGAGGCTGTGTATGATGAGCTCCTCAGAAGAATTAAGGCCAGGAAAAATGTGAATGTGACCCAGGCATTCATCAGTGGCGGTCTGGTGCTTGGAGGAGCTTTATCATTTGTTAATGTTATTCAGAAGAAAGATATGGCCCATTTCCTCTACTGTCCCTCCACAGACGGCCCCGGATCTGCAAAGCCGACGACAGTAAGTACCACTGTATCTGGTGTGGCTGAAGCTAAGACCAGGCAGACACACTGGATACATCGCCTAATGGGGAGGATCTCAAGAACTGTCAGGAAGGTAAAGTAGAGCTGACAGTGGCGTTTACATCATATGGGACATCAGGAATAAGGAGATTGTATTCACCTTTAGGGTCACCGTAGAAGGTAAGACTTTAACCTACCTGAGCACAGTCATGATCAGGATACTCTCAGGTAACCTCATGTGTAAATCAAATAGCAAGATTTTATTTTCTTTATGTTTCTATCTGTGTGATTTTTGGTTGCTTATAAGTCTGCTGTCGTTGTAGGAAAGAACACAGACACCGACATGACTTTGGCTGCAGTAAAAGGTGAGTATTTATTATAATCTGCTGTTTTGTATTTCCATTAGTTTGAACTATATACTTCAGTATTAAGACAATCAAAATATAGTGAAACTCACTGTTTTGAATAATAAACACATTTACTGACCAGTAATATGAACCGTTCCTATTGTTTTAAGTAACTTAATAAACAGAAAATACATCACCTGTGTGTGGTCCATCTACACTGATTACATTGTACAGTAGAACGTCTCCTGCATTAAGTGGTTCTAGTGGAGGGGATCCCTGCACATCAGAGTAGACTCTTCCTCCTCTTCCTCTTCTTCCTCCTTCTTCTTATTAGTTACATAATAATATATACATTTATATATATTTCTCAGACTCAAGGATGCTTTACACATAGATATCAGCTTTTACAAACACTCACACACTGATTAGGTGATAAAATAATCTATCACACTCATCACTAATCCAAAGAGTAGTTACATATTTCCATTTCAACATTTCTTTCTTAAAATGATCAAAAGTGCCTTTGTAACAACTATTGAAGGGAACATGACACCTTGGTCTGTGAAAAACAAAAACTTTTTTATGGAGTAGAAATAAATTTAGAAAAGGGCCGATCATCTCTTAGGTTTCAACTTGGACACACACACATTCTGTCTTGCTTTCTGGGGAGGATTGGTACCATCACCTCTGAGCTGTGTCACAGCAGGGTGTTTATTTAAAAAACAAAACAAAACAAAACACCCAACTTTTTGGGTAATGTGACCAGCCAGCAATTCATTATGATGAACTTCCAATCACTGAATGTTTTACCACTGTTGTCTTACCTTTGTTTCCAAATACAGTATATTTTAATTATGATCAGACAAAGCTAGAGAGGTTTTGTAAAATATTTACAGGCAGGTGTATTTTTGCACTGAAAATGTATTACATTCCATTTATATGGACTGATGGAAGAATGTCACATTTTCTTCTTGTAGAGCCCCCTACCTCTTAACTACTGCCTTGTAGGTAAGGTGAGTTCGATTTCCTCTGCACAACTATTTATAATGATTATGAAGGCTAGGTTGAAGAACAAACAGACTAACAGAAAAATAAGATGATAACAGGGTGATGGTGAGAAATAGGCAATGAGGGAATAAAACATTAGAGAACGACTAACAGAACACCAATAATAAAACATAACGGTGAGCATAAAGACAGACAAACAGGAACACAGAACTGGGCTACATAAGATGAACAAACAATATTGAGCACGAAGATACAGAACTAAACAAGGAAAGCAACATGCAGCAAGAGTAACCAAACACAGAGAACAAATGAGATCGGACTAGAAATGCAATGATGGCAACCAAATGAGAACTGACCAGAATATACGATCAGCTATAGAACAGCTACGTGGATTACTTTTCTGTCAATAATTGATTAGAAGTAATTTATTATCAATTAATGGTATTATTCCAATTCATGTGTCATGGACAAACATTACCCATTATGATACTAATTATATGGGTTAGCCCATATTACTTCTTAAGAATTTTATGTACTCCTGTTTAAATTATTGTTATTATATCTGACCTGTTCCACAGTCTGGTTTGTTATTATAGCTTTTTAACCATATGACATAGTCTGTACAAGGCTTTCAAGACGACATTAATCAAGAATGTTCCTTCTGTCTTGTTAATTATTGTGAATAATGTGTTAATATCATGATTGGCCGTTTTATGAATATTAATACAGTTTCACAGCACTCCCTGCTGCCTACTTCATAATGGCTGTTGTTGGGGTAACCAAGTCTATTATGACGCCACATAGCGAGTATATATATTTTAGTGCGCAGGGCAGTTTTCTGTTATAACACTTTGATCGCATCATGGCAGAATATCGGGTAAGTTTTCCCTTCCATCCTCATGAAACCGGGAGATTAGAAATGATTGAAATTGTGCGCCGTCGGTTTTGGGGAAAGTGTAGCCATTGTCGTAACCACGGAGAGAATATCGAGGTCCAGAGCTGAGTAGCCTTTATTTGAATGAGCTAACTGTCCTGCCTAGCTAGCTATCAGTGGTAGGAGAAAAAAACTCCCGGACTTTAGCAGCAACCACAGAGGACGTCAGTTTGGGTATTTAGTTCACTATGCTAATGCTAGCTAGCTTGTTAACTAACGGTAGGGTTTAGGCATTTCATATCTAATATTAGCTAGCTAGCTAACATTAGCTCAAACATGTGGTTATCGTTAGCTGAGCTGTTTGTTGCCTTTTAGCCTCCGGTATTGACACTGTGTATGACTTTTGCTCCAGTAAAAGGTGAGTATTTATTATAATCTGCTGTTTTGTATTTCCATTAGTTTTAACTATATACTTCAGTATTAAGACAATCAAAATATAGTAAAACTCACTGTTTTGAATAATAAACACATTTACTGACCTCATAAATGCCTCATGCAGTGTTTTAGTGGACTTACTATGCTATACAATACTGGCAGTGCATGTGCACGCGCGCACACACAATCATCAGAGCCTTGGTTTTATCGAGTGTGGTCCTGTTGGTAATGTAAAGATTGTTATTCCCACTGAAGATCAGGGAGGTCAAAGCACAGGGATTTCTGATGTAATAATTCAATATAATAATAATATTCCCTTATTATGACTATAATATTTGCTTAATCTAATAACCGAATAATCCTGAAATATTCATAAACTACTAAAACCAGATCAATGGCTATTTTTTTCCACTTTGAATATAATTCCCCTCTGATTATGCCTGACTAGCAGGTGGGATTCCCAGGGTACCAGATTAATGGGGCCAAGATACTGATGGCGGAACCTCCCAGAAGCTCCTCGTTTCTCGGCCAGGACTCTGGCACTGGGGATGTGAAATCCCATAATCTCCCATCATCCTCACCAGCAGCTCCGCCCAGTCTGGGGTCTGAACCAGTGACATGCTCAGCAACAATGTTTCTATGGTATTAAGAGCAGACCAGTAGATGGACAGGTAAGGTAGATGGACAGGTAAGTAAAACATCATGATGTCAGCCATCAGGAGGTAGAGTAGTCTCTGTAAAGCTTTATTAAAAGGAAAAATAAATGTAAAAAAAAACCACAACATGTACAAAAATTCCAGCTGTCTTAGAAAAATTCTTCCTCTCTCATGTTATCACACACAAAAACACAGGCTGCACATTTAGGACAAACATCAAATGCGCTGCAGTAAAACGCGGTTCCCACCTCTGACGCATCGCGGTTAAGGGGGTGGATATTTACACATATTACTAATTTGTCATTTCTGTTTCTGATCATGTGTCTCATCAGAACACACAGCTGGCCCGACGTGACCAGGACACAGACACACACACACACACACACACACACACACACACTATTTGAACTGGTTATCAATAATGGTTCCCTTCATCTTTGCCTTCTTAGTTTCTAGTTCAGGCTGAAAAAAAGAAAAAGAGCAAAGCAGTTACACACACACACACACACACAGAACATGTACACATTAAAACACACACTGTGCCACACACTAGCACGCATTGAATATCTACACACTTCATTATATTTAACACACCACAAAGGTGTTTTTCATTATATATAACACACTGAACATGCCGTGTGAACGCAGTCTCATGTGGAACACACAGCCTGTGCTGTTCACCTAATCAGACAAATTTCCCCCTCGGTTCTACACGAGAGCTTTTACCCTCGCCTGATAGTCAGGTGTGTTCCACCGTGTGAGGGAGACGGTGGGTATACTTATTTGGTTATCTTTGTGAGCATGACTGTCAGAAAGTGTGTGTTCTCACCAGCTCTTTTCTTTCGTGTGTGTGTGTGCGCGCGTGTGTGTGTAGGGGTGTGTGTGTATGTATGTGTGTGGGGTCTCACCAGTTCCTGCAGTCTTTTCTTACTCATTCCTTTCCTCTCTAGTTGTTTCTCAATGACTTTTGCATTCTGAGTATAACAGTCTGCCACCTCCCTCTGGAAGAAGCAGCCAATTACAACGTTCACATCACTTATTGTTTTTAATATTCCCTTTTAGAAAAAAAAGGAATCAAATCAATTACTAATCAACATTTATGTCACCAATTACTACAATATTCATTATAATGTTGATATGTATGAATTTGAATCTATCAGGTATTTCAAAGCAATCACAAGTGTATCACATCAGACAACTGGTCACATCACAACAGGGAGGCAATCCCACTACATTTGAAGGACATGTGGAACTATGCAACTGCTTACACCGGGCAAGGGCACCCCAGGTGAAGCCACACCAGCAGGTTCCAGGTCCAGCCCACATGACCCCTGGTCTGCATATGACTGTACTTCATCTAGGCCAACACACCTTCCTAAACTCAAGCCCTTCACACCTCACTCCAGTGTGTGGAAGCAGGCCAGTGATCTGTGCAGGGTATAACGCACATCCTCAGCTAACTCAGGTAACTCCAAATACCCTGGTTAAAGAATTAACACTGTGTACTAACAACAGCCAAACACGCATTCTGGCTAGAACTCTAGAATAATCTACATTTTTATCATGAGCGAATCATTTTTTTCACTTTATCAGATGCCTAAATGACAGAAAAATACATATACCCTCTGACAGGAGGTGAGTGTAAAACAAGCAATGTAAACACAAAACTCCACCAAGAAACAAATATGTACAAGACAAGCCTTATAGGTGCAAAAAAACACAGAACCAAGGAGTGGAACTGATCGATCTTGAATCGCTAAATTGCAGCTGTACCTAGAACAGTTTTATTGTTTTAGGATGGTTTGCAGTTTTGGGGAGTTTTGTTTTGTATTTTTGTTGATAGAAATATATGACTAGGGTTACACAAGGCAGTGTGAACAGCAGGGATCTTACACGTGTTTCCTGAACTTCCAGGGAGTTCCGTAGGGATGCAAGAATTCCCTGAACACGGATGTGACTATTTTAATGAAAGAGGAATCATTTTGATCAATTTTTAAAATCTAAATGCAGTTAGCATAAGTTCCAGTGGGATGATAGGCGTGTTGAATTCTAACTTCTGCTCTTTGGATATCAATAGGTGAAATGGCTATGACTGTGTGAATTATTCTGTAATCTGGATTAGGATGAAGTGAATCAAGAGTTCCACTTTATTGAGGAAAGCACAGAGTATATATGTGTCCTATATCTACTATCTAAATCTACAGGATGATGGGGAAAAATGAGGAATGTTCCAAGGGTCTACGTAGACAGGAAAGAAGCAGGTTAGTAAAGATTAGATGCAGTCAGCATGACCCAGCCATGAGCTGCTTGCGTGTGTAGAGAGAGATGGGGAGAGCGAAAGAGAAAGGGAGGGGTAAAGTATGCAAGAAGAGGGAGCAGATGACCTCGGGTGAAGAGCTCTTGGTCAAGCAGTTACATTATGGCTGATAAGCAGAGACGGAGTCTATCAAAAATGACCTCAAATGGAGAAAATTTGGTGGCAGCATTGGGTGTCATTCTGATCTCACACAACACTGCTGGCAGTAGATCTATCTACTTCTTTCCTGTTTCCATCATGAGATGTGAAACTTCCAGTCAATAGTTAGGTAGGTGCATAGTTTCTGAGTTACCTTAGAAATGAAACATGGGTCCCTGATTTGAATGTTATTACCCGAAGCACACCATACCTCGATATTATCTCCTTGGCTAGGATTTTAACCACAGTGCGGGCGTCTTCCTTAGAACAAGGAAACACATCAGTTCACTTGGAAAACCTGTCTACAATCGCTAGCAAGTACTTTCAACTGACTGAAAGGGATATTCAGGAGCCGGTAAGGTATCATATTTGGCTTGTGTTTTACCTTGGTTGCTTCTGGCACAGGTTAAACAGCAATCTAGGAGGAGTTTTACAGTTATATGTGTTGCAGGTATACAAAACTGTTTTTAAATGTTAGCCGTCACCCCCTTTGTGCGATGTGAAATCCCATGAAAATGATGCACAAGAAATGGCAAAATACATTTAGGAACGGTGACATGCCCCTCCAGGTCACAGATTAGACCATTTTAATCAGGACTACAGCCCTAATCAACCCAGTGAGAGCAGTCCTGTTGTGTACCCTGAGTTTGTAAGAAACGCAGATTGATATTATTCGGCACAAAGCAATGAGAAAACATGGCGATCGCTTCACACATCAAGGATATAGTGTACGGGCATGAGGGAGCATTCACAGCTGACCAACGTGGGATCTCATCTGCTGAAGCATTGCCAGTGGCCGTGTCATACTCAGAGGTTGAGTCATGACCTTTGACCTTTAACGATAGCCAGCCGAGCTGGTAGTGTACATGCAGACAAAGGTGCAGACACTAGTCCTGGATTAGAAATGGTCTTGCCGTCCGAGGTGCGGAACCCCCTGGAGTGCCAAATCTTAACAAAGTTATGAGCAACCCCAAACGCATAATGGGAATCAGTGTAGATGGTGACAACCTGATCCCGGAGTAGATGGCAGACCCTGGTAAACGCCATCAGCTCAACTGCTTGAGCAGACCTATAAGGGAGAGAGTAAGCCTCCCAAATGAGGTTAGGCAGAGAGCAGACAATAACCACAGGGAAATTCAGAGTCAGACGGTTTAAAACATGGGCCATCTACAAAAATGTGATAAACGCCTATTTGTAATATCAGTCATGTTAGGAGGCATAACTCTACACAGTTTCTCACCCAGCATCATGAATAGAGCAGAAATATTCACGGGGTGGCTGGAGCCGTGCTCCGAAGTCTCAACCTACTGTAGAGGCGAGGTTAGTAGAGAGGGTGGGTGTGGCTTGTCGTCCAATCTTCCTCCAGAAGTCCCCCTCTCACTTTCCTGCTTCAGCTCAGATGTGTGTGTGGCCTTCGAAACAGAAACATCTGCCTGAGCAGTGGCCTGTCTTATCAGTGCACGCTTCACAAGTGGAGGAGGATCCTTTCAGCTGTGTGGCAGCAAAAACAGCTATTTCAGTCCCAGGAGTCTTATTGAGTTTTACACCATGTGCCTTGTCCCACACCGGCTTGGCCTTATTCCAGGTCTGCCAAGAATTCTTCATATATTTTAAGTCCCAGCTAGGGTCCCCATATCCCTCATAAATAAACATAGCACTAAGCACTATAAACTCCTGTTGAAAAGAAATCTGAATACTTCTTGTATTTGCATGTATAGTGTTGTATTTGCATGTATAGTGTTCACTGTTTATAAAAAAACAATATGGTGATGTAAAAGTATACTGTAAATTTCATTATTATTTCACTCTTGGCTAAATAATAAACCCAACCAACTAGACTGAAATTACACAGACATGGGGAGCAGTTGTTTTTGTAGTCAGGATAAATCAATTCTAAAGGAGTTCCTTCTAAAAGAAGCTGCTGACCTGCTCCCTGCGCTCTTCCACATTCTTAGAAGTGTCCCAGCCTTTGCGTGTGTTGAACTTGGACACCTAACTAGTAAATAAAGGTTTAGCAATTTTACAAAGAACCGTAATGAAAATCAAGCTGCACTGATGGAAGAAATAATGTTAGCTAGCTACAGCACCCTTATCGATGGTTTAGCTCGCTGGTCGCCAACCAGTCTATCTATCAAGTCGATCTCACATGTCTAATTTGCTCATAATTGAGAATATGATATTATGTTTATCGATGAAAAGGTTGGTGACCACTGGATTAGGCAGTCAATTAACAAAAGTGTTATCCCAACTAGCTAGCTAGGTTAGCTAAGGTTAGCTAGCTAGGTTAGCTAAGGTTAGCCAGATGGTTTAGCCCGCTAGCATTGCTGTATCGCTAACATAACCTACACACAGCTCGTTCAAGCCTTTGAAAAACCTCCCTAAAAATGTTCAAATATCCACTTACAACTACTTTCAAATTTTACAAAGAGCTAACCAGCTAACAGCTAGAATTCTGCAGATTGCTACTTTGTGTACTTACGTTTGTGCCGCTGTTTGTGTGTTGTGTACGGTTCAATCATAGCAAAGACCGTTTCTGCTTGGATAAAAGTGCCTTTGGCTCCCCACTGCAGTATGTCCTACCAGTCCCGCGCAAAATCTAATGTCTCCTGTCGGTAATCCAAGTTATGGATGTGACACCGTTTTCGTATTATGTTAAATGTTTAATACTGTTCACTGCTATATTTGTATGTGAGTGGCACTTGTGTTGTCCGTGTTTAATGTTAATAAATGTTTCACAAGCACAAGGGAGTCTGTGCGTCCTGCCCCGCGCCCTGCGGCACTCGGGCCAGCAGCAACGTTACACGAAATAATGTTGGTGATTGCTGACTTAAGCTCTACTCAGTACGTTCAAGAAGAACTATCTTCTAATGTTTATTTTGTTTTTTAAATAGCATGACATTCAACTGTAGAGGCAAAAAGTGTGGAAATACTTTAACAATGACAAAGATGAAGTACTTTAACGTTTAGTATTTATGAGGAGTTGTGAATGCTGAGATGTCCACCACTAAGTTTAATAAAATGGATTTTACAAAATACAAAAAAACAAAAACGTTCTTGTACTGAATAAAAGTGGAGGTCTTCTTTGACGTTTGCAGTGTTCTCTCTCTCTCTCTCTCTCTCTCTCTCTCTCTCTCTCTCTCTCTCTCTCTCTCTCTATATATATATATATATATATATATATATATATATATATATATATATATATATATGAATCATTTTTACTGGTGTGTAAATGCATAATTGAAGCAATGACTTTGTATTTCATCAAGTGTCATGTGACACAAAACTCTGCTGATTGTTTAAACAAATCAGAAGCCTCTGAGTCATAAACAAATGCCTAGTGCCAGAAGCATTTTATAGTCCCATATGCGCAAGCTGAACAATATTCATAACTTGCTGTTGTTTTAGTCCTGTTTGGCCATAATTTTTGCCTTGTTAATATGGCCATGTGCCTGAAAATCCTTTGTCATGGAGAATAATGCATGGTGTTGTAGGATAATGTATGTCTTGGACTGTTTCTCAATGAGGCAATAAATGAACAAAATATGGAAATATTAGTTTTAGCTCTCAGCATTTCTTGTGTTTAAAGGGTCTTAGGCTAGTGATATGTGCATTAATTTTTCTGTGATGTTCTTCTTCTATCCTTCTATGCTACTCTGTTGTCTTTCAGTAACAGTTCCAAAAATTCTGCCTTTGCTTTAGTTCTGCTTTATTAATATATTTGCTTGTGAGAGAATTAGACCAGGGACAAGCATGATATCTCAAACATTTCCTGAGATGTCAATGTTACTCTTCATGAATCTTCATAAATCAAAAACACACTGAGGAACTCTGGCCACATTTCATTTGAGCATACCCATGCACTGTGTAATCTTCAATATGCAATAGTAGACTAATTAAATAAGTTGTACATTTTTCAGGGTTATTAGCATGGAACATATACTTTCAAAGCATCGGCACAGTGGAGGCACTGAGATAGTGAGTGTTGCAAGTGTGTCGTGCCCAGCAGGGTGGCTGGAGTTTTCCTGCATGTCACTGTCACTGCAGAGTGGTCAGCCACCCAAAATATCTTGGCAACTGCAGTCGTTTGGTCAGAAGCAAACCACTGATAAAGGGCTAGAAAATGTGTAGAAATGTGGATGGTGGCAGAATGGACCATGGACTCTAACTATGCAACCACAAGGTGCCTCTTGTAACGCTTGGAGTTAGTCCTATTTAAATTATGCTCCAACCCAGATTAGCAAAGAGCTTTGGCACTGGTAGAGAGAAGCCTCTGAAGCATGTGGAGGAGACGCGAGTCAGACTCAACTCAGTTATGCAATAATCTTGCCGGTTTATTCACTACGTGACAGCGGCTTGCTCTTGGAATCCTGTTGACAGTGCATACATGAAATGTAGAAATGTCCAAAGCTCATAAACACATTAACAGAGAAATGAAATTAAGGACAAAAGAATCGCTGGGTCCAGTAAGGTCCGTCATGTACAGTACAAAAAAAAGTCTTCTCCTGTGTGGCATTCATGCACATGCATTTTCCGTAAAACACAACTTAAAGGGACAGCAGACAAATTACTGCCCATTACACTCTGCACAACAGTAGGTATTTAGAATATAGTGCTGTGAGAGTGTATACACAGCAGTAAATTGCTTCTATTTCTATTTCTATGTGTATCAGAGGGTTTCTTCTAAAACCACTAGGAATGTTCAAAAGACCTCTGCGTCATACAGAGAACTGGCACAGCCAATAGGAAGAAAGCTTTCTCACTGGGGGTGGAGAGAGCGGCGGAAAGTTCATTAATATTCATAAAGCTGTTAACACAATAGGAGCGGGTACTGGCGCAGTCAATCACACGCTACTGTGTAAGTGATTTGTAGCTAGCTAGTGTTTGTCCACACTCCAATTATAATCAGTCGTTAGGCTTACTGACCTTTAGAATTCACATCAAAAGATGAGAGGTGTCAGTAGATTTGGAAAAGAGGAAAGGTGGCTGCACAAAGCTGCCACCAATAAGACCAAACCACAGTGCTCAGAAAGCAAACAACGTTCAGGTACGTGTATACACATTTTATTTAAACGCTGAAATGAAGGAGCATGTGTTTTTGAATCTTTAAATTGTATGGTATACCTTAAAAATGTTTGTACTGGTGCCTCTAGAATGAAACAAATAGAAATACATTTTTAGTACATTTTAATAAAAGGTTGTTGGGCTATGATGGAAGGTTGTGTATGATTATGTGTGCTTGTGTGTCAGTATGTAAATTCTTGTGTGAAAAATACCTTGTATACTTTGTTTAGGCTCTTGATGTGGGTGTGCACAGTCCAGAAACTAGAGACAGCACACATTTTGCTCCACTTGTTCTACCTCCAATCAATGGTAGCCATCCACTACCATTTCACGTGTGATGTTTACAGCGTGTACTGTTTCTGATACACGTTGGCTTGATTTTCATGTGGTTGAATGAGCAGATAAATTGATTAAAATCTAAACGAAAAAACCTTGAGCCGTGCAAGGTTTAGCAGGTTTAGCAAGTTGATATTTATGTAGAGATGGTACTTGTGGCATAATTATGATTTAATAAAGGGGCTGTGAAGTCACACAAGTTATCACATTAATCACGCCTTTCACCATTCCCATAGTACTCATTTGCTTCGTTGCTGCTTATTGTAATTGGCTGAGGTCTGTTCCCCAAAAACTAAAAGGCTTATCGATCTTTAGAATTCACATCAAAAGACAAGAGGCGCCAGTAGATATGGAAAAGAGGAAAAGGGGCTGCACAAAGCTGCCACCAATAAGACCAAACCACAGTGCTCAGAAAGCAAACAACGTTCAGGTACGTGTATACACATTTTATTTAAATGCTGAAATGAAGGCGCATGTGTTTTTGAATCTTTAAATTATATGGGATACCTTAAAAATATTTGTACTGCTGCCTCAAGAAAGAAACAAATAGAAATACATTTTTAGTACATTTTAATAAAAAGTTGTTTGGCTATGATGGAAGGTTGTGTATGGTTATGTGTGCTTGTGTGTCAGTATGTAGATTCTTGTGTGAAAAATACCTTGTATACTTTGTTTAGGCTCTTGATGTGGGTGTGCACAGTCCAGAAACTAGAGACAGCACACATTTTGCTCCACTTGTTCTACCTCCAATCAATGGTAGCCATCCACTACCATTTCAGAGAAAAAAAGGTAAAGAACTATAAAGTCTATACATTCTAGAGAAAATTACATGGCAATTAATTCCTGTTGGTTTTTAACACAGGGTTTCATATGAAGAGTCGTAATATATTTTTAAACTGAGCCTTCTCATCTGAACATAGCTCAATTTCAAATCAGCTGTTGCCATCTGTTAATTAATAGAACTGGATGATTCTTTAGTATAACTCTGCCCCGTAAATTTAGGTTCATATGAGCAGCTGCAGAAGACTGGTCTGGATGGATGTCATGACAGTGAAGCTTCCAAAGAGCAGCTGGAGATGGAGAGATATAATCTTGAAGCTGAGTATAAGGAACACCAAGCGCTTCTGCAGAGCCTCCTGTCAGAAAGGGATGAACTCTGGCAGTTGAACAGCGAGCAGCAGATGATAATAGCTGACTGGTTGGAGAGGGAAAACGTGCCAATGCCTGTGTGTACATGGCGGAGTCGCCATGGCTACCAGGACCAGCTAAAAATTCTAGAGGACCTAAAGTTGCAGTGGCAGTGCAAATCACAGCTCTACCAGCAGCAAGTTGAAGAACTCCGGCCCCGGTGCCAGGAGAAGAAGAAGCAGTGGGACTGTGAATATCAAGCCTTCATCATGATGATGCAAGAAGTAGTCGTTGCGGCTGTCGCCCGGCGGCTGGGAAAGCGGGCAGCTCTTGTTGAGGTGAAACGGCTCCTTGCAGCTGAGCAGAAGACGGAGACTAAGCTCACTGCTGCAAAAATACGGAACCTTGCGCTGCAGATGAGGGTACAAAGCCGGGAAGAAGCTATTGGAGAACTGGAGGAGAGGACAAAGGCTGAAAAACTGAAATTTGAAAATGAGAATTATAAGACTATGATCTTGGAGTATGAAGAGGAGGTTATTCGAATAAAGAAAGGAATGACCAGCACTAGAGAGGTATGACGTCCTATTAAACTCAGTAGATTAAGACTAATGTGGGTGCAAGTTCTGTTGATTTTTTAGATAGCCATGGAACTGTCAAGTAGACTTGAAAACATAACAAGACCCATCCCATAAATCCCACCACAAAACTTGGAAATTTCGAGCCCACATTTAAAACTGAAAATGCAGTAAATTTATTGCCACGGAGTAGGATGGGAAGATGTATTGTACAGTAGAGTCCTGAAGGCATAGAAAATAATCTCAGTATTGTGTACCTCCACTCTCAGTTCCAGTCACATCTCAAAGAAACGATCAACTTTGTGGAGCTGGAGATCCAGGCCAAACTAGCCAATCTGGCCAAGATAAAGGCAATGATCGGCAACAAGCGGAAAGCTCTGGCAGGGGTAATGATAACTAAAGACAAGCTGCGTGCAGACAATCTGCGCCTGTGCCAGCGCTGCAGCCTGCTGAGAAACAAGAAGCTGCTCCAGGATTTTGAGAAGGTGAAGGATGCATGCGAGGACCTGCAGAGCCAACTAGACATTCTCAAGAGGCAGCATGAAAAGCTCTCTGTCAAGTGTAGCACAGTAAAGAGCAAGCTGAAGCAGAGCAGGCCACTGCAGCATTGTGTATAACACAGTTGAACACACACGTGTACACGTATATACACATACATGCTGTATGCTCTTTGTGCAGAACTAAAATAAAAACAGTACACTGTTATATTTGAAAATAGTGCTGTGCCTTTTATATTTGAAAGTTGACAAAATATCTGATATATGTGTGTTTGTGTGTGTCTGTCTGTTTGTGTATATGTTACTTTCCAGGGAATAAAATTGTCTGTACATGTTTAAAAAATGTAAGTATAAGAAGTCAGTATAACTTTGGGAAGGAAGACTATGTTCCAAACACAAGTCACTCGTTGTCTTCCAGTGAATCAAATAAACACATCAGTATAATGGATTGTAATTGACATGGTTTGCCAGAATTGTACGTTTAGTATTCATGTTTGAAGAATTACATAACTTTTGCTGTCTTAGCCTTCATCTTTATTCAAGGCTTTATGACTTATCTTGGGATATGCATCAAACCTTACCAATGTACTGCTAGTCAGATTCTCTCCACCTAGTTCCACAGTTAAATTGTGCCATATTCTGACATCGTTGTGCGATTCAACTTTCATTATTAGGTTTTACACGTGTGATGTTTACAGCGTGTACTGTTTCTGATACACGTTGGCTTGATTTTCATGTGGTTGAATGAGCAGATAAATTGATTAAAATCTAAACGAAAAAACCTTGAGCCGTGCAAGGTTTAGCAGGTTTAGCAAGTTGATATTTATGTAGAGATGGTACTTGTGGCATAATTATGATTTAATAAAGGGGCTGTGAAGTCACACAAGTTATCACATTAATCACGCCTTTCACCATTCCCATAGTACTCATTTGCTTCGTTGCTGCTTATTGTAATTGGCTGAGGTCTGTTCCCCAAAAACTAAAAGGCTTATCGATCTTTAGAATTCACATCAAAAGACAAGAGGCGCCAGTAGATATGGAAAAGAGGAAAAGGGGCTGCACAAAGCTGCCACCAATAAGACCAAACCACAGTGCTCAGAAAGCAAACAACGTTCAGGTACGTGTATACACATTTTATTTAAATGCTGAAATGAAGGCGCATGTGTTTTTGAATCTTTAAATTATATGGGATACCTTAAAAATATTTGTACTGCTGCCTCAAGAAAGAAACAAATAGAAATACATTTTTAGTACATTTTAATAAAAAGTTGTTTGGCTATGATGGAAGGTTGTGTATGGTTATGTGTGCTTGTGTGTCAGTATGTAGATTCTTGTGTGAAAAATACCTTGTATACTTTGTTTAGGCTCTTGATGTGGGTGTGCACAGTCCAGAAACTAGAGACAGCACACATTTTGCTCCACTTGTTCTACCTCCAATCAATGGTAGCCATCCACTACCATTTCAGAGAAAAAAAGGTAAAGAACTATAAAGTCTATACATTCTAGAGAAAATTACATGGCAATTCATTCCTGTTGGTTTTTAACACATGGTTTCATATGAAGAGTCGTAATATATTTTTAAACTGAGCCTTCTCATCTGAACATAGCTCAATTTCAAGATGGCAAAATCAGCTGTTGCCATCTGTTAATTAATAGAACTGGATGATTCTTTAGTATAACTCTGCCCCGTAAATTTAGGCTCATATGAGCAGCTGCAGAACACTGGTCTGGATGGATGTCATGACAGTGAAGCTTCCAAAGAGCAGCTGGAGATGGAGAGATATAATCTTGAAGCTGAGTATAAGGAACACCAAGCGCTTCTGCAGAACCTCCTGTCAGAAAGGGATGAACTCTGCCAGTTGAACAGCGAGCAGCAGATGATAATAGCTGACTGGTTGGAAAGGGAAAACGTGCCAATGCCTGTGTGTACAAGGCGGAGTCGCCATGGCTACCAGGACCAGCTAAAAATTCTAGAGGACCTAAAGTTGCAGTGGCAGTGCAAATCACAGCTCTACCAGCAGCAAGTTGAAGAACTCCGGCCCCGGTGCCAGGAGAAGAAGAAGCAGTGGGACTGTGAATATCAAGCCTTCATCATGATGATGCAAGAAGTACTCCTTGCGGCTCTCGCCCGGCGGCTGGGAAAGCGGGCAGCTCTTGTTGAGGTGAAACGGCTCCTTGCAGCTGAGCAGAAGACGGAGAATAAGCTCACTGCTGCAAAAATACGGAACCTTGCGCTGCAGATGAGGGTACAAAGCCGGGAAGAAGCTATTGGAGAACTGGAGGAGAGGACAAAGGCTGAAAAACTGAAATTTGAAAATGAGAATTATAAGACTATGATCTTGGAGTATGAAGAGGAGGTTATTCAAATAAAGAAAGGAATTACCAGCACTAGAGAGGTATGACGTCCTATTAAACTCAGTAGATTAAGACTAATGTGGGTGCAACTTCTGTTGATTTTTTAGATAGCCATGGAACTGTCAAGTAGACTTGAAAACATAACAAGACCCATCCCATAAATCCCACCACAAAACTTGGAAATTTCGAGCCCACATTTAAAACTGAAAATGCAGTAAATTTATTGCCACGGAGTAGGATGGGAAGATGTATTGTACAGTAGAGTCCTGAAGGCATAGAAAATAATCTCAGTATTGTGTACCTCCACTCTCAGTTCCAGTCACATCTCAAAGAAACGATCAACTTTGTGGAGCTGGAGATCCAGGCCAAACTAGCCAATCTGGCCAAGATAAAGGCAATGATCGGCAACAAGCGGAAAGCTCTGGCAGGGGTAATGATAACTAAAGACAAGCTGCGTGCAGACAATCTGCGCCTGTGCCAGCGCTGCAGCCTGCTGAGAAACAAGAAGCTGCTCCAGGATTTTGAGAAGGTGAAGGATGCATGCGAGGACCTGCAGAGCCAACTAGACATTCTCAAGAGGCAGCATGAAAAGCTCTCTGTCAAGTGTAGCACAGTAAAGAGCAAGCTGAAGCAGAGCAGGCCACTGCAGCATTGTGTATAACACAGTTGAACACACACGTGTACACGTATATACACATACATGCTGTATGCTCTTTGTGCAGAACTAAAATAAAAACAGTACACTGTTATATTTGAAAATAGTGCTGTGCCTTTTATATTTGAAAGTTGACAAAATATCTGATATATGTGTGTTTGTGTGTGTCTGTCTGTTTGTGTATATGTTACTTTCCAGGGAATAAAATTGTCTGTACATGTTTAAAAAATGTAAGTATAAGAAGTCAGTATAACTTTGGGAAGGAAGACTATGTTCCAAACACAAGTCACTCGTTGTCTTCCAGTGAATCAAATAAACACATCAGTATAATGGATTGTAATTGACATGGTTTGCCAGAATTGTACGTTTAGTATTCATGTTTGAAGAATTACATAACTTTTGCTGTCTTAGCCTTCATCTTTATTCAAGGCTTTATGACTTATCTTGGGATATGCATCAAACCTTACCAATGTACTGCTAGTCAGATTCTCTCCACCTAGTTCCACAGTTAAATTGTGCCAGATTCTGACATCGTTGTGCGATTCAACACAGCTGGCATGTACACTATTATAGCTGTAATTAAGGGAGCCACGCTAAAGACCACAAATTACTGAAGAAAAGATATCTGACATTTAAGGAGAGAGACTCAGAGCTGAGTCCTACTGAGAGAGCAGCTCCGTGACTTCTTCATCCAAAAGTTCAGTAGACAGGCGAATCCCAAAGTTACAATCATCTGTTATGCTAATTTTTGCTGATATGACTTCAAAACCATCCCCACTCTAACCAATTTCTTTGGGTTTGCCAGTAACACTAGTTGACCATAGCATAAAGATAATGTTTTGTTCTGTCCTATTTGTTGATATTTCAAACTGAATAGTAAGAAAAGGCAATACACAGTGACCAATAAGCAATAAAAAGTTAATGAAAAGCTACAGACACACTGTTAAATGGGCTGACGCACATATTTATCACCAGAGACATAGAGCCCTAAACACTTGCCCAAGTCATTGTTTTGACTTATCTGGGTCCTAATCAGATGATTCATACTATAGCTAAGCAATTTGACCCAGGAGTACATTTCACTGCGCATCATTTTTAAAACCATGACAAAAACAATACAGTTTTCCATCTATGTCACCAGCCCAGCACACAGCCAGTCTCATCGATGGAGCTTTCATAACTTAGAAAGGACCAGCTCAATAAGCCCTTGGTGCTAGATGCTATACACAAATGGTGCACTGTCTGAAGTGGACCTAGAGTAGGAACTGAAAAGTAATTAACTAGTAATAGTAAAAGCATGGACTGAGAGATTTATTGAGTCCATTCTCTCTCTCGTTCCATCTCTCTCTATCTCTCTCTCTCTGAGGCATTTTCATTATTTATCACCTAGCTAGCAAATCTGCAGAGACATCTGAAGGCCTCTGAGTTCAGCTTGATATGTTGAATGTTTAATAATGTTCACTGTTATAGTTGTATGTGATTGCCACTTGTGTTTTCCATGCTTAATGTTAATAAATGTTTCACAAAGTCAAGGTAGTCTGTGTGTCCTGGCCCATGCCTTACGGTGCTCAGGCCAGCAGCAACATTACAGAATGACCAACCACCACAGGACTCTTACTCCCTCGGCAAATGACGGACTTCCTAGCAGGAGTTGCGTGAGTTAATGTCAAAATGTAACATTCGTAACCATTTTTGTCTACCTTGTGTTAACGTTAAAAATTGTTAAGTGTTAAGTGTCTCTATGTTCACTGTTTGTGTTACACGGGAGTGCCACTATAGTCTTTACATTTTATGTAAATAAATGTTTGTCCACGTCGAGAGAGTCTACGCTCTGCTCTACGCCCTTCGGCACTCGGACCAACGTGGTACAGTATGACCAACCACCACAGGATGCCAGGTCCTTCAGCTAAAGACAGACTTCCTAGCGGGAGATGCGTAGGCACCCCCGCCCTGCTGCCTGGATCCCAGCAGATTGGGGAGAGGACCATGACTGGTGTCTATGTCCACCCCGGAAGTGGAGGGGTACACCCCCAAGAATTTCTTGGGGGGGGCCTTGAGCCTGGGCCGAGGAAGACCGAAATGCACCACAACCAGAAAGAGGGCAGTTGGGTGGACCCATCGGGATCTCCAGTGGGCAGAGCTGAAGCCCATGTCCCTTCCCTTCAGTGGACTCACCAGCGAGACTGGAGGGGTCTGCTCAAAGCCCAGGAGGCAAACCGTCGCTGGGATGCTCCTAGAGTGGCAGGCGAGTGGAGGACCGTTGGGGCAGGTAGCATGTCTGGAACCGGGGTGGACGTGCACCCCCACATGTCCATTGAGGCCCCGGACACGTACAAGGTGCCTGCGCAGACAGCGGGCACCATGTCACAGCGCCTTATATGTTTGTGTGTGGGCGCTATTGTTTGTTTGTGTTTACAACTTTTCTACATCTACAGGCATAACATTGTTGGGGGCATACCGGACTGCCCTGAGAGAGACAGAGAAGCTGCCTTTCTCCCAGGCGGCTGCTTGTGTGTACATTTACACGGCGTCCTGAGACTCGCATTCACTGGAAGGATGCGTCGGGAACCGCGCCCCTTGGGAGGGGGTTCTCTAACAGAACGTTCGCCTCTCGCAAGTCACATGGTTTGGCCCGCCACGTGCAGCGAGTGGATCTTTGTTTGTATCCACGCCTGCACACACCTGCACCTTGTTTGTCTTTGTGTATTTAAACCTGCATCAGTGTGTGCAGTGTTGTTGGTCATCGTTGATGCAGCATGTTGTTCGTGAGTTAATATCTAAATGTAACATTCGTAACCGTGTTTGTCTAGCTTGTGTTAATGTTAAAAATTGTTAGTGTTAAGTGTCTCTATGTTCACTGTTTGTGTTATATGGGAATGCCACTATAGTCTTTATGTTCTATGTAAATAAATGTTTGTCCACGTCGAGAGTCTGTGCATCCTGCACCACACCCTTCGGCACTCGCGTTACACTGAGAGGACACAGAATCTCTATACTCCCTTATGTTTTATGTTATTAATATGTCTAATTCAATGTTAAAAACCTCTATTCCCTATAATCACTCTTTTTATTACCTCAGTATATACATAGGTTGTGTATATACACAATACGAACACAGTATATATACGTATATACACAAACACAAGGTATATATACACAATTACAAATGAGAAAAACATGTGAGAACAATGAAGTAAGGCAGAGAATACCAGACAAGGGGCGACAGAACGACAAGGGGCGACAAGGTCATAGGGACTATAAGGCACAGAGCTCATTGGGGGCAGGTGGAGATTATCTAACTGTTACCAGTGGTCATTCTCTGTGGCCAGTCCAGGGCCCCTCCAGAACCATTTCGCACCCACCATGGCCCTTTCGGCGGCATGCAATCTCATCTGCACCCTCTCCAGTGTTCCCGGACCCACGGTTCACCCAGAACACAGAATCTGCCAACATTCCGGTCCCAGGTGATCTCTGTGACCTCTCCGGGAAGGAGGCGAGACTATGGGATAGAGGGTCAGGTTGTTTCGCATGTTAAGGAGCCATGTGCAGTTGCGCATGCATGTCAAGTAGTCATGTGTTTCATGTTGTTAGACTGTTTTTTTTTTTATCTTTTTAATCATGATCAGGATTCCATGCAAAAATTCAGACATTCAACAGAATGTCAATTTTATTGTCTTCATATTGTTTTTCCACATTTAAAAAATATATATCCCATCATTATATATATATATATATTGTTAAAAGTGGATGTTCATTCAACAATAAGATTAATAATAATAATAATAATAATAATAATAATAATAATAATAATAATAATGCTGACTTAATTGAATGTTAATTGAATTAATTTAACGAGTCATTTATACACAGGAAACTGAACTTTGAATAGTACTTGTTTATTGTTCCTCAAATAAATAATATCAAAATAAGTGCATTTTTCGTAAGAATGTGTCTAATTACCAACAAGTTATTCACTTTAATAAAGTGGTTTAAAATCGGTGCCCATTCACTTTGTGAAGTACAAAGCAGAATAAGTCAGTGCTCATTCACTTTGTGACGTATAATATAATATTGAAGTGCTCATTCACAACACATAGAATGAATAATGAAAATTGGAATAAATATAAAACTATGTACTATTTACAAAGGGGTGAGTGGGGTGGTCAGCAGATCACTGACCCTGTCCAGCATCTCCTCAGTCTTCCCCGCTGCTGCCATGAAGAAGTGCACCCCACGAAACCTGCTGTGGCCAAACTGTTTGGTCTTGGCTTTGCAGGCCTGGTGTTCGTGCCTGCGCCGCTTCGGGGGGGACGGCCTGTCCATGGGCAGTGGCAGCAGAGGCCTCTGCCTTTTTCTTCCAACACCACGCTCTGGAGTACTTCGGGCCCGGCCAGTGCGGCAGGGGCGATGGTGGCAGAAGCCGCATCTCCTTCCGGACCAGAGCTCCTCGGGGTATCACCAGGAGGAAGAGGAGGCTGGCCTCGGACACGCTGAGAAGCCTGCCCAGACACATCCTGCTGGATGTTAAGGTCAAAAGCAGGGTGCTCGTGAGTCAGACGCTCTGGGAGCTTACTCAGCGCGGGAGGGCGAGGTTTCAGGGCCAACATGGGAGTGTTGGACTGGCCAACGCTCAGGCGCAGAACATCCTGTTCCTGCTTTTTGTTCCTGGCATTGTACCCGTAACGAAAAATGCAGCCCAGCCTATTAGTGCTCAGCCTTTATAGTCCACAGTGCTAATAAGGTCAATATAAAACCCGGTAAACTCAGCAGTGGGCCAGTGTCTGCTGATTCAACTCAAAAAGTTGAATACGGGTCTGGGCCATGAGGCCGGGGCTGCTGAGGACTACGTCCTAGATGACACTGTAGTCCCTCCTCATGACAACAACCCACCTGTTCACCCTGACCCCGACGATGGTCTGACTGGCCAGGTGAAGTGGACAAAGCGCCAGGCACACGGCCTGGACAAAGTGGCTGACGCTGGGCCACTGAGCAGTCCAATTCTGTCCAAAAGGTAACGAGAGGAAGAGACATCGTGCGCACGCACGTCTGTGGAGACAAAATACGACATGCGCACGCATAAATCTTTGACAGGCTACTTAGTTGAATCCCTAGTCGATACCCAAACTGTAGAAAGAAGAACACACACATCAGTGCCACATATAGAATCGTACCGACACGGTCGCGGTTTGCTTAGTGAACACTTACAATGAACGCGGTACACCGCTGCACGTCTGCAATACATACAATACAGACAAAACAGCAATACGGTCGATCTCGAGTTGTGAAGCACCACTTCGGACACGCATGCAAGCTAACTGGGTGTGTTTAATCAGCCATTTTAATGTCATCTAGCCAGACAGTCAGACACTCTGTATTTTACACATAAATGACCGAGACGAGCGACCGATTTAGCGAGCTAGCTCGGTCGGTCGGTTGTGCCTGCTAATTTCGCCCATTAAATCTCACTTTTACATTCTTGACGTACGTAGACGGGGAATAAAAGCCAGGTAAAGAACCAGAGCGTAAAACCTACCGAAAACGGATCGAAGGGCTAAACTTCAAACAACAGGAGAAACCGGCTGTGCTGATCTCCACTGTAATCCGGAGACAGTCAGCTGGTGTTCGGCACCTTTTCCAGTCGCGCTAGTTTACTAGCTAGTTGGCTAACGTACGACAGCTTTCTTTCAGAGTAATCTAACAAAGCGGATGTGTTCAGATTCCACTCATACTGAATAAAATGTACTAAAGGTCATAAAGACGGTGAACTATCATGGCGTTGTTCAAGCATAACCCACTAATGTTAGTATTCAAGAAAGCTACTGAAAACACATCTGCTAATGTTGATTTCTAGCTAACGCTAGTTTAGCTGCACTGTAGCTACAGTACAGTACAGCATTGACCTGTTCCAGCCTCTCCATCTGTATTTCTCTCCAGTGTCTTGGCTGTTTTGTTTTGTTTTTTGATGATTTTTGCCCTGGTTTTCTCTCTGAACTGTGAACTCTCTTCTTCTTTGTGTACTGTGAGGACGAGCGTCAGGTGCTGTGCTGATCTCCACTGTCATCCGACTCCAAACACACCTGTACCGGCGTCTCCTCATTAGAGGCGCAGACCTGAATGAACTCCAACGTCCACGAACGCTCCACCTTTACTGTTGATGGTTTATATGAAATTCACAAAGAGCTGTTTGTCCAGAAAATATGAATATGTCTGCTGAATATAAGAATACACAATATATAAAAATATTTGGATGTATTACTCATTGCATTGTTAAGTTTAAAATCTTGTACACTCGATGAGAATCTGGAATGCCATAAATTCCACTATAACAAATGTAAAGGGGACACATCCGGTTTTAATTGGACCAAAATGCCGAAGAAAAAAATAAAAAAGGAAACATTTAAAATTTATAAAGTGGCTGCAAAATAAGAAAGTACTACAAAGAGATTAAATGCGATCTTTGTCATCATAAAATGAAACTACACAACAGCGACTGCTGGGACTGATGTGAATGGTAGACTAACGAGCTTACTTAGACGTTTTAGTGTAACTTTAATATACAACGTACAGGTGGGAGCAGCTAACACACGCAGGCTTATATGTCTTACTTTATACAACAAGTGTGGACTGAGTGGCCATTTGAACTGTAATCAAACAGATTTTTGTTCAGCACATCTAGATACTTTCTGCAGTGTGGAAATATTTTAATGGTGCAACCGCAAACATCCATGTGTAACGAGCAGGTTAATTGGTTTTATTCAAATCAAGTAAATTGTTTGATTAAAAGAAGCAAAATAACCAGAGCAGTTCACATGACCAAATTAATTTAATTAACAAATAAACTTTACAATTTTACTGAGTACATTCAATATCTTACTAAGTGTTAAATCCATTTATTCAGTTATTTAATCAATTTAGCACCATTATGTCCCTTCAGGTTTTCTCAAGTTTCTTGTCAAAGTTGTCTAAGAAAGTGAGAGAGGCTTGTGTGGTGGCGATGGAAGAACTCAGAAGAAGGAAAGGAGGATGCAGACAGTTCACTGTCATAGATGAGAGTAACTTCAGGCATAGAAGAAATGCAGGTGCATCTTTTATGTGGGTATAGAATTTTGTATAGTCTTAATAATGTATAATGGACATACAAGTCTTCATGCTTCATACCTTTAATTCTTTCATCTTGTTAATAGTTCTTAATTAATGTATTAATGCTTTACTTTTTATGTTACACAGTATGGAAGAGGGTGGATGGCTGGGGTGTTGTGAAGGAGGCAGTGGGTCTCTGGGATGCTGGGTGAAAATACTGTCCACACTAAACAAAGAGAGCCAGTTCTTCACCTAGTTCAGAGAAGGTCCAGAAGGGAACTAGTGCCACTTATCATTTGGCATGTAAGGAGGGGATCCACAATCCTCAGTGGTGAGTGGCGTGTCTACCGGCAGGCTCTGTCTCAGCTTGGCTACAGACATTACACAGTTAACCACAGTATATCATACATGGATGCTCCTACAGGGGCTCACACCCAGCATATAGAGAGGGCCTGGAGAACATACAAGGAAACTGTTTGGAGGTTTAAAAGCAACTGGACAGAGGAGCTGTTAAAGGATCACTGGACAGTAATAGAATGGTATGAATGGTTAGCAAAAAAACACACCATAATGGCCCTCTAGGAAGATTTATTCATGATCTTGGCAAGAAGTCCTGCTATGCATATTTATTAACAAGCACATTAGTCTGAAGACATTAAGTCTTTTTTAATGTGTGTATTTTACTGTTTATGTGAGACAATCAAATAAAGCTGAAATACAATTTCAAATGTGTTATAAATATATTAATGTATAGTCATTCTGAATTGTCATGTAATTCAGGGTTCTTCATTAGTGTCACATTAGTGAAATTCAAGGTGAAGTACAGCAAATAGTGATGATTAAACAGTTATTAACCTCTGTTCCTAGTACTATACAGAACAAAATACTGTTGCTCCTTTCTTGTCTTTTTGGTAAATTTTGGTCAGATCCTTTAGATGGTGTTATTATCTCTGTCATTTTATGGAGGCAGGGAAATAATAAAATGTGTTACAGCCAGTACTTCATACTTACAATAGTAATGTTTACCAACCTTTGTAAATGTCTATATATTGAGATGTTTTGCAACTTTAGATAAGGGGCTCCAACATGTTTTATTAATTATTACCAAGTCATTTATACATTTCTTAACAGACAACTTAAAATGATAAGTTTACTTGAAAGTGTGTTGTTTATAAATGGCCTACAGACATTTATAGATATTCGTGTATATTGAATAGTTTTCACTTTAGCGGCTGTAAAATGCTACAGATAATTTTTATATGACAAGTAATTTAGAAACTATAGCTGCTGTTTGTTACTGTTTAACAAATAATTTGTATGGCTACACTTTTTAATTATTTTAACAGGTTCACAAAGACTATTAGGAGCCAGGATTAGTAAAGCTGTAATTTTAATAATATATTAACTAATGGTGCATATCCTCTGAATTCCTGAATTGGTCACCATTAATTCTGAAATTGTAACATACATATTTACATTAACATTTAAGGTGTTTAGCAGACTCTCTTATCCAGAGTGACTTTGTTGTGCATAACACAATAGCATTTCATAAATGCAATTAAAACATTTTAATAAGTGCAAAACTAATGTTCAGGTAAATGCATCTTCAGTCGGCGTATGAACAATGAGGGACTCTAGTGTTTAGACAACCAGAGGATTGAAGTTTCCAGTTGAACTAATCTTTAATCCTGAGTAATTGTAATTTGTACAGATTTCTAGTGTTTGTGTTCATAATGTGAAACTTGTGTGGTGTGTTTGCCTGAGATCTGGCTCTTTTTGGAAAATGATGGTTTTGGTCTTTTTCAGGATTTTTTTACTTGGGTGTTTAATCATTTCATTTCAAATGCCATCAGACCCACTTGTTTTTTTTTTGTTTTAAGAGTAGAAATTTGATTTCTAAGTTCCTGCTCAGTAATGGGTGAGTCCAAGGGATTCTAGAAGTCCTTTATTCGTAGTTCTAATATATTACATTTTTCAGTTATATGCTTTTGTTCAGGTCTTGTATTTTTGAGTAATTGATTATAAAGTGATTTAACATGTGTTATCCAATATGTGTTTTGAAAAGCCAATTCTTCTTATTTAGATTTATTAAGAGTGTTCAAGAAATGTGTCTAAAAGTGTTTGAATTTCTTGAGAGTTGATTGCTTTCTGGAACTCCTCTGTGCTGTTTTGGGCCCATCTGTATCGTCTCCTGGTATTAAACAGCTGACTGGTCAGTGTGGGTGCAGCACTGCTAGTCTCTGTCCTATTAATGAACACAGTGATGTGGCTGTGATCAGACAGAGGGGTTAGTAGCTTTACAGTGAATGTACTGAGAGAGAATGTACTGTTATCATGTAATCCACTGTATTGCTAAGAGGTGAGCAAAAGGTGGATCTCCCCAAAGAGTCGCCTCATAACCTACTGTTGACAATGTACAGACCCAGATTTTGACAGAGCTGCAGGAGGTATTTTCCATTCCTGTTTACCTGTGTGTCAGAAGGATATCAGGAAAGAAACGTTTCCTTGTATTAACAGCCCTGTGGACCTCGAGAAATGTGTACTTTGAAAATGATCAGAACATTCTTTGAAAATACAAAACATGCAAAAGGGGTTCGGGTGGAAGAGGACTTTCCAGATCTGGCAGGTTTTATACAGTCTTTACAGTGTTTGAGAAGCAATTTATAGGAGGAAGGTTTTACTGATCTAAACCTGCAACTTAACGATGAAGATAAGAAGATTGCTTAAATTTTGTGTCACTTTTTTGTTTAGATTTAATGTTCATTTTCAAAATGAGTGTGTGCGCTGTGGCAACACTTAATGGGGCCAGGGATGTGAATAAAAGAACACAGTTTTTTCAGTTAATCAAATTTAAAGGAAATGATGTAGATTTTGCTCAAGAAACTCATAGTGATAGACAGAATGAAGCAGACTGGCTGAGAGAGTGAGAAGGTAAAGCCTTCCTTAGTCACAATAGCACCATGTCTGGGGGTGTGGCTGTGTCATGTCATGGGGCGTGGCTGTGTCATGTCAGGGGGCGTAGCTGTGTCATGTCAGGGGGCGTGGCTGTGTCATGTCTGGGGGCGTGGCTGTTTCATGTCTGGGGGCGTGGCTCTGCCCCTTCCCAACAGCTGGGTTCCACAATTTGTAATGGAGGATATTGAGGCTCTTAAAGTAAAAAAGAAAAAAAAAAAAAACTAGCCGACCTGCTTGGGGTACAGGCACAGGGGGCTCTGGTGTGTTCTCCTTTTCAGAACGTGACACAGATGTACTCTCTGTCCAAGTTTTTCTTTGGTTTAGAGCATAAACATGGTCAGAGCAGATGGATACATGCCTTGAAGTCTGGTACTGTACTCTCAGATCCTGTGGAGATTCGTAGAAGAGCAGCACAGTTCTAAACTAGGCTGTATACCAGTGAATATAGATCACACCAAGAGATGGAAAATATTTACTTAGATGGTTCTCCTCAGGTAGAAGAAGAGGCTGGAGAGAGAGAGAGAGAGAGAGAGAGAGAGAGAGAGAGAGAGAGAGAGAGCGAGAGAGAGGCGACCCAGACTCCAGATGGAAAGAGAGAGAGAGAGAGAGAGAGAGAGAGAGAGAGAGAGAGAGAGAGGCGACCTAGACTCCAAATGGAAAGAGAGAGAGAGAGAGAGAGAGAGAGAGAGAGAGAGAGAAAGAAATAGAGGGAGAAGGAGAAAGAGGGTGAGCTGCTTGGGGACCCAAAGTCCAGATGTAGAGAGAGAGAGAGAGAGAGAGAGAGAGAGAGAGAGAGAGAGAGAGAGAGAGAGCCGTACGGGACTACGGATGTAGGGAGAGAGAGGGAGGGGACCAGGACTCCAGATGGAGACTCTCTCCCTCCATTCAGAGTCTGTGTCACAGTGTGGCCCTCCTTCCATCTCTCTCTCTCTCTCTCTCTCTCCCTCCCTCCCTCCATCAGGAGTCTGGGTCCCCGTGTGCATCTCCCTCTCTCTTGCCAAAGCTTTGATAAAGACATTAACACTAACAGCAGATGACAACAACAATATTATAACCGCTTACAATATTAGTAACAACAACAATAATAATAGAACTACAACACACCCAATACCAATACCAATAATAATACCAATAATAATAATAATACCAATAATAATAATAATACCAATAATAATAATAATACCAATACCAATAATAATAATATCAAAAATAATAATAATAACTATAATAATAATAATAATATCAATAATAATAATATCGATAATAATAATAATAATAACTATAATAATAATAATAATAATAATAATAATAATAATAATAATAATAATGTCTCTGTGTCTCTGGTATCTGACTCGGTCACTAACTGTCCCTCAGACTGTGGCAGGAGTGAACGTACAGCGCTGCCAGTGTGCTGAACTCTTTATGTTCACCAACCACATACGGCAGCTTCTCCTCATCAGGGAGGTTTTTAAACTCAGGGAATACGTGGCTAATTTTCTTAAAGAATTTAGTTCTAATCTGTCTAAATGTTGTACATTTATTCAGAAAGTGCAGCTTTGTCTGGATCTTATAGTCCTGGTACTGCTGACACAGTCTCTGCTCTTCAGGTAAACAGGACTGTTTATGTCTGCTGGTCTCTATGGCCAGGCGGTGGTCACTGAGTCTGTACTCGGTCAGGGTGGACCTCAGTTTTGGATCAGACAGTGTTCTTAGGTAATCTGCCACGCTGTTATTTTCTGGTCCTCAGCATGTGTAGTCTTAGTGTGTGTTAGTGTAGTGTTAGTGTGTGTTAATGCTGAACTGTATTTCCGGACCAGCTGAGTGAGGGCACTGTTCTCTTTGCTCAGCTCTTGGTACTCCAGACCTTTAGAATGATATAAGTTTGGAATTTAATTGCCCTTGTTTCTGTCTTTATTATTAATAGATCTCTGCCCAGCTCTGCCCCGTGTGCTTTGTTTGTGGTGTTCCTGTGCACCTTTAATGATGTTGGTCCACTTAAGAATAAAATCATTAGCGACAAAAAATTAGTACCTTGGTATAATGAGCACATTCACAATTTAAATCAAAACATTCTCCTCACATGATGCAGAAAAGATGGTCCATGCATTTATTACATCAAGACTGGACTACTGTAATGCAATAATATCTGGTGGTAACATTAAGCACTCCAAGTGGATACAAAAGAAAAGGTTTTTATTGGCTCCCAGTGCTCCAGTGCAAAAGAAAAACCACATCCCATCAAAAACATACAAAAATGTTCAAAAAAGGAAAGTTTAGCATTTACAAGAATAAAAGTCCAGCAATCATAAATTCTCCAATATCAATCAACTTCAAAACATCACTCTTGAATTTTCCCTTAGAAACTTAAATATGGAAAAACAGCAAATTAGGTGATGTCACTTCCTGTCTTTGGGCAGGCATATTCTCATAAAAGTCCCCTTTAACACACTATGGTTTCTTTTCCCTCCAAAACAACATGGAAGTCTCTCCACAAAAATAATCACAGGTAAGTTATTTTTCTCTTAATCTACTTTTGTTTTACCTACTTCAATCAAATATACAGACTTTTCTGGCTAGATAAACATTATACTTAAACTCTAGTAACATATTATAAGAATAATATTTCATCTCAAATATTTACAATACATTTCTAAAATACATTTCACTCATACTGTGTACAACATCTGTATGTGTGTCACTCCAACACTCAGAAAACAGGATGAAAAACCTTTGTTTCCAAAGATTTCCACCTTTAATGTGTAGATTTGTACAGAGTTTAACACAGTGAGGTTATGATTCCACAGCATGTGTAACTTGTAGAACAGTATTTATGTCATATGTACAGAAATCAACTGCAGCTCAGTCCTTTATTTGAGCATCATTTATTGTATGTGTGTGAGAGAGAGAGGGACAGGTTTAGAGTGTCTGTGTGAGTGTCTGTGTGAGTGTGTGTGTGTGTGTGTGTGTGTGTGTGTATGAGAGAAAGATACAGGTGTATTTTGTGTGTGTGTGTGTGTGTGTGTGTGTGTGTGTGTGTGTGTGAGAGAGAGAGAGAGAGAGGTGGTGTGTGTGTGTGTGTGTGTGTGTGTGTGTGTGTGTGTGTGTGAGAGAGAGAGAGGGACAGGTTTAGAGTGTCTGTGTGAGTGGTTGTGTGTGTGTGTGTGTGTGTGTGTGTGTGTGTGTGTGTGTGTGTGTGTGTGTAAGAGAGTGAGAGGTATAGAGTGAATGACAGAGAGAGATGTGTAGCGTGTATGTGTGAGAAGTGTGTGTGTGTGTGTGTGTATGAGAGAAAGATACAGGTGTATTTTGTGTGTGTGTGAGAGAGATGTTTTGTGTGTGTGTGTGTGTGCATACGTTTGTGTAAGAGACTTGTAGTGTGTGTGTGTGTGTGTGTGTGTGCATACGTTTGTGTAAGAGACTTGTAGTGTGTGTGTGCGTGTGTGTGTGTGTCACAGAGATGTACTGTGAGTGTATGTGTGTGAGAGAGGTGTATGCTCGTGTGTGTGTATGACAGACAGGTGTAGTGTGTGTAAGAGACAGAGAAAGAGGTGTAGCGTGTATGTGTGAGAAAGAAATGTAGTGTGTGTAAGAGTGTGTGTGAGAGAGGTGTGTGTGTATGTGTGTAAGAGAAAGATACAGGTGTATTTTGTAGTAGTGTGTGTGTGTGTGTGTGTGAGAGAGAGAGAGGGGTGAGAGAGAGTGTGTGTGTGTGTGAGCGAGAGAGGTGTTTTGTGTGTGTGTGTGTGTCACAGAGATTTGTACTGTTTGTGTGTGAGAGAGAGGTATGTGTGTGTGTGTGTGTGTGTGTGTGAGAGAGAGAGAGAGAGAGAGAGAGAGAGAGAGACAGGTATATTATGTGTGTGTGTGTGAGAGGCGTGTGTGTGTATGTGAGAGATAGGTGTAGAGTGCATGTTTGTGTGTGAAAGACAAAGTATGTGTGTGTGCGTGTGAGAGAGAGAGAGCGGTGGATTGTGTATGTGTTTGTGTGAAAGAAGTGTATTATGTGTGTGTTACGGAGAGATGTACTATGTGTGTGAAAGAGTGAGAAGTATAGAGTGTATGACAGAGAGGTGTGTAGCGTGAATGTGTGAGAAGGAAGTGTAGTGTGTGTGAGAGAGGTGTGTATGTGTGTGAGAAAGATACAGGTGTATTTTGTGGTATTTTGTGTGTGTGTGTGTGTGAGAGAGAGAGACACACACAAGGGTGTAGTGTGTGTGTGTGTGCGCGCATGTGTGAAGAGAGAAGTGTAGAGTGTGTTTGTGTGTGTGAGAGAAAGAGCAAAGTGTGTGTGTGGATGAGACAGAGGTGTGTGTGTGTGGCAGAGAGAAAGAGAGAGGTGTGTGTGTATTATGATGTCCACTAGTTGTGTGTGTAGAGGAGTGTGTGTGAGAGATAGGGGTGTATTTTGTGTGAGTGTGAGTGTGTGTGAGTGTGTGTGAGTGTGTGTGAGTGTGTGTGTGTTTTATACTCAGCAGGCATGTGTGTATGATGTTCACCAGTTGTGTGTTTCCCTGCAGATTCAGGTGTTCCTCCAGGACACAGGAGGCTATTCTAGCTCACACACACACACTGAGGAGTCAGAATCCCAAACCCAAAACCCTGCATAGAGGGGCTCAGTGAATGTGGAGTGGAGTGTGTGTAAGTGTGTGAGTGTGTGTGTGTGAGAGGAGACGCTGTAGAAGGACAGAGTGCCGGCGGGCCAGTCCAGATACACTCCTACTCTGTTGGAGCTGGAGGGGGCAGAGATGGCAGTTCCCTTATTATTGTGCCAGACAGTGTAACTGTTATCAGAGCAGCTCAGACTCCAGGACTTTAGATTACGTCCAAACACACAGTCATAACTGCCTCCTTTCCTCCTGATTCCTTTATATGTCACTGATATATCAGCCCATCCCCCATTCCACTCAGCCTCCCAGTAACAGCATCCAGTCAGACTCTCTCTACACAGAACCTGCTCCCAGTAATCAAATCTCTCTGGATGATCAGAATACGACTGCTGCTGCTGCTCCCACACACACGTCACCTTTCTGTTCCCCTCAGACAGAGAGAGAAGTCTGTGTGCTGTGTTTGGGTCCAGTGTGAGATCACACACATCTGCACACAAGAAGAGACATTAGAGGAGAGATCACAAATACTGTGTGTGTGAGTGTGTGTGTGAGTGTGTGTGAGAGTGTGTGTGTGTGTACATTACATTTACTTCTTACATTTTCTTAGTCCTGGTTTGATTCTCATCTCCCCTGCGTGCTCCACCCTAAAGAAACACACATACACACACACACACACACACACACACACACACACACACACACACACACACACACACACACACACACACACACACACACACACACACACACACACACACACACACACGCACACACACAGATAATAGTTCTCTCTCTCTCTCTCTCTCTCTCACACGGATAATAGTTCTGTCTCTCTCTCTCTCACACGGATAATAGTTCTGTCTCTCTCTCTCTCTCTCACACGGATAATAGTTCTGTCTCTCTCTCTCTCACACGGATAATAGTTCTGTCTCTCTCTCACACGGATAATAGTTCTGTCTCTCTCTCTCTCACACACACAGATAATAGTTCTGTCTCTCTCTCTCTCTCTCTCTCCCACAGATAATAGTTCTGTCGCTCTCTCTCTCTCTCCCTCTCTCACACAACAGTTCTGTCTGTCTCTCTCTCTCTCTCAGATAATAGTTCTGTCGCTCTCTCTCTCTGTCTCACACAGAAAATAGTTCTGTCTCTCTTTCTCACACACAGAAAATAGTTGTCTCTCTCTCTCTCTCTCTCTCTCTCTCTCACACAGATAATAGTTCTGTCTCTCTCTCTCTCTCTCACACACAGATAATAGATCTGTCTTTCTCTCTCTCTCTCTCTCACACGGATAATAGTTCTGTCTCTCTCTCTCACACACACACACAGATAATAGTTCTGTCTCTCTCTCTCTGTCTCACAAATAATAGTTCTGTCTCTCTCTCTGTCTCACACACAGATAATAGTTCTGTTTCTCTCTCTCTCTGTCTCACACACAGATAATAGTTCTGTCTCTCTGTCTCATACAGATAATAGTTCTGTCGCTCTCTCTCTCTGTCTCACACACAGAAAATAGTTCTGTCTCTCTCTCTCTTTCTCACACACAGAAAATAGTTCTGTCTCTCTCTCTCTCTCTCTCTCTCACACACACACACACAGATAATAGATCTGTCTCTCTCTCTCTCTCACACGGATAATAGTTCTGTCTCTCTCTCTTTCTCACACACACACAGATAATAGTTCTGTGTCTCTGTCTCTCTCTCTTTCTCTCACACACAGATAATAGTTCTGTCTCTCTCTCTGTCTCTCTCTCTCTCTCACACACACACACAGATAATAGTTCTGTCTCTCTCTGTCTCATACAGATAATAGTTCTGTCGCTCTCTCTCTCTGTCACACACACAGATAATAGTTCTGTTTCTCTCTCTCTCTGTCACACACACAGATAATAGTTCTGTTTCTCTCTCTCTCTCTCACACACAGTTATTAGTTCTCTCTCTCTCTCTCTCTCTCTTACACAGATAATAGTTGTCTCTCTCTCTCTCTCACACACAGGTAATCGTTCTGTCTGTCTCTCTGTCTCTCTCTCTTTCTCTCACACAGATAATAGTTCTGTCTCTCTCTCTGTCTCTCTCTCTCTTTCTCTCTCACACAGATAATAGTTCTGTCTCTCTCTCTCTCTCTCACACGGATAATAGTTCTGTCTCTCTCTCTCTCTCTCTCTCTCTCTCTCTCTCTCTCTCTCACACACACACACACACACACAGATAATAGTTCTGTCTGTCTCTCTCTCTCTCTCACACACACACACACACACACACAAACAGATAATAGTTCTGTCGCTCTCTCTCTCTGTCTCACACAGATAATAGTTCTGTCGCTCTCTCTCTGTCTCACACAGAGATAATAGTTCTGTCGCTCTCTCTCTCACACACAGAGATAATATTTCAGTCTCTCTCTCTCTCTGTCTCACACAGATAATACTTCTGTCTCTCTCTCTCTATTTCTGTCTCTCACACATAATAGTTCTGTCTCTCTCTCTCTCTCCCTCTCTCACACAACAGTTCTGTCTCTCTCTCTCTCTCAGATAATAGTTCTGTCTCTCTCTCTCTCTCTCTCTCACACACAGATAATAGTTCTGTCTCTCTCGCTCTCTCGGACTCACACAGATAATAGTTCTGTCTCTCTCTCTCTCGGACTCACACAGATAATAGTTCTGTCTCTCTCTCTCTCTCACGGATAATAGTTCTGTCGCTCTCTCTCTCTCTCTCACGGATAATAGTTCTGTCGCTCTCTCTCTCTCTTTCTCACACACAGATAATAGTTCTGTCTCTCTCTCTCTCTCTCGGACTCACACAGATAATAGTTCTGTCTCTCTCTCTCTCTCTCTCTCTCTCACGAATAATAGTTCTGTCGCTCTCTCTCTCTCTCACGGATAATAGTTCTGTCGCTCTCTCTCTGTCTCACACACAGATAATAGTTCTGTCGCTCTCTCTCTCTCTCTCTCTCTCACGGATAATAGTTCTGTCGCTCTCTCTCTCTCTTTCTCACACACAGATAATAGTTCTGTCTCTCTCTCTCTCTCTCTCTCTCTCTCTCTCTCTCTCGGACTCACACAGATAATAGTTCTGTCTCTCTCTCTCTCTCTCGGACTCACACAGATAATAGTTCTGTCTCTCTCTCTCTCTCTCTCGCGGATAATAGTTCTGTCGCTCTCTCTCTCTCACGGATAATAGTTCTGTCGCTCTCTCTCTGTCTCACACACAGATAATAGTTCTGTCTCTGTCTCTCTCTCTCTCACACAGATAATAGTTCTGTCGCTCTCTCTCTCACACACACAGATAATAGTTCTGTCTCTCTCTCTCTGTCTCACAGATAATATTTCTCTTTCTCTCTCTGACACACACACAGATAATAGTTCTGTCTCTCTTTCTCTCTCACACGGATAATAGTTCTCTCTCTCTCTCACACACACACACAGATAATAGTTCTGTCACTCTCTCTCTCAGATAATAGTTCTGTCTCTCTCTCTCTCTCTCACACACACAGATAATAGTTCTGTCGCTCTCTCTCTCTGTCTCACACACAGATAATAGTTCTGTCTCTCTCTTTGTCTCACACACAGATAATAGTTCTGTCTCTCTCTCTCACACAGTTATTAGTTCTCTCTCTCTCTCTCTCACACAGTTATTAGTTCTCTCTCTCTCTCTTACACAGATAATAGTTGTCTCTCTCTCACACACAGGTAATCGTTCTGTCTGTCTCTCTGTCTCTCTCACACACAGATAATAGTTCTGTCTCTCTCTCTGTCTCTCTCTCTCTCGTTCTCTCACACACAGATAATAGTTCTGTCTCTCTCTCTCTCTCCATTTCTCTCTCACACACAGATAATAGTTCTCTCTCTCTCTGTCTCACACAGATAATAGTTCTGTCTCTCTCTCTCTGTCTCACACAGATAATAGATCTGTCTGTCTCTCTCTCTCTCTCACACAGACACAAAGATAATAGTTCTGTCTCTCTCTCTGTATTACACACAGATAATAGTTCTGTCTCTCTGTCTCACACACAGATAATAGTTCTGTCTCTCTCTCACACAGATAATAGTTCTCTCTCTCACACACAGTTATTATTTCTCTCTCTGTCTCACACACAGATAATAGTTCTGTCTCTCTCTCTCTCTCTCTCACACACAAAGATATTAGTTCTGTCTCTCTCTCTCTCACACACAGATAATAGTTCTGTCTCTCTCTCTGTCTCACACACAGATAATAGTTCTGTCTCTCTCTCTGTCTCTCTCTCTGTCTCACACACAGATAATAGTTCTGTCTCTCTCTCTCTCACACACAGTTATTAGTTCTCTCTCTCTCTCTTTCTCTCTCTGTCACAAACAGATAATAGTTCTGTCGCTCTCTCTCTCTCTGTCTCACATACAGATAATAGTTCTGTCTCTCTCTCTCTCACTGTTTCACACACAGATAATAGTTTTGTCGCTCTCTTTCTCTGTCTCACACAGATATTAGTTCTGTCTCTCTCTCTCTCTCTGTTGCACACACAGATAATAGTTCTGTCTCTCTCTCTCTCTCACACACACACACAGATAATAGTTCTGTCGCTCTCTCTCTCTCTCACACACACAGATAACAGTTCTGTTTCTCTCTCTCTGTCTCACTCACAGATAATAGTTCTGTCTCTCTCTCACACAGATAATAGTTCTGTTTCTCTCTCTCTCTCTCACACAGTTATTATTTCTCTCTCTCTCTCACACACACAGATAATAGTTGTCTCTCTCTCTTTCTCTCTTAGATAATAGTTCTGTCTCTCTCTCACACACAGATAATAGTTATGTCTCTCTCTCTCTCTCACACACAGATAATATTTCTGTCTCTCTCTCTCTGTTATTATTTCTCTCTCTCTGTCTCATACAGATAATAGTTCTGTCTCTCTCTCTCTCTCTCTCTCTCTCTCTCTCTCTCTCTCTCTCTCTCTCACACAGATAATAGTTCTCTCTCTCTCTCTCTCACACACAGATAATAGTTCTTGCTCTCTCTCTGCATTTCAGACACACACATCGTTCTGGGCATTGAGAGTTCTGGTAAACTGGGATGTGATGATGCTGTCACTTCACCTCTCTTTTGTCTCTCTAGTTTGTTGACTGAGAGCGGCGGAGTGTTGATCATGCCTGTGGTTCCTTTTAGCTGTGCTGCCACAGCTACATCTGCCAAAGTCCATCTTTGCACATCATAGTTTCGTAATTTACACACCCTCTACCTGGACATGTCTAATAATCTAGTCTCTCTGTCTGCTGAGGTTCACCTACCCCTGATGTCATGACGTTACTGTCTCAGCTGCCATGGCTCCTCCCACCACCCCATGATGCCCCCTGTTGTAGCCCCCCACACCTCCACCCCACACAGCTACTTCCCTGCTGCCCTTCATGGATGATCTCATACAGGAAGAGTTTCGTTCATGTGCACACCGTCGGGACCAGATTAGGACTTCTAGAAAACCACACTAGACATTAATTTCTTATTGTTCCATATTTCTTTATTTATTTTTCTCCATCTCACTACTTATTCTGCTCCTAATTGTCTATATTCTTACTACTATAATGTCCGTTATTGTCCAGAGGACCCCACCAGTTTACAGCCCACCAGAACCAGTGCACTGAGGACACTGTCAGCACTGACATCCACACATCTCTCACACATCTGGAGGACATGGACAGTTATGCTCCAGTGCTGTTCACTGATTACAGTTCAGCAGTCAACACAGTCACCCCAACCAAACTGACTGAAACACTCACCACTGGACTCACACCCTCCTTCGGTAAATGGGGGCTGAACTTTCTAACAGACAGAATCAGTCAGTCAGAACTGGCAATGTACATCCAGCACAAGGACTGATAACTCTGGGACCCCCCAGGACTGTGTGGCCGCCCAGTATAACACCAGCATCATCAAACTGGTTTGACTGATCACTGGATGAGACAGCATACAGGAGGGAGGTGACAGACATGGTGACATGGTGTCATGACAACAATCTCTCCATGAATGCAGACAAGACCAAGAAGATGATTGTTGACCCAAGGAGGAAGGAGAAGCAACAGCACACACCACTACAGACAGGCGAGATGGAGGTGAACTCCTTCACCTTCCTGGAGTTCACATCAGTGAGGACCTCACCTGGTCCTACAACACACCCCACATCAGTGAGGACCTCACCTGGACCTACCACACCCCACATCAGTGAGGACCTCACCTGGACCTACAACACACCCCACATCAGTGAGGACCTCACCTGGACCTACAACAAACACCACATCATAAAGAAATCCCAACAGTATCTGCTGTGTCCTCTGTTTATGTACGATACACAGCATGACCTGCAGGTTAACACTCTCCTGACATCAGAACTCTGAAAATGTTCAGCTCTTGTTCACAGTTTTATTGACAACAGGAGGAAACGTGAAACTGAATCACATGAAAGACAAATCAACAACAAGCCAGCCACAACAAGTACCGATATACACAAAACACAATGCAGCAAACTTCACAGAGAATAACATTATCCACCAAATAATGATCTGTGATTACAAATAACAATACAATAAACTACACACAACCACAATGTTTTCAAAAGGTATGAGATGTACGCAGACAACTGCATTAGCACGGCTATAATAACTACAATAACTATAATAACTACAATAACTAGAACTCTTGGAGTTGTATTCTCTCACTCTACGATCGCTACACACATAAACCGACTCGCTGCTACTGACACCCTGTGGTTCTTAAATGAATTACAACTAACCTCAAAAAATGGAACAGAGTTTATAAACTCCTGACAGAACAGCATCTGTACTTCCTGAGAAGGCTGAGGAAATGTAGCATGTCAACTAAAACTCAGCAGTTCCTACAGGAGAATGATGGAGAGTGAACTCACCAGCCACCACAGTATGATATGGGAATGTCACTACTCAGGAATGGAAGACTCAGTTTTCAGTATTTTCTCATTCTCACTCTTTCATAAACACACACAGACACCAACACAGAAACACATACACACGTAAGCACACACAAACAAACCCCCATACACATGCACACACTAATGTTCCATACCTGAGAGTGTCCAGTCTGGAGTGGGGATCCTCCAGTCTAGCAGAGAGCAGCTTCACTCCTGACTCTCCTGGGTGGTTGTACGTCAGGTCCAGTTCTTTCAGGTGGGAGGGGTTTGACCTCAGAGCTGAAGCCAGAGAAGAACAGCCTTCCTCTGTGACCAAACAACCAGACAGTCTGCAGAAAGGACGGAAACAGGTAGAGAGAGACAGAGAGTGAGACGCACTTCCAGAACAGCCTGCATGGGGCAGCTAGAGAGGCTGGTAACTGTAGTTGGAGGTTCCTCCACTCTCATCTCTCTCTGGCATCCTCCATGGCAGATGGTTTTGTTCACTCTTCTCCAGATCGCTGCTGTCTGTGTTTATTTTTGCTCTTATTTTTATTCAGCCCTTCAGAACTCTAGTGCACTATTAACCTACATCAGAAGAACCCTAAAGCTGGACTTACACTGTGTGATTTCAGTGGTCTTATAAGACTGTTACATGTCAGACTGTATGAGATGATGCCAGTAAAATCTTGGCAGAATTCTACATCTGGCTGTGATAACAGGAATAAAAACACTGTCACATTTCTGGACCTGTGACTCAGAGATAAAGTCTAAGAATTCTAAGCGATGCATACTTTTTGGAAGTTGCAAAGCTGATGCCAGACTTTCACAAGTGTTTTCCTCAAGATTACAGATAGCTAGACTGCAAGTAGATACAACAGACATTACAATATACCCTACAGTAGATACAACAGACAATATAGTCTATAGTAGATACAACAAATATTACAATGTACCCTACAGTAGATACAACAGATATCACAATATACCCTACAGTAGATACAACAGACATTAAAATATACCCTACAGCAGATACAACAGATATCACAATATACCCTACAGTAGATAGAACAGACATTACAATATACTCTACAGCAGATACAACTGACAATACAATATAGTCTACAGTAGATACACCAAATATTACAATGTAAGTTGCTCTGGATAAGAGCATCTGCCAAATGCTGTAAAAGTAAATATAAATGTTCTCTTATGTGGTCATGGAACTGTCTTGGCTTTATGGGTCATTTTTGAGAAATAGATATCCAAAATCAACCTGAATGAAATTAGTACATGAATTCACCTAAAGGTATTATTATTTTAATAGGAGTTTATGAAAAATGGTCGAGTGAAATCTGTTCAAACTTACTCTGTTGATACTCTGCAAATTCAGTCTATACAAAATGAGTGCATTATTTCACCTAAAGGTAGTTTGACTTTAATATGCATTTATGAAGACATTGTATAGTGAAATGTGTCCAAACTTACTCTGCTAATAGTCAAGGGCTTCTACTCACATGTGGTAGTGGAACGGTTTTTGCATTTTGTTAAAATTCAGAAAAATATGTAAAACTTCAATACAGATTTATTAATGATCTGGTGATGGCCAAGGGCCACCATTCAATTGGCAGTGGAATATTTCAGCCCTGGAGTTCTCCTGCCCTGCACATTTGCCACATTTCACTAGCGATGACCCCTGTTTCAGCTGGCAGTCAAGATCTATAATAACCTTCTGAGAAACATTATGTAGAAAAAGCATTTTCCACAATGCTTATTAAGCTGTGTAAATATATTACCAATTGTGTTTAATCTAATTATGCAATTAAACTAGTTCAATCAAGTAAACTGTATTTTGTACAAATACGCAAGTCTGTTTCTTTGCTTAGGAAGAGTTAGATTGCTGTGAGCAGCAAAATACCGTATAATCACGCATATAGGCGCATTGAATTTAAAGCGCGGATGACTTGACCGTGAACGCCTAAAGCGCGGATAGCGTGACCGCGGTTGTAACCTAGTGACCACCTGTAACCTAGTAACCACCTGTAACCTAGCTACAAGGTTTAAATGTGTTTAAACTGATGTAGGGGACATGACTGATTAATACACAGCTGTACTTCATGAACACCAGATGTTATAAATCACATCCCCGTCAAATCTCCCGTCACACCCGCACCCTCCTCCCTCCTGCTCTCAACTACGTGAAGATCCAACCGCATTTCTCCTAAAGACTGTAACTTGATTGTTGCAAAGACAAGAAGTCCAATCTTGCTTATTGACGGTTTGGTCAAATTGTTGAGACTGTTAGCTGGTTAGATATCTGTGCTGAACAGTAAACAACTAAACAAATCAACATAGCTAGACTTTCTTTGCTAGCATTACCTAGTTAGCTGTTAGCCATGAATGACGATCAGAGATTCAGTGAAAAACTCACACAGGCTTTGTCTGTCTGTCTTAGTCCATCTACTTTTACTTTTTGTCTGTCCCTTTCTGGTATTTTCCTTTTCTCTTGGAAATCACCATAGCAGCAAATATCCTCCAATTCCAGTTTGAGATTTTCTGTCATTTTCATGATCCACTACAGTTCTCTTCACCTCAGTAAGTTAAAACAGCTCCTCTGATGCTATTGGCCACTGTAATGACGTCATTAAATATTCTGCTGCCCCGGCCGTCTTACCACATATGTGATTGGATAAAATTACTGTCACTCAAATTGAGAAACTTGTCACTCATATTTCTGTTACTGCTGGATACAAGTGCTTCTTGGATATTCATGTTATTACTACCTTTTTTTTTTTCAAATGGTACAATTTAAAAAAAATTGTGGAGTGTTTTTATTGTACCTTTTTTAATATGTCAACATAGACTTCCTAAAAACACAAGGGCAACAATCACAAGGTTATTACTGTATTTCTAGACCAAACTGTTTTCTGCTGTTTCGTGTGCTCCCAGGTTTAGTTGAGAAAAATATTAGGAACATTATCTTCACTACATATAATGGTGTTATACTGTTTCTGACCATTCTGGTGCCCTACACACACCCAGACACACCCTGCTGCTACCACACTACAGTTACAGTGAAACTACAAACACTCCATAACTGCAGCCTGATTGGATTTAATAGACAGACTGAACACAGGCAATAGAACACAGATTTGTACCTTCAGTTTCCAGAGTTGGCTCTGTGCTAGTACAACTCCCCGAGGTCATTTGTGCCAGTGTTGGGTAGTGTAGTCTATTGTGTGGCTGTGTGTATCAACATAAAATATCGTGGGTGTAGAAGATTACTGTACATTCACTGAGTGGATTTGAACTTTACATCTACTACTGTATTTTCTTTTCCCTCTTCTGGTTTATGTTTAGTGAAGACAGGTTTGGGGTGGAGCATGTGTTGGGTTTGGTTTTTATTGTGGCTTATACTCCCCATAGAGACAGATGGCATGTTTGTAGATCTCTATTACTTTTTAGTAATAGTGGTTTGTGCTCAGAATAAAGTGTCTGTTGTGGTCTCTCCCCCTACACTGGCACATAACAGAGATGTATAAAGGTTGGTATCTCTCTCTAATCATCTGCAGCTGAAATAACCAGCAACTGAAGATGGCTGCCTCCAACACTCCAAACACTGTAAGATAAAACTGATGATTTTCTTCATAATTTGTGAACCCTAAAGACGGCCATGTTACTATATTGTGTGGGATGTAGCTTGGACACATATTAATGTGCACCATATTAAAACTGTAGCATAACCATTCTATTAGAGTGTTGCTATGAACAAGGCATTAAATATGAGTTTTACACATTTTTTCCTTTTTTTTTTTTTAACAGAAGAGTGCCTTGACTCTCCCACTATTTGTATTTTATATCTTTTCCCTGCAAAACACCTTCACTATTGTTTCTGAACTTCTGAGCCCTCCAGACATCTTGTGGTTTTAAGTATTTTCTGTGGTCAGTGTTTGTTCTCCTGTATGGAGGAAGCAGAAAGACAAGGAGCACAGCAAGGGGTCCAGTGAGGAGCACATTCCATCAGTGGGGGTCACACACAGATAATAGTTCTGTCTCTCTCACACACACAAATAGATCTGTCTGTCTCTCTCTCTCTCCATTTCACACACACAAACTCACAGATAATAGTTCTGTCTCACACTTACAAATAATAGATCTGTCTCTCTCTGTCTCTCTCTCCATTTCTCTCTCATACACACACACACACACACACACACACACACACACACACACACAGATAATAATTGTGTTTCTCTCTCTCTCTCACACACACATACAAATAATAGTTCTCTCGCTCTCACACACACACACACACACACACACACACACACACACACACACACACACACACACACAAATAATAGTTCTGTCTCTCCCTCACACACACACACACGTTTCAATCGAGGTGAAACATTATAAACAGTAAATGATGTAATTAAATCTGTGTAATAAATAAGATTTCAAACAGTAGTTATATTGGCCCTGAACTAAACAGTGTGAGGTCTGGTTTATTGTGTATAAACAGTAATTATATTGGCCCTGAACTAAACAGTGAGGTCTGGTTTACTGTGTATATACAGGAGTTATATTGGATACATAAACATAAATATTATTATCTGAGAAAGGTTCATTTCTGTCCAGCACTTAATATATCACTTACAAGTATCTTCCATTCTTTGATTCATACCCTTGATAAAGGTTGTATTTCAAGATTCAAAAAATTGTGTGTGTGGTTATAATTCTATGTTTAGTTATAATTCTACAAGTGGTTATAATTCTATGTTTAGTTCTAATACTACAAGTAGTTATAAGTCTCCCTGTGGTTATAATTTTACAAGTGGTGATAATTATTGATGTATCTACATTCTGTAGTATCAAATAATGAATTATGGATGCAGAAATGTCAGAAATGTCTGAAGTTCTGATGTAATTACAAAACACCACACATGCTAGGTACCACACACACACACACACACACACACACACACACACACACATTTAGACAATATCCCACCCAAAAACACAAGGGAATCATGTGTGCTTGTAAAAGTGTCCTGTAATGTGTCTAGAACCTCAATAGTTCAGCTTTAAATGTTTTAATTAAGATTTTAAGGGCTTGTATTTGCAGAGAGATTAGAATGACTGATGTTTACAGTGTTTCCATACATAAACTAGATAAAATCACTCAGTGAAAATCTTACATTAGAACACTTCATTTTACAACACTATTGTTGGGAGTTTCTGAATATATTCATCCTGTAAGACATTTTGCTACATTTCTGTGCTCAGGTGACCAAAAATGCAGCTTGTGGACAAAATGCCAAAGCGCCTAGTTGAAGCAGCATTGTAATAAATACACCTGTACATGTGGACAAGGACTCATCTGTGTCTCCTCTTTACAATGTTATATTTCTCTTCTAGACTTGAATAGCTGTTCATGCATCACAAATGTAACTCTGTCTCCACAGTGTGGTCATTTAATGAAATGCAGTGAGGTTTCAACAGAAAACTATATTTAGAAATATTTAAAGAAGAGAACTTTATAATATAATATAAAAGTGTAAATTTCCTTGCATTGCCTTGTCTGGCAATGTTTGTTTAATACTGTACTATAAGGGAGTTGACACTGACCTTTCTAAAATGCCTCTTTATTTACATTCAAAAATAGTCACAGAAACTCACCTGAGAATCTCCAGTTTACAGTGTGAACTCTTCAGTCCAGCACAGAGCTGCTCCACTCCTGAATTCTGCAGGTCATTATTATTCATCTCCAGCTCTCTCAGTGAGTTTTCTGTTTGTAGAACTGATGTGAGAGATTTGCAAGACTCTTCCGTGAGACCACAGCCAGATAGTCTGTAAAAGAGTAAATACAGTAAATAATGTAGTTCAGTCAGAGGATGATGAATTAAAAGATCTGAACTGCTAATAAAAATTTAAAGAAGAGCTAGAAAGGTCTGGAACACACTGATGGATTTTCAGCCTTTTAATTTGACAAACACAGCAACATTTCAACACTACCGTGTCTTCATCAAAGACAAAATGGACAAAGATATGACAAATAACATTCATTAGCAACCTAAGACAGGTGACCAAATAATGGATGGTTGGCTCATAAGTCAGTGAATGGCAGTTACCATAATCAGAGTCCAAATATCAAAATATCCCACCCCTAACACCATAAGAGGAAACAGAACAACACAGATCTCATTCAATGTTTCACAAATACAAACGCACTAATATACAAACAGAAAATATTGTTGGAAGACATGCAGAGTAGTGATTATGGAGGAATAAACACTGCAGTAGTGATTATGGAGGAATGAACACTGCAGTAGTGATTATGGAGGAATAAACACTGCAGTATTGATTATGTTGGAATGAACAATGCAGTAGTGATTATGGAGGGATAAACACCACTGTATTTATTATTGTGGAATAATCACTGTAGTATTTATTATGGAGAAATAAACACTGCAGTAGTGACTATGGAATAATGAACACTGCAGTAGTAATGATGGTGGGATGAACACTGCAGTAGTGATTATGGAGGAATGGACAGAATGCAGAGACCAGAATCTTTTACTAGTGTTTACATTCCTGTGCCCACACTATGAGTCATTGATCATGAAACATTCTCCTCTGCCTTTGCTTTTCTCAGTGTGTGGTGCACTGAGAATCCTGGAGGCTTAATAGCTGGAGTCAAGGAGCCCATCAATCAGTCAGGTGTGTGTGAGGCAGACCCCATCACTCAGTCAGGTGTGTGTGAGGCAGACCCCATCAGTCAGTCAGGTGTGTGTGACTCAAACCCCATCAGTCAGTTAAGTGTGTGTGAGGCAACTATCTCATGTCTGCTGTTGACATGAAATGTGTCCCTGGAGTTTGTCCTTCATGGACTGTATGTGTGCACTAAAATACTGGGGAGAAGAGGATGGTTCACATGTTTCAGTTGGATCAGAACTGAGTCATTTCTCCTGCACTGCTTGTGTGAGGACTCAAGGACATCTGACGTTTTGTACAAAAGAACTGATACGGTCAGTTTCACAACTGTGATTACATGCATTTGAGTAGAACCAAATACTAATACTCTCTGAAATTCAAGAAAAAACTTTCAACTGTTCACTCAAATTATGCTGATGATATGATTTGTAAAGAAAAGCATTGTATTAAACTTGAGAGAAATGCAAAACAATCATTTTCACTAGTGGTCTGAGATATTGGTCCCACTGTATGTGAGCAACAGCAGTAACCTGCTACAGTTTTAGGTGAGTGACAGTAGTAACAGCATTAGCTTCTGGGAGACTCACTGCATGTTACACTGATCACACAGAGCTGTGAACGTTACTGCATGTTACACTGATCACACAGAGCTGTGAACGTCACTGCATGTTACACTGATCACACAGAGCTGTGAACGTTACTGCATGTTACACTGATAGCACAGAGCTGTGAACGTCACTGCATGCTACACTCATCATTTTACATTTATGGCATTTAGCTGACGCTTTTATCCAAAGCATCTTACAATTATGACAACTTGAGCAATTGAGGGTTAAGGGTCTTGCTCAGGGGCCCAACAGTGGCAACTCGGCAGTGGTGGGGCTTGAACCAGCAACCTTCTAATTAAATGTCAAGTACCTCAATCACACAGAGCTGAAGGTGTAGCACTGGAATCAGTTGCTGTTAATGATGTTAGTTTATTTTGACTTAAACTTATTTACAACTAGATTATGACAAATTGCCTTGGTAAAATATTTAAACAATGAAGATGTTTCAGATGAAGTCATATTAACACCTACACCTTTATAATGTGCCCAATAACCATCATCGGCTCTAAAGAAAACCTGTGATAAAATTTAAAAACTGCCATCAGTGTGAAATATATATGTGTGTGTGTGTGTGCGCGCATGTGTATACATTGGTCATGCTCATCCTTGTGCACTTTTCTCTGTATTGGTCAGTAGTGGTTGAACTGTAATGTTAATCAGAAAGCTGAACTGATAGTTCATATTTGAACCCTTTTGTATGTTACACTGGGTGGTGTGGTGTGGTTGGTGTGTGTGTGTGTGTGTGTGTGTGTGTGTGTGTGTGTGTGTGTGTGTGTGTGTGTGTGTGTGTGTGTGTGTGTGTGTGTGTGCGTGCGCGTGTACACACTGATAGTTCGTACTTGAACACTTCTGTATGTTACACTGCAGCACATTTTCTGTCTGTTTCACTAAGAGTGTGAACTATAAACACTGTTGGCCACTGTTTTAAATGTAGGACCATTCTCAACACACAGACACACAACTACCCATGACACCAAATATCATTTAACCTTCATTAATACATTTAAAATAATTAATCACTGGACAGTGTTACTACATTCCAATGTTCCACAACTTTATGGTTTAACTTAAGCACCTGGTGTTGGAGCCTTCAATCACCTACATGTGCTTTAATGTAGGATCTCTCTATCCTGCTCTCTCTCTAATGTTCTCTCTCTCTCTCTCTCTCTCTCTCTCTCTCTCTCTCTCTCTCTCTCTCTCTCTCTCTCCTTTTCATTTTTCATAGAAGACCTTCTGAGTCAAGCACATCCACTGCCTGCTACACCCACTGTTCATCTCTAAATGAAAATACTCACATGGCTTTTCTGGATGCTTTGACCACTGGCAGCAGTCTCAGTAGACATTCCTCTGATGGGTCATATTTCCTCAGGTCAAACTCATCCAGCTCCTCTTCTGAGTTCAGCAACACAAACACCAGAGCTGACCACTGAGCAGGAGACAGTCTGGCTCCATGGAGACCACTGTTACTTCCTCTGCTCAGGTATGTTTGGACTTCCTGCACTAGAGAATGATCATTCAGTTCATTCAGACAGTGGAACAGATTGATGGATTTCTCTGTAGAGGGACTGTCACTGATCTTCTCCTTGATGTACTTGACTGTATCCTCTTTGCTGTGAGAGCTGTTTCCTGTCTGTGTCAGTAGGTCTCGTAAGAGAGTCTGATTGGACTCCAGTGAGAGACCCAGAAGGAAGCGAAGGAAAAGGTCCAGGTGTCCATTTTGACTCTGTAAGGCCTTGTCCACTGCACTGTTGAGGAAGACAGACATTGGGGTTTTGACCATTTCAGGGTGTTGCTGTTGCAGCACATTGGTGTTGGTGGAGATTAAGGAAATAAACACATATACAGTAGCCAGAAACTCCTGAACACTCAGATGTACAAAGCTAAACACCTTCCCCAGCTGTAGCTCAAACTCCTGTCTGAAGATCTGAGTGCACATTCCTGAATACACTGATATTTCTCTGACACCAATGCCACTGTTTCTCAGGTCTTCCTCATAGAAGATCAGGTTGCCTTTTTCTAGCTGTTGGAAAGCCAGTTTTCCCAGTGCCAAAACATGTTTTCTCATGTAATGTGGGTGAGTCCTTTTTTGTCCTTTCATACTTTGTCCATACTTTTGGTCTTTGTGTCTGAGTTGAAAGATCAGGAAGTGTGTGAACATCTGAGTCAGAGTCTTGGGGATCTCACCACTCTCTGCTTCACCCAACATTCTCTCTAAAACAGTGGCTGCAATCCAACAGAAGACTGGAATGTGGCACATGATGTGGAGGCTTTTTGACGACTTCATGTGTGTGATGATTCTATTGGCCAGGCCCTGATCACTGATTCTCTTCCTGAAATACTCGTCTTTCTGTGGTTCACTGAACCCTCTTACCTCTGTTACCTGGTCAACACACTCAGGAGGGATCTGATTGGCTGCTGCTGGTCGAGAGGTTATCCAGAGGAGAGCAGAGGGAAGCAGATTCCCCTTGATGAGGTTTGTCAGCAGCACATCCACTGAGGTTGACTCTGTTACATCCCACAATCTCTCATTGTTCTGGAAATCTAGAGGAAGTCGACACTCATCCAGACCATCAAAGATGAACAGAATTTTGTTGTTTGTATAATGTTTAGGTTTTAATTCACATATTTCTGGGAAAAAGCGATGAAGAAGTTCCACCAGACTGAACTTTTTCTCCTTCAGCAAATTCAGCTCCCTAAAAGGAAGTGGGAATATTAAGAGAACATCCTGATTTACGTTTCCTTCAGACCAGTCCAGTATGAACTTCTGCACAGAGACCGTTTTGCCAATTCCAGCCACTCCTTTAGTCAGCACAGTTCTGATGGCTTTGTCTTGTCCTGGTAAGGGTCTAAAGATGTCACTGCATTTGATGGGTATCTCCTGTGTTACTCGTCTCCTGGACGCTGCCTCAATCTGTCTCACCTCATGCTCATTATTGACCTCTCCACTCCCTCCCTCTGTGATGTAGAGCTCTGTGTAGATCTCATTCAGAAGTGCTGTGGTTCCCTGCTGTGAGATTCCTTCATGAATCTTCTGACATCTGTCCCTCAGTTTGGATTTGAGCTTTCTCTGGCAAGCAGGGGCCAGTTCTGATAAAAGAGGAAGACAACAGAACACATGCTAATCTCTTTTAGATTCATTCATAAAAGACTCATTACAGGAGTTACAGGAAAAGAGATAAACAGATTGTTTATTCCTGCTAGATTGGGCATGAAACTTCCAGTGGTAAATCTTAGTCAATTCAAGGACTGACAGCCTTAGATTTCAAGATTAACAGACATTGTATTATACATTATTTTATTGATAATATATATTGGTCATCAATAACACCAAATGGTCAGTAGTTTAACACCAGCTGAGGTTCCACCACACACACTGGTAACCATCACCTGACTGAGGAGATCTACAACCCAGACTGGACAAGGAGGGGGGGGACAACCTGTGATCTGTGAGGTAGGACCTGTGTTCCAATGTGATCTGTGAGGTAGGACCTGTGTTCCAATGTGATCTGTGAGGTAGGACCTGTGTTCCAATGTGATCTGTGAGGTAGGACCTGTGTTCCAATGTGATCTGTGAGGTAGGACCTGTGTTCTAATGTGATCTGTGAGGTAGGACCTGTGTTCTAATGTGATCTGTGAGGTAGGTCCTGTGTTCCAATCTCAGTTCCAAAGAATAAAGTGACACTTTCTTTTAAGTGATGCTTTTAACATTAAATAAACGCTCACAAGACCCTCAGTAACACATCAGTGATGTAACAGAAGTGAAGCTTCTGAAGACATTCAGTAGATTAATTAATTCAGTAGTGTTTTAATTAACTCTTTAA